>NC_084593.1:19050412-19391662 GCF_033807715.1 Cololabis saira
AGGGGCTGAGGTCTGGGAAATGCCTGGGTGGGACTACTGGGCCTATCTCTTTACCTACAAAGAAAAAAAAAAAAAAGGTCAGCCACTGCCAGCCCATTACAGACCGGCCCACCGGGAAAACTCCCAGGACTCCCTATGGGCAATCCACCTCCGGGTGGAGGACAGGTATCCCTATACCAGGTGACGTATGTGGCTGCCTTGTTGTATTCACTACAGGGGATGAACTGGATTGTGATTTGTTAAGCAGCTCACCCAAAGTGAGTTAGCAAGTTGTAGTAGAATAGTTGAAATATCAGTTTGAATGCATAGTTGCAATGTTTCATCGTTAAAACTCTGCATCTAAAAAAAAAAATATGCATGAATAACCGTATGCTTTTCCTGGAACAGTCAGATACAGATTAACTATTTTAGGCACCTGGTTTAGTGCGCTGGCCGCTTGAGGCCATAGTGGATCATATCTGAGTGCCGTAGAGCACTGACACAGAGAGACGTCAACTGTGTCATTGCTTTCCACCACGCAAACAGAAATTGTTAGTGAGCTCTAATCTATTTCCACATCCGAACTGTATTTGTTCCGATTGACAATGGGGCCCAGAGATACCAAAATATCAAAGTGGGTGTTCCCATCTTTGCTATGAACATTTTTAAACCAAAATCCATCAAGAAATCAGGGACTTGAATACATGCTAAGATGACAACGATATTATAAAAACCAAAGTTTGTTTTGGACCTCGCAATCACAGCAACAAGACAGAGACTCAGTCTTTATGTATCACTGCAAGTTAAATAAGTTGCATCGCACTTACGAGCTCAAAGTAATTTATGACAGTTTTGAAACTGTCAGGAAGTATTACAGGTGCTTGATCCTTTGAATGCCTCATGACATGTAGCTGTCTTTTTTATCTTCTTTTGTTTTGACTCCCTGAGTTAAGTCAGAGATATACTCTACTGTATAGAGTATCTTTGGTTAAGTGTATGAAAACCAAAACAAACTTTTAGGTTAAGGGTTGAAAGGAAGTACACTTGTTTTTCCACATTAGGGGAGGCTACTGTATGAAAAAAATGCATGACACGCATTTCATACCCACTTGAATTTATTGTTCTCATACAAACCTTTTAGTTGTATTTTATACATATATTTCATTTGCTTTATGTTCCTTTTTTTGGTGTCTTGTAAGCCCACTCGGGCTGGGCACTTCATGTGCATGACACGTCAATAAAAAGATCAATCAATCAAAAAAAAAAAAAAATGATATATAAATCACATTTTGTCAAAGCTTTTTAAGAAATACACAGTCAGACTCAAGTGGCTGCCAAGTAGGCTACTGGAAGGAAGGAAGGAAGGAAGGAAGGAAGGAAGGAAGGAAGGAAGGAAGGAAGGAAGGAAGGAAGGAAGGAAGGAAGGAAGGAAGGAAGGAAGGAAGGAAGGAAGGAAGGAAGGAAGGAAGGAAGGAAGGAAGGAAGGAAGGAAGGAAGGAAGGAAGGAAGGAAGGAAGGAATATCCAACAAGAGTTATTCTGCATACTACCATCTGGCACCATTGCAGCCCATTTAAACTAAATATGGGCAAATGGGTAGAACAAGAACTCCTTACAGCCAGTTGGAGTACACCCACTTTAGCTTTGAGTGTTAAGTTAGATATTTTTGTTTAGGTAGCTTAGTATGCTAACGAGTAAGTTAACTCATGTTGCCTTGCATTCAGTCTGATCAAATCTTTCTTCTAGGGTCGGAGGTCACAAAGCCGCGAGCGGACGGCCTATGAGTCTATCAAGTCTTCTGGCTTAGGTGACTCAGTAACAGCTGCCTGTTGTTGAGTGCATCTTGTGACCTGTTGAATAGTCAACTTGGAATGGACATAAACTCATCTTAGATGAAGCTCACTCAAGTAGAGAATCAGCTGCGACAAGCCAACTAGATGCAATTGAGGTAGCGTCCTTTTGTTAGCCCCGGACAGATTAAAAGCCTTCCACCTGGTGTGGAGATGGCTGCTTCAAGAATCTCTAGCCAATCGGCAACTATTTAACCTCTGGATTGAGACTCGTGCAGAACTAAGATTCGGTGCTGTTCCTGGACTGACTGCTTTGCCACTCGGCTGATGGAGCTGGGAGCAAAGCTAACTTTGACATGCAGTGAGCGTATCCCCACCCGCTTCTGCGACCTACTGTAATGCTTTGTCCATTGTTTTATGAAGTCTATGGCTCTATCCCCGATCCCTTCCAGGCCAGCCGTATTGCATTAGTGTTCAACAGAACAAGCCATTTTAACTTTAAAATAAAAGTGTCTGTGCTCTGTTCTGTCTTCATTCACAGCTCAGAATTTTAGTCAGGACAAGGCTGAGAAACTAAAGTGATGACAGCTAGTCATTAGCCATAACCAGCCATCAGTTAAAAGACCACGGCCCACAAAAAAGCATAAATTTTATCTGATGATAAGGTACGATAAAAAATTCATAAAAGTTAAAATGTTGGAGTATTAGCTTTTGATTTCAAAATGAGACGAGGTCTAGACGCATAATGTTACAATATTGGTGACAAATTTGGCAGTTGGTACTGTTGGTTCCAGCACAGTGGATGAACTCCATTTCTTTTTTAACATTCTGGATTGAGTAAAAAAAACAAAACAGATGTAGCCCTTTGATCGTTTTGATAAGAATATAGCCCACATTTGTTCTTCTAACACCACTCTTGTATGTCACTCTGTGCTCATCATCTGAAATTCATAGCAATTTCCATCTTTTCAACAGTCTACCATCATCCAGTCATCTCAATTGGAAAGTTTATTTTAAGTCTACTCTTTCCCTACAAACACCTTCTTTTAAACCCCCAAATATGGTTATGTGGAGCAATTAAAACAATTAGATTATACTTTTCTGCTTAATTTCACTACAGTTTCTGTGGCAACGTGTGATGCAACGGTGTCCTGTATATAATTTACAGCATTTAAATTGTGTTTGTGTATTAACTTTGTTCTCTTGACGAAAGCGATTAATCTGAGAAAAACCTAGTTTGTGAAAGTCTACCATGACAGTATTATTTACAAATATTTGAGAGCTTTTGAAAAAAGCTGTTTTAGGTGCTGACTGATACTGTATGTTGGTGCAGCCATGGAAATGCATTTGTTGTTCACCATAACAGGAAATTTAAAATATCCGACACTGCAAGAATGTGCTAAAAATAGTTTACTTATATACGCCCCCTTTTCTTTATCAGCTTCACCCAAAAGCCTACTTTCAACTTTCTCAATACTCTTTGCAATAAATACATCTACTCTGTGATTGGCAGAGAGGACATTAACATGTTATTCATTGGCAGTGACCCCTTTCCCCTCTACTGTGGACCGGTCTGCAAGTCCACTCATGTTGGAGCTTTAAAACAAGAAACACCCTGTCCCCTTTTATCTCTGTTTTAAACATTTCCTTTTCATATCCAAGAAATTGTGAGATTGTATGCTAAACCACAAAGATACCAGCTTAATGAAGGATAGAAAGGAGGCAGAGGAGATGTCAGGAGTCACGGTGAATCATTTTGCTGAAGGTAAGGGTTTGCAAGTATCTTACATGCAGGAAATGGAGGAATTTTTACTGCTTGCTCTTTGCTTTGTTGGAATGCAGCATAACAGGAAAGGTTTGTCTAGTTTTTGCATCGATAATTAACAAAAGGTGACTAAATTATTTCTTGTCTGTTATTTTGAAGTAATGGCTTAGTGATACAAATAATATTCAAACCCACTATTATATTATAAAATCTGACCAATGTGTGACGCTGCTCCTGAATTCAACAGTCCGCATGTACTGTACTCACAGGCAATATATTTTTGTATGTTTGGAAACAGTTGATACTAGTTGGTGGTAGATGTGCTTACTTTCAGAAAGACTTAAAGGATTAGCAGAAGATAAATACCAACACATTTGAACAATTCTGGCATTATGCAAATCATAACTGTACTACAACTATATTATGAACAGCACATGCTTGACTTGTTTTTACCTGCCATTGTTTATGTAGTAATTGCTCGGGGGTCATGTTCCGGGTCTCTGGAAAGCGCCTAGAGACAACTTGTATTGTAACAGACGCTCTATAAATAAAATTGAATGGGATTGACGTTACTGGCTTCTTTAATACGTACCACTCATATATAAAAAAATAGTGTATCCTGAAACTCTTAAATCTTTAAAATCGCATCCATAAATGAAGAAAAACAGACGTTGATGACTTGGCAGTGCTATTTGTGAGCTCTGTGTGATAGAAAGCCTTCTGGTAGGTAGTTAGCTCAGAAGGAGCAGTTGAACATTGACTGGCTTCACATGGTACAGTGTGTATGTGTGTCCATATTTAATGTTTGACTGCCATGATGATTACTGTAAGCTCTGGCATTCACCCTGTTACACATTCATAGCTTCCAGATGGTCAAATATTGTCAACAAATTCATTCAGTGGCAAAAATATGTCATCGAGTAGTGAATTAAGAAACACTGTTGATAACAATGTTCCCCCCTTTTTTTAATTTCCAGAATATTTTAGTAAAATAATAAGCAGAGTTTCTGTTGTAATATATATATATATATATATATATATATATATATATATATATATATATATATATATATATATAAAAATAAAATGTGAAATACTGTGTGATTTTTGTAAATTTCTCATGCTGCCACTCAGGTGTTCATTTATGTTTGGCCCAGTTCAGAAGTTTGTTGAATGATTTACGCTAGAGCCAAGCTCACTGTGTACTTGCAATGAACCTGAACAGTGAATCCTCAACAGCTTATGTCTTGTTTTTTTATAGAATTTGAAATTCAGACATTTTAATCAGCACTGAGAAAGCTGCATACATTTAAAAGACAGTGTCTTTTAAGACGTAGTTTTCTTGTATAAAGGGACTGTTGTGTTGGGTGGGAACAAAACAATTCTAGCACTGGCATGGCAGCACCTGTGTCCAACTGGAATCAGCAGTCTGACCAGCACTTATCCAGCTGGATCCTCTTGTGAATTATTGCTTGTGGTGTTCTCTCAGATGTAATTCCCTTTGGATAAAAGTGTCTGCAAAATGACAGTAGTAATAGTAATAACAATCTTGAAATGAATACACCCCCCTAAGGCTCTATATTCAGATTAGTACTTTTTCATTATAAAATGACGGCAGCGCAGAGACTGTTACATGGAAATACAACGACGAGTGTTTTCCTTGTCATGATGTGCTGATGTACAGCTACAATCTGCATTTAAACATGAAACTTCTCTTCTTGTCTACAACAAAGGTTTTTTCTAATAAACTATTCACGCATGGAGATCTTTTTGGACACAAAAGTGAAACAGCAGCAAATAAGGATTAAGTCGTAACATTATAAAGCAATTGGCCTAAACATATATAGCAACCATGAAAATAATATCCATCCATCCATCTATCCATCCATCGGCTACTACTTATCAGAGTTTGGACAACAGCCAAGATAGTAAAGCCCAGTCCTTCCTCTTCCCAGCCACCTCCTCTAGCCTTTCTGTGGGAAAACTGAGATATTCCTAAACCAGCTGGTCTGTGTGTGTATGTCTGTGTGTGTATGTGTGTGCGTGGTTGTGTGTGTGCGTGTGTGTGTGTGTGTGTGTGTGTGTGTGTGTGTGTGTGTGTGTGTGTGTGTGTGTGTGTGTGTGTGTGTGTGTGTGTGTGTGTGTGTGTGTGTGTGTGTGTGTGTGTGTGTGCATAATCCTGCCAGTGTGTCCCTGCTCTGCCCCAGGATCTCCTGGTGGTGGTTGGACATGCACACCTCCCCAGTGAGGTGTCCAGGAGGCATCCTAACATCGTAACATCCTAACCAGATGTGAACCTCCTGAACTGGCTGCTAGACGTTGAGATTAGCAACTCTACACTGAGTCTCTCCTGGACAGTAGATCTCCTGACACCATCTCTAAGAGAGAGTCCATCCACCCTGTGGAGGAACTTTCAGAAACAAACTGGACCAACAGGAAAACCCTATGAATGAAGAACACACAAGCCCCCCCACCTAAGGTGAACAGTTTAACCAAAATTTGAAGTGTAAACTACATTACAGTGCGGCTCAAATCAATAACACTCCCAAGGAAGATGAGTTATCGTCGTACAGCATTGACAGTTCAGCTGGCCTCTTTCAGCAGTAAATTAAACTGAGCTGTGATTGGATCTCGAGACTTTGGACGGTTGCTGCTCGTGTTTTGGCCGGTTCCGTGCCGGTTTCGTGTCTGTTTTGTTTTTCTGTTTTTTTTTTTGCAGATTTCCAGTGCTCGACATGTGCCTCCATGTGTGTTCTCACGTACATACAAACTGGGTTTGTATGTGTATATATATGTATGTGTATGTGTATGTATGCGTATACATACTTTATGTATATATATTAATGAGATAAATATAGTAACAATGCACATATATATGCCTTAGGTTCTTACCAGCATGGTATTAACCAAATATGTGTGCAGACAAGGTAGAAGAAAAAAAAAATTAAACTGAGCAGTAGTTTAGAAGAACTATCACTAAGTGGCTAAAACAAAGCTGCCTCAGAATACTCTGCTGCCATCTTGTGGTGGACTGCAGAACTCGCCTTCCTCCCAGTAGTTACTAACCTGTATGTCGCCACACAAGTTACAGTTGGTCTGCAGCGAAATTATTTAACCAGGGTGTTGTATTTTAACAATATCAGCTAATCAAGTGTCCAGTCCTCTTACCCTTCCCTTCAACCCGTTATTAACAAAATTGTACAAGAGTTACCACTTAGAGAACTGAAATAACAGGTTCAGTGTGAACAATTACATGCTTCAGTTAGGAATGAGATGGAAAGACTGCACAAGAAAAACGTTTGAAACTAAATGAAGGAACTGTTTTTCATTATAACACTCTTTACATGCTTAAAGTCACTTACCAGACTCCTGCAGAGGTCATGTTTTTGATTTATGTCATCATTACACTCTAGCAACCAAATCCAGTATTCTCAGAGGATACATGAGGACCCAAGTGTGTTTTGTTTTTTTGTTTGTTTGTTTTTCGCTCAGGGATTTTGCCATTTGTCTGTTCTGCTTCCTCATGATCTAAAAGTGTTTTACCGCCATGTTGTCTTTTTACTTTCTGGTTCGTGCTTAAATTTTGTTCTTGTGAAAGCCCTTAACTACAATTCTTAGTTTTCAAATCAATGATGTGGAAAAAAGTGCATCTTTGAAAGCATTTTACAAGCGTTTTTACATTTTTTGATAAATTGAGTTGTTTTCAAAAGGATGTTCAGGGATACGAAGGATTGATGAGTCAATTATTAGCCGCAAGGAAAAGCAAATATGTTGAAGTGAAAAATGTTTTAGAGAAAGCCATCAGTAGTTTTGCACTTTTAAGCACCTCCTTGAAGGCTTTATTTCTAACCATAAACAACTACTTCCACCTTTTTATGTAAAGTCTGTGGTAATAACTACAGAGTGCCTGGATCTGTTTAAAAGTAGTCCCAGCGTACCATTATTAAATGAGACATTTAATAAGCTGTTACATTTTCTGGTTCTTGAGTCACGATCTAGGGTTTCTGTAGGTTTTGGTTTCCACCTGTCTGCTGCTCTATAACCTCTGTTCCGTGTTTTTGTTTTACTCTTGTGATGTCAGCGGTTATGTTTTCTTGATTCATTTCTTTTTCAAGGATTTTTTTTTATTTTGTCCTGTTGCCCTCCTTGACTGTCTCATCTTTCTTTAAAGTATATATGTCCTCTCTATAACTCTGTTCGCCAACCTCACCTCCTGTTCTCCCTGCTATGCTACACTGAGCTCCTCAATTTTTTGTATGAATTCTTCTTTTTTTTCCCTCTGGATGTCCTGTGGAGGAAGCCCTTTTGGTTTAAAGTGATTAAAACCTTTGAAACCAATTGTACCAGAACTTTTTTATTTATTAGGGCCCAAGCACTGACCAATAGGCCCTATTGTATCTGTAGGAATTTTTATCGTTTTTCTTCTGACGAAATTAGGGCCTTTTTTCTCCCCTAAACGTGGGGCAAAAAGTCACCAAATTTTGCAGGCGAAAAATTTGATATTTAATGGTTTGCATTAATGGGTGTGGCAAAATGGCTGAACAGCGCCCCCTAGAAAACTTAGTGCCTCAAGCCCCACAATACGGTTTGATTTACATGCATGAAAATCACTACACACCTGTATCATGTCGCAACTTAAAGAAAAGTCTCGTGGCGCCATGGCCGAAACCGAACAGGAAGTCGGCCATTTTGAATTGATCGTGTAATTTTGGCGCAATTTATGCCATTTCTTCGGCCGTTAATGCAGCCCGAACCGTAACATGCACCCAGGTGTGTTATACATCAAAATGTGCGTCTCCATCCTGCAACGACGCGCATTACTTTTCTCAGTCAAAAGCGTTACCGTGGCGACGATAGACGCCAAAAAGTGCGCCCCCCCTTAATCTGAATAGTCCATATTTGATAGATCCTACTTTCTGCCATAACTTTTGAATGGTTTGACATAAAGACTCGTGGGTGGTGTCATCGGACATGGTTTTCAGTCCTTGACCATAATTGGTGCAAATTAGCCCGGCCCCTTCTTCTGATTGGTGAATATTAGATAGTTCCTATTTTCTGCCATAACTTTTGAATGGTTTGACATAAAGAGTCATGGGTGGTGTCATTGGACTTAGTTTTGAGTCCTTGACTTTTATTGGTGAAAATTGCACGCGCAAGGGCCCGTTCATCGCTGCTTGCAGCTTTAATTTATTTTTTACACCTTTTAAACAATGAAAAACCCAACTCCACGGTGACATCTACTGGCCATTTCTAAAAATAAGACATTTAGTCACAACAAGCCAGAAAAAATATACCAAATTCTGAACCAGGCCTGGGTAATATCAAGCTTCCAGTTTAGATGATCATATACCTGTATTGAAAAAAACTAAGTATAAAATAATTCACCTTGTCACAAACAATAACTAGGGTTGTAAGTGAGGTGTTTTTGTTGTTGTTTGTCATGTATGATGTGACATTTGCGAATAGAATCAATTACAGCCACATATATATATACACATATACACGCATACACACGCGCTGCACCCATTGAATTTAAACCTCTCCTCTGATTATAGCCGCCACTCGCTATCACTGACCCAAACACTGTTATATAAACAATTCACTACATAATTTTTCTAAATAGTTATTCATTCATATATTACTCCTATTTATTGCTATCCACTTGTTCCTCTTTTACCTAAATAAATCATAGTTGGTTATCTATTACTCTATTACATGCCTCTCTTTTCTGTCGAGAGAAGACAAAGTCTGCAAATAAAATCATTGAAGTGATGATGTGTATCTGAGTTTTAAGCATTCTGGGGTTCTGTATGTGGACTGAGGGGATGCATAGCTCACGTGCAAGTTTGTGCATCACAAAACCTCTTGAAACAGGGCTGAAACACAAAAGCCACAGCCATGTGAAATGGGTGTTGTGAGCCAGGCTTTAGAACAAACGTTTTAAATGTTTTAATTTCAAGGAGTGTAGTTTTTCCAAAGATGCCTGACATAGAGTTACCTTCATAAAAATCCATAAACCATTTTAAACACACTTATTGTTCAAGGCCAGTTACAGATCCCCATCAAACAGTTGTAAAACATTACACCTGTCTTGTTAAGATTAAACAAAATTAAATTTACATCAGATGTAAACGAGACACAATTATAGGATTAATTGTTATCTATGGAGGTAGATTTGTGTCTTAATTATTCATTAAAAAAAGATTGCTTCAATCAAAAAAAAAAATGATTTCAATGAAAGAAAAGTGTTTGAATGCAATTTTTTGGGTCTCAAATATTTTTTTGCATTCAAACACTGTCTTTGATTGAAAAAGTTTTTTTTTATTGAAGTGATTTTTTTCCATTGAAAATATTTTTTTCTTTTTGAAGAAACTTCTTTTTTGATTAAATGATAAAGACACAAATGTCCTACCTATTAGCCTATATGGCCCAAACACAAAAAACACCATTTCAATCAAAAAAGGTGCTTCAACCTAAAAAAAACTTCACTTCTATCAAAGAAAACATTTCCAATCAAAGAAAAACAGTGTTCAAATGCATTTTTTGAGTCTCAAATATTTTTTTGCATTCAAACACTTTTTTTCTTTGATTGAAATCTTTTTTTTTTGATTGAAGTGAATTTTTTTTAAATTGAAAATATATTTTTTGATTGAAGCAGTCTTTTTTTTTGAATAATTAAGACACAAATCTACCAACATATCTATCAAGGGGAAATGTTTGGTTTTTCAATGTTGAAACTTTTGTAGAAATATAAAAAGTGGCAGTTCATCAAATGACCACAAGGGGCTGACTCCGTCGATTTCCATTTAACTACATTTAATCACAAAAACAATTGAAACCAAAATCCCCATCAAGACATTAAATGTAAAAAAGTATACCCAGGAAAAGTTGTATTTTAGGTGAAAAAAGTTTATGTAAGGTATCACAATTTAACAGGTGTAATGAGCCGAGGAGAAGGTGCACTCCCGATATAGCAGCAATGTTTGGTAGTTGCTCAGCTCAGGTTCCTGTTCATGGACACAGAGACCCAGCAGGAACTAAAGGCTGATTTATGGCTCCGCGTTACACTAACGCAGAGCCTATGGCGTAGTAGGGTCTGCGTTTATTAACGCGGAACCATAAATCAGCCTTAACACCCTTCCCTGCCCTCCCCCTCCTCTCCCAGACCCATGTGCTCCTGAAGGAGGTGCAGGGAGCTGATTTTACCTCAGTGTGTCAAAAGTGTTTGGGTGTCTGTATGATAGGATCTCTAGTGAGTGGAGGGGACAGGGGGGGAAAGAAAAAGATGATGGGCTGAACTTTTGGAAAGCATCTTACCTTGACAGTCTGAAGAAACATGGAAACCAAAAAAGTCCTCCATTTTGTACCATCGGGTAAGTTTTCCAGGGCTGTCATCATGGGGTGAGCGGGGTGTTTGTTGGCACAAGCTGAGCCAACTGTGTCACACATGAGGGACCCTTTTCCAGTGGGCAACTCTTACTGCATATGCTGACAGTGTTTCAGAGGAATCATTCAATGACCAAAGGATGTTGTCACATATAAAAGTAAAGTTATCTTAACTTTTTTTTAAAAATTGTATTTAATTTATTTTGCTTAGATGCTGAGGATTTACAGGAAAAGTGAGATGCCTTTATTGCCAGGAGAGTTGGACAGTCTGAACCAAGGCATATGGCTTTACAATATAGCAATAAATGGTGCACTTGTCGTTTTTTTTTATGGCAGGTTTTAATGACAGACTTATTCTAAATGTTTAGGTGCTCTCCTTAGGAACCACAACAGGAAATGCTCAGCAAAAGCGTTAAAAAACAGATAAAGTAGTTTGCCATACATTAAAGGCTTCAGGATCTCCAACAAAAAGTGTTGAAACTTTTCTTTGTTGCTCACCTTGCAGAACGTCTTAATAGTCTTGGATTCTGTCTTATAGGTCAAAGTTTTGTAATATTTCACTGTGTCAGGACATTTTAAAAACTAAACTTAATTGAAAATGGCCATGAAGGAGTTAAAAAGTCCTCCTTTTTTTCCCCAGGTCAAGGATTAAGAAGATTATCTGGCAGAAAATATTTTAATCTTACAAATTCCAACTCTTGTTTAAATTGGTCTGTAGTTGACAGTTACTACATTTAACATATAAATAAAATTGGACTAACATATTTGTATTGACTCCGGATTTTATAATGATCAGGTTCATTTACACTGTAAGTCAGAATCACAAACTCTTTAAAACACGGACATCTGACCAGGATTAGTGCCATACTTATTCAATGTCATCCAAACTTCTCTGATGTTACCTGGAAGAAAACAAAAAGGAATTCAGATATGCTCTTTGTCTGGAAAAGTACATCAGGTGTGACAGTCATTACAAATGGTCCTGTGGTCATATTCAATACCTTTTTATAAACAAACATTAGCTTTTCCTAATCGGCAGCCTTTCAGGTGTTGGAGTGGAATGAGCTGTGGTTCCTCTTTCCTTTTTTATTTACTTTACAACAAAGCAAATGAATATGGGCATGTGGACATTTTGTCCAAAGGTTTACACACCGATAACGGCACAGCTGTGCATCCCCACTACGGACAAATGAAACCTTTATTTGACTTAACGAGATAAAATAGCTGAAGGATTTTCCAGGATATGATGTGAATAATTCTGCATGGCACAAGCTTTTTTTTTTAGGAAGATGAACTGCAATTGTAGCATTTATTTCCAAACATGGTGTCTCTTCCCATAATATGACCTTGCATAGTTCAGCTCAGAGTTTGGAAACAAAGGCAGAGAGAAACAAAGCTGAAAAGACCCAACATGGATTCCTGTATTTCTGTTCTCATGGACACTGTTTTGGTCTAGCTGCAGATAGCAGCAGGCATACCTGAAGCTGCAAACCTTTTATCTTTTCTTTCTTGTCGTTGTGAGTCTAATACAGCATCAAGTAGGCTACTGGTCAAAGGTGTGTGCTTGGAGATCAGATTTAGACAAAAGGCAAAAGTAGGAGGCCTGTAATGAGAACATTGTATTTTAGTTTGGTGATCTTAATCTGCACCACCTCTTAATTGCTTATGTTTTATTTAATGCCCTTATTAATGAGCTGGCACAATTTCCTTACGTCTTCATGAGTTTTCATAATTTGGTCAAATAGACTCAGTCCAACTACTCTGTTTTCAAGTTTGAATGTTGCAGTAACAGTATGTTTACAGTAAGCTCTTGTGTCATCTTCCATTGGTGCAAAAATGCTTTATTTAATGACAAATGGGAACACTGTGTGAACAAGAAACCACTCTTTTTTTTTTTTTTTAAATCATCATTTCAGATATTAATTCTGTAGCAACAACGAGGCCTGTCGGAGCCAGAATGACTATTGTCATAGCACTCAAAAGGGGGGTGTTCTTTGCAAATGAATTTCCTTGGTGGAGGGAACGGGAAAGACCCCCGAACGTGTCACTTCTATCTCCTTTGTTATTTCTCTCACCTGGGGTGCCACCCCAGGATGCAGATAAGACCCCCAATGCTAAACCACCTATTTCCCCCCAATGTCTCCTTTCAACAATGGTTAACCTCTAGTCTACCCGTAACACCAGGGGGTGGCCCTGTGTCTTGCTAAATACAAGGTTACTTTGAATATAAAGAGAAAGCCCACCAGTGTTGGAAATTCTTTGACCTTTTAACAATTTCATGAAATCCTAACACCGGGCTGAAAAGCAGACGGCAGCAGCGGTGGGGGTGCAATTCCTGGTCTTGAATGGTGTAGGGGTGATGAGGGCTGGGGATGATTGGGGCAGGAGGCCAAAGTGTTGACCAGGGAAGGCGGAGCTGTCTGCTGCCATATTACAAGCAGTTGACAGAATCGCCCAAGGGAAAGCCAGTTTGGCAACCTACAATGGATTGCAGTTAGAGCTGGGTATCGATTCAAATGTCAAGAATCGATTCGATTCCGATTCTTAAGATTCAGAATCGATTATCACCATTTGATTGGATCCGATTCGATTCGATATTGATTTGGGTTAGTGTTGCCTGGATTATATGACTGTAAAATAACTATTGAAATAATAATTTCACAATAATTATTGTGAAATAACTAAGAAATAAATAACTCAAATGGGCATTTCAATATCCATTTAAAGTGCAAAAAAAGAAAGAATATGCAACAGCTCAAGCAGTAAACAAATTATTTTAGCTTATCTGATTTATTCTGTCACCAGACACACAGCTTGCCATGAAGCACCCGGCATTTTTCAGGTATTTCATGACAAACCGTGTCCGATAACAGAGAAACCAAACAAGCTATAGCAATATAGATAATATGAACTTCATTGAACTAATATAACATTTAGAAATTTCAGCTGAAATGTCCAGCATTTTCTCTAAAGAAAAGTTAATTTAGTTCAGGAGTTTTCAAAACTACTGGGACTACTGGGATTAAAGTTCACCAGGCAAAAATGTAATGATGAGAAAAAAAATAAATACAAATTTTAATTAAAAAAAAATCGATCTTTAGACATACAAATCGATTTTTAGGAATTAATATGAGAATCGACAGACAGGCCTAATTGCAGTGGTGTTGGTACAAACAGCAGCACAACCAGTTTTATTATTGTTAACATAGTAATTATACTATTTGGCAGTGAAAATGACATGGTCTAAGTGACTAAAGTGATGACCACTCACTATTAACTGCTCTCTCCGAAAAGGCCTTGCCCCTAATTACACATACATTCATGGCTTCATATACTTTTACCTCATAATATATAACAATTCATCTTCCATACAGTGGTCTTAGCTGTGAAAGACCAAAACCATATGTACCATCCATTTAGTTAATTATGCAATAAAATTGAACATTTTAACTTGGTGACCATTTGAGAATGACTCCGTTTTAGACATGTCCACTAGTGGTCATTCAAGGGACTGTACTTCCGCGTTTGTTTCAAAGAAGACATCCAGATATTGTCCACTAAGTACGGCAAAGGCAGGATCATTTGAAACAGAAGTTAGGTGGAGGCTAGGGCTCTTCGATTAATCGATTTTAAATCGTAATCGCGATTATGTAATTAGAACGATGTTAAAACGTGAAAATCGTAAAATCGATTTTTCACTTTTTTTTTTTTTTTTTACCTTGTCTGCACACATATTAATGATTGATACCATATTAATGATTGATGGAAATACCTCTCAATACCTGCGACAAGTGCCCCATTGGAGAGGCTCTGTAGTGTAGGAGGGGGCGTTGTAACATGCCACCGGGCATCCCTCAAGCCAGATGCGGTAGACCGGCTCGTGTTCCTTGCAAAAAACTTGCAAATGTGAATAGCAAATGTAATGACTGACATTACACACCTCTACCTCCTTCATGGGTTGCATTATTATTTAGCATGCAAAGACCCAGTTTAGTTTAATTAGAAAATGTCTTGTATTATTTAATCGGAAATATAACTTACTGTATGTTTGCAGGTGCTGATTTGCTGATTTTTTTTTTTTTCAGAGATAAAACTTTATATTTTATTATATTTTTTAAAACTTTTTTTCAACTTATTTTACAGAGTTTTGCACTTTATTCATTAATTTTTGGTTTAATAAGAGCAAAGTTTGCACTTAAAGCCCAATGGGGCAAATGTTCAATAAAAAAACAGCATATTTGAAATCATTTCTTTGCCTTTTGTCAATTCACAAAATAATCGTAATCGTAATCGAAAATCGGAATTTGAGAGAAAAAAATCGAGATTTTATTTTTGGGCAAAATCGAACAGCCCTAGTGGAGGCTAGGTAGTTCTACTTGGTAAATTACATACTAATCCCTTGTCAATCTAAATAGTTTTGGTCAGATCTAGGCTATCCCAGACAGAGAAACAGATTGCAATATGTTTTACATCTTCAGACATCCAGAAAAATGCTGGTCATATTACTATTTAGTTGCAATCCTATGGTTATTCACACTCATAGGTGAAGGGTATTTACAGGAACACTGACTTTTATTGACTTGAAAGGTCTTCCTCCTTACAGCCAACTCTGGCCGAAGCTGAAGCTGGCATCCTGCTGTTTGCACACCTCCTCTGATGTGGAGGAGGCCTGGGAATGTTCTGTCTAATCTGCTTTGAGATATAACCTTGCTGAGGAGCCCCTGGAGCCGACGGCCTGAAGCTATGAACAGCTCATCTGTACAGCTTCAGCACGGTCTCGCAGATACACGATCTTGTGTGAAAACATCCAGCACAGCTTGCATCAGATTTTCTTGTAACTGAGAGTGAAGGAATCTCACATCAGATTCACATGTCATCTTTGTTTGCTTTTTTAACATGCCAATAGTTACATCTAGAAATGAATTTTTACCATTTTATAGAATATATTTGTGAGAAATGGTGGTTGAGCAAGTTGAAATGTTAAGAAACACTTGCTGGCCTTTTAATTGAGTTTTCTGTCCACATACAGTAAGTTGTAGTAATGTATCACGGTGCAAAGCGTCTAAACGTAAACAGCGCCATGTTTTTATTATCTAAAACTCGTGTTACAGGGTTGAACTGGAAAGAAGTTCAATGTCAAAAATGTGTGACTTAATTTTGGATATATTTGCTGTAGGCCTACTTGTAGTTTGGCCTTGAAATATTTATTTTAGTAAATAGACAACATTTTTGTCTCAGATATGGTATTAAAGTGCAGGAAAATGGGTACAGGATTTTGTGTAGGAAAAAAAAAACTTTTATTAAGCTTAAATATATTTTGACAAGAATAATGATACAATGATTGTTTGTTTTAGTTTTATTCTAGATTTCTTACAGGCAGAGAGCTCATGATGTCTAAAACCCTAACAAAGGAGTTTTCCCTTCTGCTATTCTTTCCTCAGACATTTTACAACAGCTGTTTTCCACTCTGGCTAGTTTGCGTCTTTATGGCTTTATATTTTTCTTGAACAAGTGAAGTTTCATCACCAAGTCATCATCAAGTTTCATTAAGATCAGTTGATGCACTTGTTCATTAGATAACACTTCACCTCTCCTTTAGTTCCAGTTATTCTTCAGGTTGATATCAATTTTATCTGTCCAAACAATCATGCCCCCCCCTTCTTTTTTTAACTCTCCAGAGTCTAAAATTTCTAGGACCGGCTCTGCCATCAATGTATTGGCTCTGGGGATTTGATAGATTACCGGTACTGTGGATATTAGGAGCATTGATTGAGGCAGAGAGTTGTTTGTTCAATTAAAGAATTACCGTGGCTTAGGGCTGGGCGATATGGACCAAAAGTCATATCTCGATATTTTCTAGCTGAATGGCGATACTCGATATATATCTCGATATTTTTTCTGTGCCATAATTGGGGTTTCCCCCAAAGCATTATAGCATAGCATCTCTGTTAGCTTCATTTTTTTTCTGAGGCAAACCCTTAAAAAAACAGTCATTTTAATACAAAGCCTCGTGCCAAATGTCACACAGGTTCCTTTATTAACAGATATCTGCACAATATCAAAATGTATAAAACAAATGAAATAAAAATAAACTGCCTGCATATATAGAATAAAAATGCTTCTTGAATAAAATAAAACAAATATCCCTTTCCTGCATAACAATTAAATTAAAATACACTGTGCAATTAATACAATGTAGACAGTAACAGGCAGACTTTTCCACTGAGGTTGACAGTTGTGCAAATAACAAAACATTTGTGCAAATCTCAAATAAAACATTCAAGTCAATTTGTCACAAAATAAGCTACATCAAAATAAAAAAAAATAAAAAAAATTTAAATCGATATAAACGATATTGTCTCGTACCATATCGCGTTTGAAAATATATCGATATATATTAAAATCTCGATGTATCGCCCAGCCCTACCATGGCTTCACTTTTATTGTTAAACAGAAGAGTTTGTCTTTCTTTGTGTCAAAAACGTCAATAATTAGAAACAACATTATATTTATTTAGACATTCGACATTCTGATTTGTGGAATAAAGTATTTTCCTTTTTGCTTGTGTCTGTAGATATGACAGCATCAAAAGAGTGCACAAGAGGGGGGTTTCAACAGGGAACTCCTCTAGAACAGTGATTCTGACTCGGCACCTTTTCTTTCAGCATCACTGAGCTATGTGTCCGTGGACTCTTGTCAGTCCGTAGATTCTGTGAGTCTGTGGAGTCAGTCAGGTCTGCAGAATTCATGACCAGTGCAACGAATGCTCAGAATCTGACCGCACAGTAAACATGCTCAGTATATAATAGCACAGAAAGAGCTCTCAAAAGTCTGGCTGTAGACTTTAAGATTAGCAGGATGAATGTGTCAACTCCATCAGTACAGCTCAAACAGACTGATGATAACTGGATGACAGATTTGTGTTGTAATACAGGACAAATGTGAAGTTGTGATCAAATAAAATAATGAAGTAAAGGATTTGTATTTGTTACATTTCCCTGATGTGAGTAGAAGACCGACTAAAGTTCAGTTCCTTAGAATGTGTCAGGACTTGCAAGTTTGGCACACATAACCAGGATGTGCATATCTCTACATTCAGTTGATTTTACATGGCTGTTGCAGCATCATAGTACTGTACATGGTACTGAAAATATGCAACTCCAAATTAGGCAGACTGCCCTTGTCTTGTCATCACGCATGTTTTGCGTGATGTTTTGCCACACAGTTGAAGTGAAATGAAGCAGGGAGATTGTGAAGTACCTGGCTGTGGATTGTGCATGGAGACTGACCTCTACTCTGGACCAGAACCATGTGGCTTCAAAACAATATAGCACCTTTCCCAGACAACTCCGACCCTGACTCCAAACACTCGTGAGGTCACATGGTTCCAGTCTGGAGTGAAGGATAGTGGAGCTCCATTCCATACACATTTTATACTCTTGGTGACATTTCCAGCTTGTTTTCACTTTTTTTCCCAATAATCCATATGCTATAGGAACATGCTCCCTGGTGTTGCACACAAGGAGCTTCAGTTCTTATACAAATGGGGTAGTGCAATACTAATGTTAACAATGCTAACGTTGCTACTAGGGCTGTTCGATTAATCGATTTTAAATCGTAATCGCGATTATGTAATTAGAATGATGTTAAAACGTGAAACTCGTAAAATCGATTTTTCACTTTTTTTTTAAATTTATTTATTTATTTATTTATTTATGTATTTATTTTTTTTAAAACCTTGTCTGCACACATATTAATGATTGATGGAAATACCTCTCAATACCTGTGACAAGTGCCCCATGGGAGAGGCTCTTTAGTGTAGGAGGGGGCGTTGTAACATGCCACCGGTCATGGTAGACCGGCTCGTGTTCCTTGCAAAAAACTTGCAAATGTGAATAGCAAATGTAATGACTGACATTACACACCTCTACCTCCTTCATGGGTTGCATTATTATTAAGCATGCAAAGACCCAGTTTAGTTTAATTAGAAAATGTCTTGTTTTATTTAATTGGAAATATGTTTGCAAGTGCTGATTTGCTGATTTTTTTTTTTTCAGAGATAAAACTTTATATTTTATTATATTTTTTAAAACTTTTTTTCAACTTATTTTACAGAGTTTTGTACTTTATTCATTCATTTTTGGTTTAATAAGAGCAACGTTTGCACTTAAAGCCCAATGGGGCAAATGTTCAATAAAAAAACAGCATATTTGAAATAATTTCTTTGCCTTTTGTCAATTCACAAAATAATCGTAATCGAAAATCGGATTTTGAGAGAAAAAAATCGAGATTTTATTTTTGGGCAAAATCGAACAGCCCTAGTTGCTACTGTCGGAGAGAAACGTATCTTTGTAAGGCATTAAAAATGAAATGCATAAATTAGACGCATGCAGACACATGCAGTACGCTACCCATGCCGTTTTTATGTAGTGATATGTCAATAAAGATTAATGAAGAATTGCACTACTGTATATAGAAAAATAATCAACTCAGATTGAAAGTCAAATTTCTTCCTTGTCTCATATATTTCATATGAGTTAAAGTTTCCTTGATACGGATGACTTTCTTCTTTTCTTTCTGTTTATGTTTCATATGACTGTCTTCGTAGACGAAGTGCTGCTCGGTGACTTTCCAGACAATACAAACATTGATAAAATCTTTATTATCAGAGACTGAACTTGAAATTGAGCACGAAGGTTTGTAAACTTCATATTTACTTTTTTTTTCTCTCCCACAGAGGATCCACCCACAGGGAGGTCTAAGAATGGATATGTTTTTCAAGAGATGGGTATGTAGCTACTCCCATGCACCTCGTATTTATTTGTATGAACTTCATATAATTGATTGAAATCAATATTTTTTACTTTTTTCTTCAACA
The DNA here is from genome assembly GCF_033807715.1 of Cololabis saira. NCBI lineage: Eukaryota > Metazoa > Chordata > Actinopteri > Beloniformes > Belonidae > Cololabis > Cololabis saira. The sequence continues at coordinate 19,070,210 of NC_084593.1, forward strand.
TGCATATTTTGCTATTATATTTTGACAATATATGTTGCCATTTATTTATAAAAATACTATTGCCTCTCAGTGCCCACTGAAAACCCCTTTCAGCACAGACAGGGCCTTCCCTGTGTTCATAGGGTTGATTAATGGATACATAACAATTTAGATGGTCTGAGTTAATAATGGGGTGACGGAATAATCACGGCTCAAAGGTTTGCTTGTGAAGGGTTAATTGTTTAATTTTGAGGCAGTTTATTTTTAGCCTCATAAAAACCGGCAGTTGAAAAGCCATATTTATCTTCTATACAATAAAAGAATTTATGAGAGCCTGCTGTTATAATGCTGCATGTCTGGTCTCAGGGAGGATTTTTATTGGGTCTCTCCAGCGCTCTCACTCTTGCTGCATTCTTGTTAACAGATGGCAAAGTGGTGGGAGGGCAAAATGAATAAAGACACTTAATGTGGCGATCTCACTTCAACCTTTATGAAAAAATCAGTTTCATCTCATTGTAAACAGAAGAAAGCAACAACTGATGATATTTTTACTTCTTTTTCAATTTTTTTTTTTTTGCCTGGCAGTGATACCTCGCTCAGTTTTAACTACATACTAAATATCTGAACATCTCTAAGGTTATGGCGACAGATGTTGCTCTGTCTGAGCATTTTTGTTTTTTCTTTGCGAGTTTTATTAAGGTCAACAGACGCTTCCAGGCAGAGATTATCACAGAACGGAACATGGGTGAAAATACCCGTGAAAGGTTTATTAAGCTCTAGTCCTCCTCACCCTCCTCCACTTACCTTCAGTGAATGGGCTTGTGGATAAATTCAGTGGTATTATTGATGCCATTGCTCCAGCCAAGGTGAAAGTGATAACTGCTAAAAAGAAACCTCCATGGAGAAATGTTGCATGGGTCAGAGCTGAAAAAAGAGAGTGCAGAAAAGCTAAAGGAAGGTGGCGGAAAACTATAGAACAGGTTCATTATGTCATCTTTAAAGAGACACTGAGCTTATACAATACGGAGCTGAGGAAAGCAAGGCAATCATATTTTTCTGACATCATTGCCAAAAACAAGAATAATACACACTTTGTCCACGACTGTTGAGAGGCTAACAAATCAGTGGACCCTGAACTTCTATCCAACTGTGCCTGCAAAGAGTTTACCTCTTGCCTCTGCATGTGTCCACTGAGGAACCGTAATACAATTTTGTCCAAACCCTCATAATAACATGGGGACATCATGCATCACCTTGATACTCTGCCAACAGATTTTTTAAATGTTGGACATTGTATGGGCTCAGATCTTCCAGACATTGTACATATGTCTCTGCTTTCTGGTATCTTTCCTCAGTGACTAAATACACCTGTCATTAAGCTTCCTTTAAAAAAAAAAAAAAAAAAAAAGAATAGTCTAGACCAGGGATTCCCAAAGTGTGGTGCGCGCACCCCCAGGGGTGCGCAAGCTGCCTCTAGGGGGTGCGCGAGATGAAAAATGTAATGGCGGTCTGATATATATTTTTTTTTTTTCACCCAATAAAGATGTGTAAATAAACATTTCCTTTGTAAAATTTTAAATCAAAACCTGTAATTTTAATGAATAAATAAATGCAGGCTATTCAAAATGCACGTCTGTAATAAAACCCATCTGCACTCTTGCAGCCTGCCCTGCATAATTAATGCTGTGGATGTGTCAGACCCGACACTTTTTCGGGGAGTGTAACGTTCAACTGAACTGTAGGCTATTCTGTAGTAACTGGACTCTATCTACCAAATGAATTACGTTTGCTTAGTTTGTTTTGGTTTCATCAATTTGTGCAAATGGAGGAGGAGGAGAGACCTCATCTCATCATGTGCGCGCTTCGGGTTTGCGCGATTCGGGTTTAGGAGCGCACCTTACATGAGAGACGCAGCAACTGTTTGTCTGTTTTGGAGGTGGAAAAGAGAAGAATAGATATTTCCTCACAAAGACTGTTACACTGGATATTTGCGAGTACATTACCCAGGCCTATAAAGCTGGTAGAGGTGATGTGCCCAAATTCAGAGCGCACTCCTCATGCGCTTTGCCACCTCGGTGGCAAAGCTCTATTCTGGGGTGCCAATGACGTGATCTGTAGTTTGCATTATTCGTTTTGCAGAAAATGCAGAAAACGGCCTAATGGTTTTATTATAAAACCATCAGGCCAACCTTAAGCCAAATAGTCGCCTCAGTGGCAAGTTTCTTTCTGCAAGGAGCAGTCAATCACTCGATTATTTCTCTCTCTTCCTCTCTTCTTTTTTTCTACCTCTCCATAAAGTTACCGTCAATCCAAAACACTTGCGCTCCAGCGCGTGCTCGAGGGGGCGCGCATTGGAGCTGCAGCTCATACTAGTGTGTGTGTCGGGGAGGAGAGGTGTGTGTGTGTGTGTGTCGGGTCGGGGAGGAGAGAGGGGGGGCGGGTGAAGGAGCAGAGGGGCGCCTATAATGACGTGCTGCTGTTATTAATCATATACATTACACACAAACGCTGTTAAGAACAGAAAATGCACATTTCAAATCTTTTTCAAACATGAGCAACGAGAGGCTCCTCAGTCTCTCTGAGCGTCGTCGCTCTGACGGCTCTGGTCCTGTTGACGACTGAAAAAAGGCTCCACGGAGCAACTTGTAACAGGCAATGCTATCAGAATACGATGCAAACAGTTAATCTTGGATAAAACATATTTGTCGCAGGAGTCTAAAACTTCAATAATGGACGGGAACTCATGTCCGACCGCCATCCACCTTCCGTTTGATGAGTTGTCTGAAGGCTGATTTATGGTTCCGCGTTACACCGACGCAGAGACTATGGCGACGCACACCGTATGTTGTGCGTCGCCGCGTACTCTACGCCGTAGGCTACGCCGTCGATTTAACGCGGAACCATAATTTAGGTTTAACAGTCCAGCTGCCGCGACACATCGCCTGACGGGGGTTTTACATGCAAAAATAAGATTTTTTATTTTGAATTATTTTGAACATCATGATTACATACTAATAGCCTAGATTTAGAATACAACATGTTAGTAAGACTATACCAAAAAACGAAAAAAAAAAAGCATCAAATTTTTGGGTGGGGGATCGGGGGTGCGTCAACCGGGTTGAGACATAGAAGGGGGTGCGCGGCTAAAAAAGTTTGGGAACCGCTGGTCTAGACCAGTGATTCCCAACCTGTGGGCCGCAGCCCCCTGGTGGTCCGCGGAGGTATTGCAAGTGGGCCGCCAAATCATTTCCAAAAAAGTATGATATTTGTTTTTGGGGTGGGGGATATAATTATATAAAAATATACAGAATAATGTTTTAAATGTTAAAACTCAGTAATGTTTAAAATGATATTAAAAATGTTTAAATATTATTTTCATTATTTTGTTTTGTTTTCCTTCAATTATTAGACAATTGACAAGCAAATGAGCGATAGGAACTTTTGTTGTTATCGGTCGGACCACTTTGCAGCGGAACTGCATTGCACTTGACTTATTTACGTTTGATGCTGATACCTGAAACTGGAGTATAAAGATGGATAGCTGGCTAGCAACAGGGGGAATTAAAAAGTTCGGAGGTGGGCCGCGAACATTTTTGAGACATTAAAGTGGGCCCTGAGTTGGAAAAGGTTGGGAACCACTGGTCTAGACAAATCACTCAGCTATAGGTCTGTATCAAACCGACTCTTTCTAAGTTATATCGGAGAAAAAAAAATGTTTTTCAACAACTGTATAGCCTCCTGAAAGTAAATGACAATTTTGATTACTTCCAGTCAGTTTACCAGCCACACTGCAGCTATATTAAAGGTCATTAATGACATCCACTCTAATACTACACCGGCAACTTTTTAGTCCTGGTATTATTGGATCTCAGAGCGGTGTTTGACTCAGTCAACCAGAACATCTTGATAGACCGGGTGAAGAACTGGGTGGGACTTTCTGGCACAGCACTTATTTGGTTAGAGTCCCATCTAAGACACAGGGATTATTTTGTCTTTAGGTAACTACAAATCTAAGCTAAGAAAAATAACATGTGGAGTTCACCTAGGCTCAGTTCTGGGGCCTCTGTGGTTTAACATGTATATGCTGCCACTCGCTCAAATTATGAAAATAACTAAATGTGTTACCATAACTATGCAGATGACACACAAATCTATATAAACCTCTCATCAGGAGACTGTACGGTAATCCAATTTGAACACAGATAAAATTAAAGAGTGGATGTGCCAGAGTTTTCTTCAGTTAAATGAAGACAAAACAGAAATAATAGTATTTGGAACCAAGGAAGAGGGATTAAAAGTCAGCACTCAGCTTCAATCAGTAAAGCTAAAAACAAATAGCCAAGCCAGAAATCTGGGAGTGGTTTTAGATTCAGATCTGAATTTTAACAGCCATATTAAGTGAAGTCAATCTATTATCACTGAACGAACACCAAGGATTAAAGGACTGATGTCTCAGCAGGACTTAAAAAACTTGGCCACATTTTTATCTTCAGTAGACTGGAATACTGTAACACTGATCTCACAAGTCTCCGTAAAACAATCCATCAAACAACTGCAGTTAGTTCAACACACTGCTGCCCGAGTCTTCACTAAGACCAAGAGAGTGAATCATGTCACTACAGTTCTTAGTTCTTCGCACTGGCATCCTGCCCATCACAAATTATATCCAAAAAATCCTGTTATTGGTTTATAAATCTCTGAATGGTCTGGGGCCGAAATACATCTCCAGCCTCCTGGTCTATTATGGACCAACCAGAACCCTCAGTTCGTCAGGGTCACACCGACTTTCTGTTCCCAGAGTTAGAACCAAACACAATGATGTAGCATTTAGCTTTTATGCTCTTCGCCTGTGGAACAAACTCCCAGAATGCATCAGGACTTTTGAAACTCTCAATTGCTTCAAGTCAAGGTTGAAAACCTTTTTATTTACTGCTGCATTTCAGTAATCTATGAATTACAACCTTTAGTTCTCGCATCTCATTTGTTATAATATTTTTATGGGATGTTTGTCTTTAGTTGTGTTTTAAACTATGACTTTATAATGCATGTTTTAAAATGTTTTATGTAAAGCCCTTTCAATTGTCTTGTGCATAAACTGTACTACAAATAAACTTTTATTGTTTCCTGATTTGTGATTTATAATGTGATTCTTGGTTGTTTTGTGAGTATCCAATAATATTTAATTTGCAGAGCTGAAGGATGAGGAGCAGGAGGATTGTGGGCTGGACTTACCTGCCGATGTTGACCAGATTGGTGTTTCAGGTGCGTCTACATAATGAACTAAAACGTAGATGTGTTAAGACAGGGATGGGACTTGTTTCTTAAGACAGCAATGGCTCCATAATTGTAGAAAACTGGATCAATAAGTCAATGAATATGGCATGCTGTTAAATTGTATCATTGCCTTGAGCATGTACATTTTTAGATGCATTTTAGCATGTATTTGGTTACTGATTCATTGTGTCAAAGTTAAAGATGATGCAGTTTAGTTAGCGATCAAACCTAAAGACATATTTCTTTGTTGTATTTCTTTGTGGAGCAGAACATGATGGACAAGGACTTGGGCTTTTAAACACAACAAGAAAAGTAAGATTTACCGTTACTGTTACATTTAATTTGCTGTCAGAATTATCCCCCCAAAATGTATTCAGTTTTTTTTGTTTTTTGTTTTTTTTTTATTCACTATTCAGAAGAAGAAATGTTTCAAGGGATATACTTTACACTGTCACTTTACACTGTATATTTTATTTAAACCACAGCCACTCTATTGTACATTTTTTCTGACATTCTTATATTTATATATTTGTTTGTACATTTTTTCTTTGCACATTTCTTGTACATATGAGACATGCCCCACTTATCTGTTTATTTTATTTCATTCTTATTTTTTATTATCCTATTTGATACCTTCAACGTTTTGCTGCTGAGTTGTCTTGAAATTGCCCCTCGGGGATAAATAAAGTTTTTCTGAATCTGAATAAGCATGTAACTTGGTGATTAAATGGAATTGAGGCAACTCACTTATAAAACAGATCCTTTTTTTTTAAATGACAGAAGTATTGAAGATTCAATACAATCAAAGGTTTGTGTCCATAAAACATAATTATTTACAATTATGTGGCAGCTGTGTCCAGACGTCCACTCTCTGAAATAACTCAGCATGAAAACAAGTGTAATACCAATCATTTTAGGCACAATATAGTCCACAATGAATGAGGTCAATGGTACTACTCTAAATATAATGGTTTTTAGTTTGTTTGTAATTGTTTCCAATTCCCATTTAATTTTCACTTTAATGGGGTAAGGAGAAAAAAATTAGGAGGTCCAAATTTGAGAATTTTTTTTAAATTAAATTTTATTTTGTCTTTTAAATGTTTTATTTATGTAATTATTTTACGAATGTGTGGTGAGGTTTTAAATGTACCATATATGAGATCACATATTACATCACATATGATAAGTCAACGTATGGCATTTGTCAGCTTAGTTGGTCTGAAATAAGGTCAAGATCAGAGTTCACTTTGGATGATTTTGTTGTATCTTATGTTATACAAATATACAATCAGCTATCACCCACAAAACAGGATCCTTTCAGGTGAAAGTTTTCAACCCTGGAAAGAAAAGGAATTGTTTTTTTTTTGGCCTTCAATTTTTTATATTTATCTATTTATTTTTTGTGTTATATCTCTAAAACCTGACACGCCCCCCTCCCCATTTTTATCACCCAGTGCTCCTACCTATGTATCAATCCTGGGCAAGTGTTTGCCTTAAATCTTTGAACGAAAGAGAGTCTTCTTTTAATAAACTTGATTTGAGAATAGAAGTAAATGTGGCCGTGTTGCTTGTGTGTGTATACTAAGCAAAATGGCACAGTGGACCATTAACATTTAACCTATATTCAGATAACAATCAAATTTTCCTCATTTTTGTTCCCATCAGTATGTAAAGCCCATGAACTTCCAAGAGGAAGTGCGTGCCCATCGAGACTTGGACCACTTCCTGGCTCAGGCCTGCATCCTTCTGGATGAAAAAGCTTCCACTCTGGATGAAGTCCTGAGACGAATGGTAGCTCACATGATGGAGGAGAGCCACGGCAGCTGCAGTGTGGAGGAGGTGATGGCCTCCCTGTTCACAGACGCAGGAGGACGAGACATTAGTGGTGAGCTATGCCCATTTAAATAATAAAATAAAACATGTTTAAAATGATACATGATGATGATACAAAATTAGGTTGAAATGGACCATCAATTGTCAGTCTTTATGTTCAACAGTCGACCTTCTGTCAGAGACCATTCAGGGAGTGACATCTACTTCAACCGGCATTCGTTACCAGCAATCCTGGCTTTGTATTCTGTGAGTTGATAAGGAACAATAAAGCTGCTTTGACATCTTTAGAATTTCTGTCACCAATTCATAAGAGCAACAGAGGAAACTTTCATGTTTCCTCTGTTGCTTTAAAGTTAATTTGACTATACAGAGGAAGGCCACAAATTATAAATATATGTTAATGTTGAGTTAATTTTGAACTTTGAAAGTGGAACTTTAATTTTGTTTGCACCAAATGTTTCACAGCCAGTTCAAAATAATACATTTCTATTAATTTAGCTCTAATATGAGAAACCTGCAGAGACGTCACGTCTGCATCACTCGTCTGGAGAGGCCTCGGAACTGGGGAGTCAACTGCTGCAAAGCTCGCTACGTCATCCTCATTCTTGCTCCACCTAGAACGGTAAGAAAAATACTGTATGTCACTCTGAAAGAAAGGTTTGCCTCTTATTCTAATAAACTCTTAGGGGTAAATCCACAAAAGGATTGCGCAGCTTTTGCGGCCGCTAAACCGGTGCATATGAGACAAAAAGAGAGCGTCTAATTCACAAAGCACCCGCAAAGGGGGAATTGCACCACAAACTGCGCTGCCAAGCAAATAGCGTCATGGTGCGCCTGTGCCATTTGCATGCATGTAAATTAGGTAATATTCATACATTCGGCACAAAATTGCCCCCTTTCTATGCAAATAAGCCTCATTGCAAAAACCGTCTAATTCACAAAGGCCAGCGCTATTTGCCACACGCAAAAATAGTGGAGCAAATACCGTCTTTCAGAAGCGTGTATTGAACTGCGCGCAAACTCCTCACTCCCCATCTCTCTGTTTCTCTCTCTCTTCAATATCATTCAAGCCTGTGTGATACTGAATGATATTAAGGGTGAAATCTACAGTCAGACATGACTGTACACAGTCAGATCAAGTGGGGTTGTGGACTTATCTCGGATTTAAAAATAAAAATAACAGGAGCTCAGGATTCATCCTATAAGGGGCTGCTTTATTACAAACAATTCCATATAAACATATAAATCTAGAATGTGTGTGTTTAACAGCTTAATAATGTCATCACATATCACAACATATATCAGACTTATAATAAAATAGCGCTGATCGTGTCCCTGTGAAGCTCAGCGTCAGTCCGGACTCTCAGCTGCTGCTGGAGATGCAGCCGCGGTGAGTGGGCTTGCCACCCGTCCCTTGAAATACGGAATTGTTACGTAATTGGGAATTAGAATTCATATAAAACAGTTTATTCCGTATTTCACAATCGTCCCATGCATGTCTGTCACATACGCACACACTAGTTAAGCCTAATTATGCCTAAATAATGGTCTGCGTTAAATCGACGCAGAGCCTACGCCGTAGGTTACGCCGTAGGTTATGCGGCGACGCGCACTGTACGGTGCGCCAGCCGCGTAACCTACGCCGTATGCTCTGCGTCGATTTAACGCGGAACCATAAATCATCCTTGAGCAGCACGGAGGGAGGAGGGAGGAGGGGGAGCGGGCTCCCGTCCCGTCTTCGCACAGTGTCCTGATGATTTGTAATACAGGCTGAGCCTACCGTTAGTTCTTAAACTGTAAAAAAGCTGGGGGGGGGGGACAAAAGCATGAGTTTGAAAAGTGGGGAGGGACGTTTTATTTTCACTCTCTTTATTTTTTTTATTTCTGCAGTTTTCATTAGGGACCAATCTGTGTGCTGAAATATGGAGAACACTGGAAACAGCTCCGCTACTGAGACAAGGGCAAATTGCACTCAGCCGCAAAACTTTATGGGCGTGTTTGCCCCGGTATATCATTAGAGCAAAATCTTTTGTGAATAGGACTTTAAAGCGGGGCAAATTGCGGGCGCAAATGCGGCGCAATTCACAGCGCTATTTGCGGGCGCAATCTGTTCTTTGTGGATTTACCCCTTATTCTAATAAGCGCATTTCATGAGTCATTTCAGTGTGTATGTATGTACTGTATGTATGTATGTGTGTGTATATATATGTATATTTATGTGTGTGTGTGTGTGTATGATAAAAAAATATTCCTTTCCATGTTTTCTTACTCATCACTGTAATTATGTTGCTTTAGATTATATTATATGATTAGAGGTTAAAAACAAGCTCAATATAAGTTGTAGCATTCATTTTTCTGGGTGCTGAGATCACATCATTCTGGAGATTTTTTCCAACAGTGGCTCACTGTGATGTCAGAGGGCAGAATTTTAATATTCTTCTGACAGTTTCGGCAGTCAATTTAGGAAAATAAGTTTATGACTGTGCAGCTATCAAGTATGTTGTCCACACCAGTGGATCTGCTCATATCTGTGTAATATACCTATTTATTTATATATATATATATATATATATATATATATATATATATATATATATATATATATACACACCGTATTTTCTGCACTATAAGGCGCACTTAAAAGCCTCTCATTTTCTCAAAACCCGGCAGTGCGCCTTATAATACCAGTGCGTTGTATATTTTGGGGGTTATTCTGGTGAAAGGATAGTCTCGGGGTACCACAGATTAAAAGTAGATGGCCAAAAAGGAGAAAAATATGTAAGTTTTTAATTAATCAAAAATGAACTTGGACCATAATAGGAACTAGTATTTTGTTTTGTTTAATTTTGTTCTCTCTGATGTCTTTCAGAAAAGCACCAAAACAGCCGTTGAACTCGGTAGAACCTTTGCAACAATGTTCTCAGACATTTCCTTCAGACAGAAGCTTTTGGAGGCCCAGAGCCAGGAAGAGTTCAAGCAGGAGCTGGTCTGCCAGCGCCACCAACTCTCTGTAGTCCACGAGAAGCCGGTCGTGGAGGAAGTGGAGGACTCAGATCCACGCAGAGGAAAACCACTTCAGGTATGAAATAATAGACAAGAACAAATAAATCAGGCAGTTCGGTGTTGTAGCATCTCACACTTAACTGATACAAAAATTGGCCCTGTCTTTCATTGCTTTAGATTTCCTTGGTTGATGCAAACTTTGCCAATCTATTTCACAGAGCATATTCATTATATAAACAGAATTTACTCTACTGACTGACGGAGCTCTCCAGATGTGGAGACCACCCTCATGTTTTTGATTCTACCCAGGCATATAAAGATGTGGTGCAGTAAAGTTGAGCCAAATTATCTAAATATCCTCTTTCTACACTCTATAATCCAGGCCGGAGCAATGAGAAGCAGCTGGCAAAAACGTGCAGAAAAAAGTTGCCAACCTTCCTTTGGAGCTGACAGCTGAATGTGTGCAGTCGCTTGTAACAATAAAGTACTTCACTATGTTTTTGAATTAAAAGGAAATATGTGTTTACAGCAGGAGGTTGGAGAAGAGGGAACACCCAGATAAGATGAGAGGGAACGCATGTGTTTGGGTTTTAAAAGACTGCAGTTAACAACAGGTTGTGGTTGCACCAGGGGCGAGATGCATAAACGCCGCACACCCACAAACACCACGCGTTCATCTTTTTCTAACAGATAAGCGGGTTCATGGAGGAATGTGCGGTGAGAATGCAGCACCTGACGCATTCTTCGGCCCATACGTACACACGTTTCTTTAAGCCGGATATGGTGCAGTAAAAATTAAAAAATCAGCAATTATAATATAATATTTAATATTTTTTATAATAAAACAGACAATTTCACTACAAATCCATGATTATATAGGTTATATTCTAGCACACAATATGTTTTTTAAATATTTTATAATGTAAGACAATTGTTTATAGGTTGTCTTTGTTGACACGTCTCTGCAACATCCAATCAGTGTCACTGTTCTCTGCAGTCGTCTCACACGACTATTCACAATGCACTGTGGGATACATTGACAGCATCACGTAAAAGTATAACTATTCTCACCACATATTGGGATATGACTACAAAATGGTGACCACACCATTTAGTGCCCTTTATAGTTTATAGGCAGTGATTTTGGAGACAGTCGTAGTTTTTAGCAACATGTTAGCTGCGTCACCACCTTTGTAAGGGAGTAATGGTCAAGACAACATTGTACAATTTTTGAACCATTATTTTGAAACTACAACATTTGTTGCAGCAGACCACTTTAGATATTACACGTTCTGTTGGGAGATCAGGTTGGGATACCTGATTTATTGAAGGCTTAGGCTATTTACACCCTGCTACCAATATCATTATTTGCACTCATGCATTATTAGGAAAAAAAATTAAACATTAAAAATGTATATAAAAAAAAAAAAAAAATCCATCAGCTCAACAGTGATTGACAGGTATTCACACCACTTTTGATAAACTTTATTTAATCTCTTCAAATTATCTTACAATGACATAAGAGCAAAAATTGTTCATACAAAAGTGTGAGAGCAGACGTTTGCCTGGCTCTATTGTTTGACTTGGTTCCAATTTTAGAGCTGTGCACATGCGCATGGGCAAGTGAAAAAGCGCCTTCTGTTGCAGACACGTTGGTGCACATGTGCATGGGCAACGCATTTGTTTCCATATGTCAACAGGGTGTGAATAGCTTAGCTGATGGGGGCTTGCTATTTGTACCCTGGTGCAAATGGTCACTCCGTTTATTGAATTACATGCTCTGATATGATGTTGTTCTTCTATTATTCCATTTTTATGAAAATTTGAATGGAAAGTCAGGAAAAACTAAAACTATAATATCCTGCTTGTCTTAACACTAAAGTTAAGACTACTTGTCTCATCTTCAAACTTTGTCTCATGTTTTCACAGTTTAAAGAGTTCTTCAAAGCTGGTAAAGGGGTTTACAATGATCTCCGTCGCAGACTACCCCTTTACCCATCAGATTTCACAGATGGTATTCATAATGTCTTGTGAATATCACATTTGTACATCTGATAAAAATGTTTATATCTTTGATAACCCTTTTAATAATTCATCTAGGCATAACGGGGAAGGACCGCAGTCTGCTGAAGTACACCACCACTGCCATCTTCCTGTACATTGCTATCCTACTTCCTGCCATCGCCTTTGGTTCACTGAACGATGAAAGTACAAGAGGAGAAATAGGTATTCACTTTCCCTTTTATACGTTGTGTCCTAGAAGAAAAAGTTTGATGCATGCAGAGTTCATTAAGGGACACAGACAACTAAACCAATGTTTATTTTGTATTGATAGATGTTCAGAAAACAATAGTTGGCCAGAGCATTGGAGGAGTGATCTACGCTCTGTTTGCTGGCTCACCGCTCGTCATTCCTCTGACCACGGCACCGCTGGCCATTTTCATAAGTGGTGGGTATTGTGTGCAACTTGGGGAGAGGGGGGAAGCTTTTTCCTTTATCTGCCGATTATTTATAGGAAAGTTATAATAATAATAATGACATCTTTAAAACAAATCATATTGCAACCACTTTCTATGGATTTGTCAAAGGTTTTTCGTGCAAAAACCAAACTGTACCTCTTACCACCGGAGGTTCAACTGCCATTTGATAAAGAAAGTACACACTATTTCAATTATAAGATCTGTGTAACATACAGTATATCAAGATGTTGATTTTTTTTTTTTTACTTTTGAAATTATATTAAATACAACACCAGATACATCTTGCTATCATTAATTTAGCAAAGACCAGACCTGAAACACTGCATTAGAAACCATGTGAATCCCATTATCTAATTTCTTGTAAAATGATGGCAATGTCTTCAAATGGTTGATTTCTGGTTGACATCGTAGAATAGAATATGGTCCCCTTGAGGCTATTTGTCATGGACTTAAGTATTGCCAAAGCTATAAGCCTTTAAAGAAACAAATAAATAAGGGACATGCAGCACTTCACATGCTTTTCAACCAGTGGCAGACATTTCATTGCCAATTAACCATATTGAACTGTTGTGTTTTTCTAAAGAGGCTATAAGACACATGTACACAATCACCCCTTTTTTTCACAAAATATTAAAATAATCTTGTGCTATTGGGCGCGCCGCACATTTTGAAAAATAATAATAAGACGTTTATATGCGCCTAATGGTCGCGAATATACGGTACTTTAAAATCCTTTATTATACTAGTTCCTATATATTGTTCCTCATCAACTCCTGTTGCTGCAAAGCATCACCAAATTATTATCCTTCCACCATTGTGCTTGAAAGTTGGTTTATGATGTTTTATTCTGATTTGACGTATGGTTTTTTGCCAAAAGTACGTTCATTATGGCCGGACATCTCCACTTTTGTTAACTTTGATAAGAAATTGCTGCTGACTGTATATTTTGCATCTATAATCTATAGTTATCAGGGGGATCTGTGATGACTACGGCCTCGACTTTGATGCTTTTTATGCCTGCATCGGTTTATGGAACAGTTTGTTCCTCATCCTTGGAGGCTTATTCAACGTCAGCCTGCTGATGAAACTCTTCAAACGGTGAATACGCAACAATACTCCCTGTTACACAGACTTCTTACATACATACATTTAACTCAACACTGACCCATTTGACTATGCACTGAAGGAAAAGCCAAAGATGAGAACTGCTTTACATGAATTCTGACTCAGCAATGGTTTTGTCTTGAGCGGGCTGTTATGTGTCTGTGTGCATGAAAAACACAGTTTTGATAAAACATGTGAGTTCACACCATCTTTTTATTTTCCTTATCTTCCAGCTCAACAGAAGAAGTCATTGCGTTATTCATCTCGATAGCATTTGTAGGGGATGCAGTGAAAGGCACTGTCAAAAGTGAGTCAAACAAAGACAAACTGACCATAAAGGAGCCTTTAAAGAAAAGTAAAGCTAAAATGCAATTGCTTTCTGTGTGTAGTGGTCTTCACTATTTCCTACAAACGCCTATCACAACAAGAAAATCTATTTTGATTATTCAGATTGTTTGCTGTCTGCTTGATGTTAAAAGACAGTAGAAATATTGAGGTATAGCAAACCCCCCACTTCTGCTTTGAGTCACCCCTTTCTTCTTCCATCTGTCTTACAGTTTTTGAGCACTTTTACCATGGGCCCATACTGGCGACCACAAACAGCACAGTGGTGCTCCAGGAGATTACTGACATTCTACAGAAGGCTCACAACCAGACGACAATCGCGCCCGAGCATCAAGATGGGAACATGTCGCAGCTTGCACATGCTGAACAGCAAATACTAGTCTTCCTGCCCGAATCGTTGGTGATTTGCACAAGAGAACGGCCCATCCTGTGTCTGCTGCTCATGTTGGGGACTTTGTGGCTGGGTTACGCCCTCTACCTCGTCAAGAGGAGGTACACCTTCTTCACTTACTAGCTCATGTTTAAATTATCTCAGCAACTAAGTAGTAACTCCGACACCAAATCTCTTTGACGTCATCTTGCATCAAACTCCATCTATGAAAATATATTAAACAAACTGTACTTTGTTATTACTTGACTAGGCCTATCTTTCAATGGGTCCGTCAGGAAGAATTTAAGCAGTAACATTTGATCAAATAACCCCAAAGACAGACTTAAGTGCTTAAACTTGTCAGATGTATCAAGAAAGATGTCATTGGAAACATGTAGGAACGTATCCAGAATGAAGTCTATCTGAAAGAGAAGCTCAGTCTTTGCAGTGTCCTTAATCAGTGTAAACATCACATTAAAACACTCTTTGAAATCATAATTGCCAAGTAACCTAAATACACAGCAATATGTCTTGCAGTTTGCATAAGATAAGGCTGACGTGTAAACAATGAGGCAATATTGTATCAGCTGTTGCTATCAAATATAAGCACATGCTATAAAATTTCAGTCTTTCCTTCTTCATATCAGGATGGTGGTGAATGTTTTATATTTCTTCTCTTTATTCAATTTCATCCATCCAATTTTCCCAATTTTTCTTTTCCTTTATCACATCTGCCTGTATTTCCATTTTGTCTTGTTTTTCCTCTCTAGATTTTGCCTGGGACTCAAGAGGGTTGAACATGGGCTGACAATTTATTTTTATGGAACATGCTTGTTGTTTGAAAAAGTCCACTTAATCTGTCATTTCCCCTTTTTTGACCACCAGTTTTCATCTCTAAACAATTTTTAGAAAACAAATGACTATGGATGCTGAATCGTCCCTCATTTAGAAGAGCTAAA
Organism: Cololabis saira; assembly: GCF_033807715.1. Classification (NCBI taxonomy): domain Eukaryota; kingdom Metazoa; phylum Chordata; class Actinopteri; order Beloniformes; family Belonidae; genus Cololabis; species Cololabis saira. Next base: position 19,085,557 of record NC_084593.1, read on the forward strand.
ATGTTGTTCCTTCATTTTGAAGAGAAATTTGTACTGTGTTATATGGATCGGTGCAGTGACATTCATACTTTCATTCACTCCTTCCACGGTGGATTTTTATAATACAAAGCTACAACTTTTGAGAAGCTACTGTGTATATAAATGTGATTTAATGTGGTAAAATGTTATATTTGATTCAAATACTTGGAAAGGATTATATCATAGGGTTTAAAATACACACACACTGACAATTGTTTTCTTCATACTTCTGTCATTATTGGTTGGTATTGATTTTTGTCTGACATGGTTGCAAAAAGATTTTAAAATTCCTTAAATTATTTTGCTTTTCCATATCTCTTCCACCAGTGTGTGATGTAGCACAAAGCAGAGGCATATTCTGCTCAATTGGCACTGTAAAGTTGCCTTTTGAAACATGTATTTTATGTTTTTCCTACAGCCCATATCTGAATGATAAAGTAAGAGAGGTGGTGTCTGACTGCGCTCTGCCCATCTCTGTGGTCATCTGTTCCTTCATTGGCTCCTACCTGTTCATTGACATACAGCGTGAGTACAGATCTTTCAAATGAAAATTACCTTTAATGTTTTAATGTCTCTGTAAAGCACTTTGAATCACCTTGTTTTTGACTTGTGCTATACAAATAAACGTGCCTTGCCTTGCATTAATATTTAATCCAAACCTTATACCTTTTCTCTGATTCAGCATTTCGGTGGCTTGTAATGCATGCCAAAAACAGGAATTTTAATTTCAAACAAAACGCACCAAATCCATCCCAGTCACATCCAGCTCTGTTTGTCCACCGGAACATTTCAGAGAGAGATTGGAGTCATATGCGGCATTTCGCAGCCGACACTAGCAGAATCATGCCGGCAGTGTTGGATGCAATAATTTCTCTGGCCCTAATTTACACCCAGTTTCCACTGCATGCCAAAAACAGGAATTTTAATCTCAAATCAAATCAGACCAAACTTTATTTATATAGCAATTTTCATACTAAGTAGTGCAAAGTGCTTTAGATAATAAAATCAACACCAACATATAGAAACTGCCACTCATGGTTAAAAACACACATAAGGTCATTTTCACGCACATCCCCACATTGCTACCCACACAGCAGCACGTTTTTCCACGGGGAAAAACAGCAGCGTTTGTTGTTCAGAGATCTATTTTATTCCGCATTATGGTCATAGTTTTTTTCTGTTTACCTTTTTGTGCTTTGGAAACATGTGTCATATTTTCACTATAAACCTTTTGTACCCGTTAGTGCCTGTTTTTAATGTCCACGATGGGCCAATCTTCAAGTATCCTCCATTTGAAAAGCTGACTGGAATGAATGCACTGAGTGCAGTCGGGCTGGGTTTTCTCCTTGCGCTGCTCATCTTCATCGATCAGAACATCGTCATCTCACTCACACATGTACCAGAACACAAGTAAGACCTCCAGCTGTGTGGAACAGAAGTCATTTTATACCTTTGTGCTTCTTGTCTTGGCAAAACAAGGTTCAGTTCTAGTTCCTGAATGAGAACAGAAGTATCTCTGCTTCTGCATTGACAAAGCCCTTAACGTGTGTGTTTGTGTGTGTGTGCAGGTTGTTAAAAGGCACAGCGTTCCACTGGGATTTAATGTTGACGGGCTTCATCAACATCCTCATGTCCTGTCTGGGGTTGCCATGGATGCACGCTGCCTTCCCACATTCTTCCCTGCACGCCCGTCAGCTCGCCAAAGTAGAACAGCACGTAGAGAACGGACACCTCTACTCAACGTGAGTAAAGTTAAAACAAAAAGCCAGCAATCAAACCTCCCCCAAGCTGGGCATCCAGCGGCAGGACCAACAGTTAAGCCTTCTCCAAAAAGCCAAGTTTACCATACTTTTCTGATGAAATGATCTTTAGCAGTAGATGTGGTCAAATTCTTATGGAGTTGTTGCCACTAAATATTTTGGTAATCCACTTTATCTTGATCTATTCATCTTTGACAACTCAGCTTGTCAGATAACCTTGCAGGCCAAACTATAGCCTGGTGTCACAGCCTTTATACAGTACCTGTGTGAAATGCCTGTTTTCTTTTTTCATTTATTTGGTGTAAGGGCATTTATTTATTTATTTTTTCATGTATGTGTGTGTGTGAGTGTATGTATGTATGTATGTATGTATGTATGTATGTATGTGTGTGTGTATGTATGTATGTATGTATGTGTGTGTGTATGTATGTATGTATGTATGTATGTATGTGTGTGTGTATGTATGTATGTATGTATGTATGTATATGTATATATATATATATATATATATATATATATATATATATATATATATATATACATACAGGGCCGCCGCAAGGGGTGTGCGAACCGTGCGACCGCAAGGGGCCTCGCGCCCCAAGGGGCCTCGCGCTATGAGCCGTTTTTTTTTTTTCTTCGTTTTTTTTCGTTTTTTCCCTTATAAATATCAACAGTCACGTTCCATTACAGACCTAAATGTGTACGTGTCTGTTGATGCGCGTGTCTGTTGTTCAACACAACTGATCAGACCAAGCGCGTTAACACAAGCTGCTCTGATCCAGACGGGTAGAGTGTGGAACAAACTGTCACACAATGTCGAGAGAACGACACAGATTCAGGACATTTCCATCAGGGGATGAAAAAAGAAAAAACTAAAGAAAATGGAAGAGTTTAATGCCTCTAAAAGGCTCGTTTGATAAATTTGTTACAAAAATCACTGATCCGACCGGGTCTCAAGCAGCCGTGGGGCCCCGCGCCGAGGCAAGAGATGATGATGAGGCAGGGGAAGGTATCCAGTATTTTGCTAATTGGAGAGTTAAAATTGCGCATATAGACAACCGATCCCACCCGAAAAGCCCCAAAAAATTTCGAAGGCCCCCCCCATCCATTTCGCACAGGGCCTCGCAAATCTCCCAGGCGGCTCTGTATGTATATATATATATGCATACATACATAGATAGATAGTCTTTGTTTGCTTTAAAAATAACCACGGCTTTTACTCTATTTAGTTAAATTTTGCCCCTAAAACATAATTGCTTGTAATAAAATGCGTACTCGCACAAAGTGTACTAACTAGTGAAACATTCCTTTTATCTCCCCTTTTTTTTTCTAGTTTACTGAGATTACAAAAACATGTTTCCAACAAAAAAGACTGACCATCCTGTGGGCATATTTACACTTAAGGACATGACTTTGAAAGCGATTCTTGTGAAAGAAAAGATATGTTGTATAATTTTCACTTTGTGGTATGACATTTTGCCACGAGACGAGGCTGAGAGGACTTGGGATGACCATTTAGATCATGACACACATTTGTAATTTAATTGTTTTATGAACTTATCCAATATCTTCTGTTCATGAGAGGTCCCACAAACCAAAGATTTTCTTTCATTGAGGTTAAGATCTGTACTCTGCAGTGGTCCATGTATGAAAATGATAAAAGACCGGGGGCCTCATCTATAAAGCTTGCTTGCGCAGAAAAAGCGCCTGAAAGTTGCGGAAGCCGCCATCTACGCAAATCCTCGGATCTAAAAAGAAAAAACTAACCGAAAAATCTGCTTATCTTTACGGCAACTAGGACCCTCCCGTAAGAATTTACTTAAGACACGGAGAACTGGCGACGCAGGGTTTGAGGTGGTGAAATGAAGCCAGATTCATGTCATACTCTTAATAATGTCATCACATATCACAAAATATATCAGACTTAAAATAATAAAATAATAAAATAAAATAATATAGCGCTGATCGTGTTCCTCTGTGTGTGAAGCTGTCAGTCAGGACTCTGGTGCTGCTGGAGCTGCAGCCGCGGTGCAGGACACGCCGGGAACCTCCTTCACCGCTTTAGGACAGAAGAAATGAGGGGGTGCGTTTAGGGAGCCCCACGGAGCCCCTCATTTCTTCCCTAAAGGAACTCAGATTTGTTTTCATATGAGTTTTACGGGCGCGTGAAACCTTTACGTGCGGGTGTATGGTGCCTAAATTATGGCCCCGCGTTAAAACGACGCAGAGCCTACGGCGTAAGGTACGCGGCGACGCGCACCTTCGCCGTAGGCTCTGCGTTGGTGACGCAGAACCATAAACCCGCCTGAGCCGCTCTGAGGGGAGACGGGAGAGGAGGAGGAGGAGCGGGGGGGTGAAGCAGGGCTGCGGGGCCGAAGCGGGGCTGCGGGGCCGTTCTCGTATCGCTTTCATACAGTGTCTTGATAATTTGCAATTTAAGGCTGAGCCTACCGTTAGTTTTTAAACTGTAAAAAGTAAGGGGAAAATAAACATGATTTTGAAAAGACGGGGGGACGTGTGTCCCCCTGTTGCACCGGGGAACTCACGGCGTTCCGCGCAGCAACGGCGTGCTGCCACTCACTCGCTTTATTTTATACTATTTATTTTTCTACTTTTACTGTGACCACAAAATAATGTTGTTTTCCTGTCCTCCTCCTCATCAACAACATCTAGATCTCAGATCTCAGTGAAATTCAGTGGCACGGTGGCTCGACACGTTCATTCATTCATTCTGAAGCCAAACAGGTTGCAGGAAGCCACTGCGCATGCTCAGCAGGCTCATTCATATGCAAAATGATTCCATTTTCGGTAGAAAGTGGGCGTGTAGGGGGCGGGATACCAGGCGGATTCACGTGCGCAGCCTTCCAGCTGGACTGTGATTTATAAAGAGAACCTACGTGGAAGTCTGCGTGCACGCGGTTTTATAGATCCGGATTTTTTTTTGCGCCCGCCATTTTCGGCTTTTGAGCGTACGTGCACTTTTAGTATGACTCCTACGCAGTCCATTTTAAATGAGGCCCCTGCTGATGTGAAAACCTGAAACCTGACTCATAAACATTCCCTGTTTTCAGGAAGTCAGTGATATTCCCCAAATCATAATACCGCCCCCACAGCTTTGCACAGTAGTTTGTTCATCCATTGCTTTATTACCTTCATGCACCTGTCAGTCGGGAACTGGGTAAATCTGGACTCATTAGACCACATAACCTTTTTTAATATTAATATTTTTGAGGCAACATGTTTAATAAATGCCAGTGAATCCTACATGCTAAATCTAGGAGACACTTTATGTGGTAAATAACCTGCAGTATGTGCTTATACTGAACATTTTTGAATTAGACAAGAAAATCATTAATCAAATACAGTATTTTAAGTACTTTCCCCTCCCTGTGTATATTTGCAGGATTGTCAGTGTGAAGGAGACGAGACTGACCGCACTGGCGGCTAACATCCTGATCGGCGTGTCAGCTTTCATGTTACCCATCCCTCTGCAGTGGATCCCTAAGCCCGTCCTCTACGGCCTCTTCCTCTACGTCGCAGCCACTTCACTTGATGGAAATCAGATGGTGGACCGCATGACCCTGCTACTGAAGGAACAGGTGAGCAGCAAGGCTACGGTTAGTTTATTTGGCCAGACCCTCAAACCAAGCTTTGACCCTAACAAAAGTTTGAGAGATTACTCACATTTTCAACAGTGACTACGTTTACATGCAGTCAAAATTCAGGTTATTACTAATATTCCGGTTACTGAAACATTTGGAATATTCCGTTTACATGCGTGAGCAAACAGGGTTATCCCTGTATACATGGTAATTAATCATTCGGGATATCCCGATCAAACCAGCGACGCGCGAAGAACGTGATGACGCAATTAGCGTCATTTCCGCTTCTTCCTGTATCCAAATTCAAAACAAATGCTGCTTCGCGCAATTTTTCGCTCACCTTCTTGTAAATCTCACTATCCCGGTACTTTCTACCGTCTACAAATGCAGAAATGTTCATATCCTTCATTACATTTATGAAGTGATTAGTCTCCTCCTCACTCCAAAAGTGTGGCGTGGTCTTGCGTTTCCCCGTGTTTAGAAGAACTTCCTGGACTCAAAAGACCAGGATTCCTTGCGAACAGAGCATGCGCAGGAAACAAATTCATGTTCCGTTTGATGGGGATATTCCGTTTGGGGTTTATATGACTGAATATTCTGGTTTTAAAAGGAGTAACCGAGGGGTCATATTCGGGTTTTTAAAAACCAGAATATGAGCAAATTTGGGTTATTCAAAGGGGTTATTGGCGTTTACATGGCCATGCAAATTCGGGTTATTGCCAATATTCGGGTTTTAAAAGGGTTATTGAGTGCATGTAAACGCAGTCAATGACAAATGCAGAAATCCAGTCTCACATTCAGAAGCCAGCCAGACTTAGATTCAGAGTATAAGAGTTGACGACTGGAAGAACCTCCACAGAAAAGATCAGACACTAATGTCTCTGTTTGGGGCAAAAGCAATTCAGCTAAAGCTGGAAAATAGTCTGTATCCTCAGGCAAAATAAGAATTCATGGTTTCAATACTTTAGATGACTCCAAAAACATCAAAAAGAATGCCATGTCCACCTTTCTTGAACAAAGTGCTTTTGTACCACAAACACATTCCTTCTTTCATATTCACTTCAAGTGGCACACTCTTACGGTGCATCCGAAATGCCATACTAAAAAGTATACTTAAATTCGGCACACTTTTGAGTAAATATCAGTAGTTTGCATTAATTCGGACGTACTATTAAGAGCGCTCACGGCAATTCCTGCCATAGGGAGGGGGTGGGGGGGAGTTGTTACCATGGTAACTTGTCACAGCAGCGTAACAGCGCTCCGCTCTGCTCTTTCCCGTTTATTCTGGTCGAAACAATATGACATTATATAATATTCTTAAATACGAATATTATAATATTAATATTATATAATAATATTATTATACTTAATATTATACTCATAACATATACGTATCACTTAGCAACCAAACGCCGCTGCATTGCATTGTGGGAAGTTTCTGCTCGGCTAGTGTCCATCAATCCACACTAAAAAATTTCTCCGGAATGAGTATGGATAGAGCATACTATTGAGTACGTTCTAATGTGTCGGACGCATTAAAAAATCTCGCACACTCATTTTGCATACTCATTAGGGTGGAAGTATGCAATTTCGGACGCAGCGTTAGTCGACTGAGACCTACACAGGCTATATCTATTGAATCTATGTAGTGCTTTTTTCCATTATAAATAAAACACTTATGACGTATCAGAGACAATGTGGGGTTCAAAAGGACACTTTGACATGTGGACCGTGAGGCTGTGAGCATGATACTGACACTCCCATACTTCACCGCTTGGAAGACATTTTGAGGGCCGAGTGATCAGTATGATCAGTCAGGTTTTACTCTTTTCAGACTCCGGGAGATTAATTGTCTCCATGTTCAACCACAAACTATAATCTGGCTTTTTCAATGGTGGTTTTGGAGCAGTGCCTTCCTTTCACTCAGTCTGTGTTGGTGTTTTACTGTGGTTAATCACACTCTTGGTTTGAGCCAACACCTTCACAACATCATTTGCTGTTGTTCTGGGGTTCATTTGAACATTTCACACCAAAGCACATTAATCTCCAAGTCACGGAAACCATCTCTTTCCTGAGCAGCTCGGTTCTCCAATGCTGTCTGACTTTTTTCAGTAGACAAATTTTGGAGGCATTTGTAATATGTACCGAAGGATGTAACATTCTTGTGAAGAGGTTTTTTCCCCCTGATGTATTGGCTGATTTAATTGTTTTTCCTATTACGTTATGCAATGAGGAGCTTTCCTTTGAAGGTGTGCTTTAAAACACATCCACAGCTGTGCTTCCAATTAACTCAAATAACACCATTTAGTTTATTAAAAAGCTTCTAATAAGAAAACATCTTCATGTGCGATTCTTCAGAGTCTAAAGTTAAGCTGACTGTGGTCTTTAACAACTTGAAGTGATGTAATTAAAAATTCTCTCATTATCCTAATATTAAGAAAGAAAAATGGGAACCCTAACTGACCTTAAAACAGGAAAAGCTTCTTCAACTTTACTCTGAGACACAAGAAGTCTCTCTTTTTTTTTTTTAACTACATGTGAATTTGTCGCAACTGTGACAAAAGGTCTAGGTTTCTTTGTGTTTACTCTACTTGCTCTTGTCTGTCCAGACCTCTTATCCCCCCACCCACTACATTCGCCGCGTGCCGCAGAGGAAGGTGCACTGCTTCACTGCGCTGCAGATGATCCAGCTGATCATCCTGTGTGCGTTTGGGATGTATCCCCTGCCCTACATGAAGATGGTTTTCCCCCTTCTGATGATCCTGCTGGTCCCGATCAGGTGAGACAATCCTGTTTGTTCTTTACATTTTCAAAAGACGGAGGTTTCTTGAAGATTCTGCTCTTCAAATAAAAGGGAAAGAATAAGAAAACTGCCTTGCATTTCATCAAAATACGCAAAACAATTTAATTTATGTGTTGCATTTAAATCAATCATTAGACCAAAAGCTATATTTGTTTTATACTTCTTTATGTTTGAACCTCTTCAGCAATCCTTCACCCCAATATAAATAAATGAAACATTAAGGATTTTGAGGTTGTAAGGTGAAAAGGTTTTGTGGTCTTGCTTTAACACATGAAGAGGCAATTTCCATAGTACATGTGATTGTTTATGTGTTTCACCTCAGGACCAGCTTGCTTCCCAGAGTGATCGATGCCAAGTATCTGGACATCATGGATTCCCAGTACATGTAGAGCAACAAAGCAACCGTGTGAGACCAAGGAAGACTGAAGGGAACAGACTCTGTTGAAAAACTGAATGCAAAGCATCTGAATCTGAGATTTTATTCCAAGGACTTGCTGATGACTGTATGACCATCTGCAGCCTTCCTTTGCTTTGGCTTGCTCACTTTACATTTACCGTAACATTGCTGCATCTTTATTGTTTATAATATAAGTAGATATGAGCTATTTCATAAGTGGACAAGTCGGTTTTAAGCTTGAAAAAGGTGGGTGCACAGATTGATGTAAACTTCTGTAATACTTTTGATCATTGATTTAATTATGGCATTACATTGTTTAAAAGATAGATGCTTGTGTTTTAAAGTGAGAAGTTGATAATACAATTGTGCTAACAAGTCCCTCTCACTGCTGAAGAGTATATGTGGCTTTAAGAGAATGTGTTGCTTTAAAAACACGTCAGGTTTCATGAAAAATGTTTCATTTATGTAGCTATTAAAAATAAAACAACTTTTTGGGAGGCGTAAGACACTCATGCTTGCTGTTTTTTTTTTTTTTGTATTTTAGGTGGTGAAATATAATAAATCTGAGACAAAAAACCTTTTAGATCGATTGGATTCATCTTTTTTTGTTTTACCACACAACAATTCTGTAAGAAAAAGACATGTAAGCACCATTTTTGGCTTTGAACTTTTGGCTCTGTTGGAAATATATGGGGCCTCACTTATAAAGCTTGCTTGCGCACAAAACAGGGCTTGAAAGATGCGCACGCCACCTTCTACGCAAACGTTGGGTTTAAAAAAAAAAAAACTAACCGAAAAATGTGTGTATCTTTACGCCAACCCTGACCCTCGCGCACGAATATTTTGAAGATATGGGGAACTGGCGACGCAGGCGATGAGGTGGTGAAATGAAGCCAGATTCATACAATTTAATAGCGCTGATCGTGTCCCTCTGTGTTTGAAGCACAGCGTCAGTCAGGACTCTGGTGCTGCTGCTGCAGCCGCGGTGCAGGACACGCCGGGCCGGGAACCTCCTCGTCACCCACCGCGACAACTGGAGAGTGACTGACGATAGAACAAATGAGGCCGGGCCACTCTACGGAGCCCCTAAAGCAGGGGTCACCAACCCTGGTCCTCGAGGGCCCCTATCCAGCATGTTTTAGGTGTCTCCCTGCATGAACACACCTGATTCTAATCAATGGTCGTCATTAACTTGTCATCAAGGTCTGGACATCTCTGTTGTTGACACAGCTCCTTGTATCATGGTGTGCTGAAGCAGGGAAAGATCTAAAACATGCTGGATAGGTGCTCTCCAGGACCAGGGTTGGTGACCCCTGCCCTAAAGGGACTCAGATTTTTTTCATATATATTGTAGCGACCCTGCAGAAATGTTTAGTAATGTTGTCATGTTCAGATGTTCTGTTTAATGTTAGGCCTCCAGACAGGAGCGGGGACTGGCAGACTCCGCTGGGACTCACACATTGTCCCCACTGATAATACAATGAATATCTGCTTGCAAAGCTTTCTGGCGACCTCTCCTGGATGAAAAAAGGTACTACAACTGTGAATTCACCATTGTCATATTCCACTTACCATAAGCTCCCACAAATATTACCGGTGTTATTGGCTTTATAACATTTTAAGTAGATTCAGGGGCAACAGACTCCGTGTTGAGGGGATTGTCCTCTGCAGCCAAAGCAGTGGACGGTTTGTTCATTCAGTTTCTGCAACTGGTCACGTGGTGCGTTGAGATGGACCACTCCTTTTATGTTTCTAAACATTGCCCACTTTTTCTGATGGGACAAGATTTAATTCATGCTTTGGGTTTGTCACTCATTTCGACACCTGAAGGTCTTAAGGGAACAAAACTGAATGCAAATGATGAGAACTCTTGTATGCTTCCCAGTGGCAGTTTCAGGTGCAGAGCATCTGCTTTGGGCTACAAGGAGCGCGGTCTCACCGACAAGTACTTTGTGTCAAACGTTACACTCCATTGCACTTCACATCTCAGTGTTGGGGTGATAATGAATATGAACAACTTTGGTACCGTGTAGACTCTTGTAGTGAGAAGTTAACTCAGTACTGGTCCATGCATATTTGTGCTTTGTCTGTTGCACTGACTGCTTCACAGGAAAAGCTGTAGGTGCGTGAGCAGTTGTGTATGTCTGTGTAACTGTGTGTGTGCAAAGTGAAAACAAGGTTTTACCTGAACTGGAACTACAGTGGAGGAGAGAGGACACAACCACGCCACCCGAGAGACCAGAAGTCGACAAGGAGTAAACCCGAACCCAGGTCACCAGCAGACCCATGGAGAACCAGAAGAGGGCGGAAGGAAACCTCCCGGCCAGCAAGCCCTGCCCCTTCCCAGCAGGTGACAGAGGGAAGCCCCGGGCGGAGCCCCCATGACCACGGGAGGAGGCAGCCAGGAAACCCACGGTGATGTACCAGGACCCAGCCGAGCACCAGCCACCCGGGAAAGGCTGATCACGGGGCCAAGAGGTCCACACCCTCCAGGCCCACAACCCCCACCCGGCGAGAGGCCAGCCTGCCTGGCGAGACGGGGCCACCCCGACCAGACAACGCCGGCGGGCCGGCACCCGCGCCAATGGAACCAGGAATCCCACAGCCAAAGGCGTGCCCAGCTGCAAGGGCAGCAGGGGGAAGCGGAGACGGGCACGGAGCGCAAGAACCCCCCAACAAGGAGCCAGCCAGACACGCCCAACAGCAAAGAGCCCCAAACCCAAGTTAGACAACGGACACCAATTCACACAGACACTAACATACTAACATACACTCACTGTGCCGGGTCGCAGGAGGAACGAGGCTCAAACATGTGTTAAAATATAGCACACGCAAAATTTTCAATGCAAAATTCATTGCTTAGATGTCTCCAAAGCTAATATGACAGCAGCACATTAAGCACTAACTTCTCAGGTCAAAGTCTCAAAAACCCAGTTTAAAGAGCTCCACAGTCTCCTTACTGGACTCTTTAAAGAGTCAGACAGTCAAGATAACACTCAGTCATTAAATCTACTCAACCTTCCTTCCATCATCTCAGTCATTAAACAATTTAGAATTAAATAAATTAAACTGTCTCAGAAATCCCCAGTTTCTTCAGGACACGGTACATCAGGTCCACATCCACGCGAGGTAATGTTGGCAGTAGTCTGCTGGTCCTGGTTGCACAGACGATGTCCGCCAAAATGTTGTGGAAAAACCTATAAACGCTCTTTAATATGTTATTTCAAAACAAGGTGAATAACTGGAAACTAATTTACCAAGAATTTACCAAGACTTGAGAGATGATCCATATTTCAGTCGATTTTATTTAAGCTATTGCAGGCGTCTCGATGCAGAATGATGGTTAAAAACAGGCAGCATAATAATTTTAAAGCATAAATGATGATTCATTCTTAAGATTCAGAAAAACAGAGCTAATCTTTTAGGGACACATTATCAGTCTCTAGACTCTGCTCTCTGTACGAGGATACATTTTCTCCACACAGTAGCTTTGGTTTAATAAAGTGGCGAATGCTACATTTTCCACCACTATATCATCAGTTTTTTGGCGTCTCCGTTGTGAGATCAATGTCACAATTCCGCACTGGGCGCAGGGTTTATTTGCAGGAAAACTGCTTCAGTGGAGCCGTCACGTCCCGGTCCTCCACCCCTGGCTCCGATCCCTCATGAAGTGCTTCCTCTGACCCTGACCTCTTCCTCATCTTCATCATCAGCACCAGCAGCAGGATGACGACAACCAGTAGGACGACGGGAGCAGAGATGACGTGGACTCTGAATGAATGGAAAGACTCGGCCCTCCAGCTCACATCCAGCCGGTTGTCCAGACTCAGGTGAGACGCTGCACAGGTGTACTTGTGCTTCCTCTGCAGCTCCTCTACATCCACCATCAGCGTCTTGCTCAGCTGGTAGAGACCGTTGCCGTTGGGCAGCACTGAGCCAACGGTAATTTGGTCCTCGTCCACGGGTTCACCGTCCCGCAGCAGCGTCAGGTTGATGTGGCGAGGGTAGAAGTCTGTGGCCAGACAGGTGATCTGGGCCCCGCCCCCCCCCGGCTGTGATAGGAGGCGTAGTCGAGGTCGAACACGACGCATCACCAGGTGCTTGTTGCTCTCTAGCAGGTGTCGCACAGTCTGGGCACATAAGGGCCGGACGATGTTTGTGTAGAGAGTCTGCACGTACATCTGCTTCATGGTGTCCCAGTGGAAATCCCAACCATCACCACCGCCGTACAGGAAGTGAGTCTTGTTACAATGGATGCTGTCGGCATCATGACCATTCGCACCTTCCCTGAAAATCACAAGTGTTGCCTGACCGTCTTCCTGGACCTCACAAACCACCGTCCTCTGTTGAACGTAGACGCCTGGAGAGGTCAGGTTCAGCTGTCTTCTGACTATGTCCAACCTCCCCCTCATCTCCGACATCGTCTCACGCAGCAAATTCAAGAAGAACTGTCCCAGGTCAAGCTCTGCCCCTTTCTCACCTCCATCACCAACCTTTATCAGTTGGTCTGTGTCTGAGTCATAGTACCCCACCTGGATGTCATCCAGCAACAGAACCATGGAGAACTCTGAGAACTGGGTTGGTCCTGAGATATAGGTGAACAACGTCCACAGAGAGTGATTTCCAAAGCCTAAAAAATACAGAGAATTATGGGTAAAACACAACATGAAGATCGAAGTGATCGTCAGATTAGAATTTACAGAGAAACCAGTTGTGTTCTTAGGCCCAATCCCAATTCCACTTCACTCGCCCTTCTTTTCTCCACTCGCCCTTCTTTTCTCCACTCGCCCTTCTTTTCTTCCCTAACCCCTAAAAAAGAAGGGGGAGATTTTAGGGCACTTGAAATCTAGGGCACTTGGCCCAGGTGCCTGTCCCATTTCTCCTACTCCCCCTCGTTTTCATCCCTACCCTGATCAGGAAGCTGAGAGCCAAAAGCTGTTTTAATTTCAGCTGTAGCGCTGTTATGGCACTTTATTAAGTTTTAATATTTTTTCCAGGTATAAAGGTAACCTTTAAGATCCGCAACCGGGGCTCAGTTTATCCAAATAACGCCTGTTAAGAAATTTGCTCCGAAATTTCGAGATTTCTGTCTGCCGGCTCCGGAGCTTGGGTCCGCGTTAAATCGACGCAGAGCCTACGGCGTAGGTTGCGTAACCTACACCGTAGGCTCTGCGTTGGTGTAACGTGGAACCATAAATCCCTTTATTCTGGTGTGATCTTCGGCAACTTTATCTGAAAGTGTGTAAATTAGCCAGATAACAGCTGGATTACTTTGTGGTTTCTGAAAACAATTATATCATAAACATCCAAAACAAATCTGACGAGTCACAGGATTATTTCTCTCTATTTCTCTGAGACGAGTCTGCCTGTTTGCCTTCGGTCGGCGAGTCAAATCGACGCAGAGCCTACGGCGTAGGTTACGTAGCCTACGGCGTAACATAACAGCCTTTACTCCGGCGCGATCTTAGTGAACAACGGACAAAAAAGGGATTATGTACATTCACTGAGTGAATATTATGAAAGTAAAATATTGGTTTGTCACTAGAAATGTAATCAAAACGCATTTTTATGCAGAAACTATTTATTCACAAAAAAATAAGAAATGTCCGCCATGTTTTTTTTATTGATTCAGTCCGCCCTTGACGATGACGACGAAAAGCACTCTGGGAAATTTTCATACCCCCTCGCTCGCGAAGTCAGCATCTGAAATCCCTTGATCCGTAGGGGCTATTCTCAGCCCCTCGCCCTCGTTATGCCCCCTCCCCCTAGGTGAAAAGAGGAATTGGGACAGCACTACCTTCACGGGAACGCGCAAAAGTTAGGGGTAGTGAAGAAAACGAGGGCGAAGGGTTCAATTGGGACGCAGCCTAAATAGTCCTCCTTCTGGTTCTCTGAAAAGAAACACGAAATACAGAAAAACAGCTGTTTCCAGCAGTATTTGTTACCTGAACTCATCACCAGGTGGAGGAGCAGAGACCCCGACATCAGCTGGAGAACAAACATATTTATTAGACGCTGATCAGTCCCGATCGTCTGTTTCTGTCTCTGTGTCTTTACTGCCTGTTTTTTAGAAGGAAGCAGGGCAGATTAAAGGGCTTTAACCAATCAGGATGAAGAAGAACATGGAGGCGTTTGCAGTCAGACAGGTTATACTCCTACCTGAACTCACAGCATGAGGAAGCAAAGTCCATCCCATCAGGTTCGTTCCTGCAGGTCAAGCGTTCAGGGGAATTCCTGAGGCTCATTCAGGCAGCTGGTTGAACTATCATAAACTATATATCTATTAACCTTCTTTTTACGTGTTTGTGTTATTTTCCCAGATCTGGCTGGCCTGTATAGGCAAATGTTTGGGGCGCCGTGGCCCCCAGGGGGTGCTACAAAATCAGAAAAATATCACCTTCAATATAATCATAATACAACTACTCATTATTAACATGGATTCAATTGTAAAGCAAGCCCCAATAAATACTACTACAAATGATAACACCAGGTGAAGTAAAAGCATTAGACTGATACAACACTGTAGTGGACGCAGTATTAAAAAGCACCACTAGATGTCTGTAAAAGTATTTTTTATACAAACAAGGCGTGTTTTTTGGGGGTTCAACTATCAATCAATCATACAATTCCAATGCCAACATGCAATCAATGTTGATACAACGTATTATGTTTGTCGCAGACCAGGCCTCAACATGGATTCAATGTTTCTGCCTAATCATGTTTTTTTTTTCCTTTAACACTAAAGCCGGGCATACACTGCGATTATCGGCTCGTTTTGAGCCGATTTTCCAGTCGTGCGACTTTTTTTTGATCGGGCCCGATTTTGACCCAATCGTTGCTCGTGCCTCGTGCAGTGTACGTGGGGTAACGACGAGAGATTAACACCTCACGACGAGCTCCCGATCACAAATCGTGAGGTCGCAAGAAAATCAAGCGTGTTTGAAATCCTCGTCGCTCCTCGTGAAGGCATCGCACAGTTGAAGCAGGGCTGCGACCCGATTTACCTCATCCTTTCACAGAGAGCATGCGCAATCTCTGATGTCACCTCAAAAACTATTATTTGTAGTTGAAGTGTTGCAAATTCACATTACAAATCATGTTTTAATAGCAAAAAAAAGACCGCATTTCCACGTTCGGTGCGTGTCGCCGCGTACCCTGCGCCGTAGGCTCTGCGTTGGTGTAACGCGGAACCATAAATCAGCCTTCAGTGTGTGCGCTGTCTGCTGTAGGCCGTCAGGTCACCCACCTTTTCGTTTCATCTCGTTCCCACCTCCTGCGTGTAAATTCTTTTCACTTTAAAAAAAAGAGCTATTTATGTTAAGCATAGGATAAAAGTTTGAACTCGGATTTTTGGGAAGTATTTTTGTTACTCTTGTCTGGATTAAATATTTAATCCGCGGTAAATTAGCTAAAGTGGGCGTGTTCTATCTGGTTCAGAGGTCTGCACGTCCTGGATATTTTTTAGATGATCTGAGATTTTGGTGATCAACATTGCACCTTCAGTGACAAAAAGAGAAAAACAGGCTTCAAAAGGACTCTTAAATCCTGAGTGACGTCACCGGGGGTTTGTCCAGTTTTAGTCGACGGTTGACCCTGGATTTGGACCAGAACTATTGTGCCTTTTTAATAGAAAAGGGATGATGTGTTAATTACTTGAGCAAAGATGAAACGAGGAACAAACTCCTGGTGGGGTCAGATGATGAGAATCCATCCTTGGTGTCTTCCATCAGGGGAAAAAAAGCTTCATCACCTGCTGCTGAGGTTCATCCAAGTGTAATTAATCTGACCTTTGTTCTCCTTTCCAGGACAGTTTGAGTTTGCGCTGATGAGGTGAACACCGACAAAAAAATACATTTCCACTTCATAAAATGGTGAAAAAGTGTGTATTTCTGCCTTCATTAATCCAATGTGAAAGTTACAGTTAGATCTGCAGCAGAAATCAGTGAAAGGTTAACTGATTTCAGATTTTAAAGGGGGACTAAAGTGAGTTTTGTTAAATATGACACTGATCTAAGAGCCTACAGAGAGGGTGGAGTCAAGTGTCAGACCCCCCCCTAAAAGCTGCTATTATGAAACGGTAGCATTTCAGCATTTGAATGAGCTTAAAAGTGAAACATTGACAAATTCACTTTAATTTAGATTTCCAGACTTAACACATTTCAGATGCCAAACTCAAACAAACATCAACTGCATTTCCGTCATGAACACAAACATCAACTGCATTTCCGTCATGAACACAAACAAACATCAACTGCATTTCCGTCATGAACTCAAACAAACATCAACTGCATTTCCGTCATGAACACAAACAAACATCAACTGCATTTCCGTCATGAACACAAACAAACATCAACTGCATTTCCGTCATGAACACAAAACTTGAGAACTGGCTGACGGATGTTCAAGGATCTAATTCTCCTCTTTCGTTCTCCTTTCCGACGCTGCCGCTTACGTCTTAATATTCCCCTGCCTCTTCCTCTCCTCCATCATCAACGCTGTCAACTCCCACCTCCTCGTAATCCTTCTCCAGAGCCGCCATGTCCTCCCGGGCCTCGGAGAACTCTCCCTCCTCCATCCCCTCCCCCACGTACCAGTGGACGAAGGCCCGCTTGGCGTACATCAGGTCAAACTTGTGGTTGAGCCGAGCCCAGGCCTCGGCGATGGCGGTGGTGTTGCTCAGCATGCACAAAGCCCTCTGCACCTTGGCCAGGTCTCCCCCGGGAACCACGGTGGGGGGCTGGTAGTTGATGCCCACCTTGAAGCCGGTGGGGCACCAGTCCACGAACTGGATGCTGCGCTTGGTTTTGATGGTTGCTATGGCGGCGTTGACGTCTTTGGGCACCACGTCTCCGCGGTACAGCAGGCAGCAGGCCATGTACTTGCCGTGGCGAGGGTCGCACTTCACCATCTGGTTGGCCGGCTCGAAGCAGGCGTTGGTGATCTCAGCTACGGTCAGCTGCTCGTGGTAGGCCTTCTCCGCCGAGATGACGGGGGCGTAGGTGGCCAGAGGGAAGTGGATCCGGGGATACGGCACCAGGTTGGTCTGGAACTCCGTCAGATCCACGTTGAGGGCGCCGGCGAAGCGGAGGGAGGCGGTGATGGAGGACACGATCTGACTGATGAGCCGGTTCAGGTTGGTGTAGGTGGGACGCTCGATGTCCAGGTTCCTGCGGCAGATGTCGTAGATGGCCTCGTTGTCCACCATGAAGGAGCAGTCCGAGTGCTCCAGGGTGGTGTGGGTGGTCAGGATGGAGTTGTACGGCTCCACCACCGCCGTGGACACCTGGGGGGCCGGGTAGATGGAGAACTCCAGCTTGGACTTCTTGCCGTAGTCCACGGACAGACGCTCCATCAGCAGGGAGGTGAAACCAGAGCCGGTGCCCCCGCCGAAGCTGTGGAACACCAGGAAGCCCTGCAGGCCGGTGCACTGGTCCGCCTGTCCACAGAGAAAACCGTGAGGAAACAGTCGATGCCTTGGAGGTGAAAACCACTTGAGAGGAACTCACCAGTTTCCGGATCCGGTCCAGAACCAGGTCTATGATTTCTTTCCCGATGGTGTAGTGTCCCCGGGCGTAGTTGTTGGCAGCATCCTCCTTGCCAGTGATCAGCTGCTCGGGGTGGAACAGCTGACGGTAGGTCCCCGACCGCACCTCATCTGAAAGAGAGGGGGGGACAAAGACCTGAAAATGTTAAACTTTACTGTCTCAGAACACACACGCAAATATAACATTACACTGGAAATTATTATTAAAAAAAAAATATATATTTATATGGGACAATGCATATTGATGGCCACCTATCCTTCAGATTTGTTCACAATAATTCTGCAATTACTTACATGAAAATAAATGTTTTCCAATCATTTATGCTCTGTGTCTTAATTCATAGTCATTTTAAAATTGTAAAATTGAATTTGTGTCTGAGGTTGGGCCCGTGGGGAGGGGTTAGTTCCTACAAGAACTTTATCCTACTTCCACCCCTGGTCAGCAGTTTCAAATCATTAAAATGTGATCTGCTCAGACTGAAAAGCAGCAGAACTGATCATCACCGATGACGGTGGGCTCCAGGTCCACAAAGACGGCTCTCGGCACGTGTTTTCCAGCTCCAGTTTCACTGAAGAAGGTGTTGTAGGAGTCGTCTCCTCCGCCGACTGTCTTGTCACTTCGGGTCTGTCCGTCCGGCTGGATGCCATGCTCCAGGCAGTAAAGCTCCCAGCATGCATTTCCAATCTGAACACCGGCCTGGCCCACGTGCACCGAGATACACTCACGCTGGGAATTTCAGGAGAAGACAAGAGAAACACTTTACACTGAAAGATTATATGCAAAAAATTTAAATTACTATAAAAAGAAAAAATATATAACATTATATAAAAATAAAGATATAAAATTTAAAGATTATACGCAAAACATTAAAATAACTATAAAAACATTATTATATATTATATGCACACACACACACACACACACACACACACACACACATATATATAAAAAATAATAAAATTAAAAATTTTAAAAATTTGCTGTTTTTCTGAATTAACGATATAACATTTTAATTAAAAAATAAATCTGCTCTGTTTTTCCTCAAAACTTGCACGAAGCTTCATTCACTTGAGAGCTCGATTTCATGGAAGCAAACATGTTCCTGTCCAGTTTAATCCAGTTTTATTTTGGTTTGAAACATTAGGAGATACTCTTGTCTTTAAGTTATATAGATGGTATTGTTAAACCTCAGGACTTTGCGGATGTTCAGACGGAAAGTCCATTCTGATCTGCTGGAGTAGCAAACAAAACAAACCTTGTGCCGCTTTTATCAGCAGGTGCTTTTTGTGTCAGTTAGGCTTCACTTTCTACTGCCGTTAAACTTTAACCGTTAAAGTCTCGGCGAGACGCCTTCAAAATAAAAGCACTAAATAGCTGTCTGCTTAATACATAATAAAATAAAAGCCTGGCTTTAAAGAACTTTAATGAGAAAACACATTTATAGAAATACTCTGCTCATTTACATTATGTTGTTTTTGTGTTTTATATTGTGACAACGCTGGGGTTAAGGTCTGCTTAGGTTTAAGCACAAAACCACTTGTTTAAGGTCTGTAAAAGTTGTATAGTTTCCTTAGTTAAGGTTATGAAAACCTTTTGCACCCGTTTTTCTGCCGACACAAACGACTGTCGTGGTGTTTACTGTTGCCATGACGACGAAGGCTGCCGTTTCAAGTGATCATTTTAATCCAAACCTTGATCATTTGCTAAGGAAACTATACAACTTTTACAGACCTTAAACAAGTGGTTTTGTGCTTAAACCTAAGCAGACCTTAACCCCGGCGTTGTCACAATATAAAAACACAAAACATAATGTAAATGACCTTTAAAATGAGTAGAGTATTTCTAGAAATGTGTTTTATGTTTTCTCATTAACGTTCTTTAAAGCCAGGCTTTTATTTGTTATGTTTTAAGCAGACAGATATTTAGTGCTTTTATTTTGAAGGCGTCTCGCCGAGTGAGGAAAAATAGCAGTTTTTTTTTTCCATTAAAATGTTTTATCGTTAATTCAGAAAAACAGAGCAATTTGTTTTTTCTCAAGTGAATGCGAACATTTCTGTAGGAAAGTTCTCATGACTAAACTGAAATTTAGGCTTTGGCCTCTTGGGCGTTGGTTTAAAAAAATACATGAAAAGAAAAACATCCATCTCTGTATCAAACACGAACCCTGTTTAACAGCAGAGAAATTTAATTTTACATTACGTTTTCAGACTCAATGTCAAAGAAAAATTGATGATGCATTTTAACAAAGAAATTGACACGAGGTGAGAAAGTTTCAACTTTTGAATCGAAATAAACCTGACAATTAAGAAACACTTACCATGTTTGCTGTATTAAGGTGGAAAAAAGGCAAGTAGATAAAAGTTTCGCTACGCAGACAGACGTTAAAGCGTCTCTATGGCAACTGTGACTGAACCGTTGGGCGGAGATATTTATACTCGCCCAACAACCGGAAGTTCGTTCTTTCACCTGATTGGTCGCTGTTTCTTTGCCGTTAATTGCATTACGTTAGTTACACGTTAGTTACTTATACTTAGTTACATTTACACTGCGTCTAACAAACAGCTTCGTAGTTCCCTGGTTGCTGCAGCATGAAACAAAGAGCCACATTGTTGATTTATAATATCTTTCGTTTTAAGTTGTTGCCGTATTTAAACCCACACAGCTTTTCATCTGTTAACAGTTTAACAGTTAGGTCTAGTTTTACAACTAAACACACTTCCGGTTACAGGCCTCAAAATAAGATACCTACAAATGTATTTTGTGGTTAAAAATATTCCTTGATACATAAATTATCAGATTTCCTAATTTTACATATTCAAATATGTGGTATATATCTGAGAACTTTTATACATCCTTGTCTCTCGAACTTAAGCTGGGCATACACTGTGCGATATTTTAAATCGTATGAGACTGCCCCATCTCACACTGCACGACTAGATCGTGGAGTTCAAAAGTTCAGAGCCCACGATTTATGGTCTCACACTGTATGAGCCGATGCTCGGATGCGACCCGTCTGCTCACACTATACGATCATTATCCTCCCGTCGGACCTCTGTGTACTGGAACTCGAGGCCGGTTTTGGGTCAGGGGTGGGCTGTTCCAATCCAAACGTGCGTCCTGCCCACCTGATCAAAGGTTATGGGGATCCTTTATTTTTTTTATAATTTTATTTTTTTATATATATTAAAAACATCCCAAAATATCTGTACCGTTTCTGATTGGGTGGGCACTGCGCATCATTTTTAGACACAACAAAGAACGCATACCACAAAAGTTGTGTCTCGGCGGAGGAACCGACGTCCCAGCAAAATGAGAAGAGAAAAAAGAGTTGTTCCTAACAGCAGACAGCGCACACACTAAAGGCTGATTTATGGTTCCGCGTTACACCAACGCAGAGCCTACGGCGTAGGGTACGCGGCGACCCGCACCGTATGTGGAAATGCGGTCTTTTTTTGCTATTAAAACATGATTTGTAATGTGAATTTGCAACACTTAAACTACAAATAATAGTTTTTGACGTGACATCAGAGATTGCGCATGCTCTCTGCGAAAAGATGAGGCAAATCGGGTCGCAGCCCTGCTTCAACTGTGCGATACCTTCACGAGGAGCGACCAGGATTTCAAACAAGCTTGATTTTCTTGCGACCTCACGATTTGTGATCGGGAGCTCGTCGTGAGGTGTTAATCTCTCGTCGTTACCCCACGTACACTGCACGAGGCACGAGCAACGATTGGGTCGAAATCGGGCCCGATCAAAAAAAAGTTGCACGACTGGAAAATCGGTTCAAAACGAGCTGATAATCGCACAGTGTCTGCCCGGCTTAAGTCATAACATTTTTTTTGTCCGTTTCTGGAAGCTAATGTGACGATGCAGTCGACGCGGAAAAAAATGTTTCTTCTTCTCTTAAATCGTTAAAATAAGAATATTCTGCCATCGAATGACGAAAAATAGTATTTGTGTTTTATCATTGTGACTGTGGCAAAACTATAGCTCAAGCTGAAGGAACGTAGCAAAGTGAGACAAATAGATTAAGATAAATAAATCTGTAAATGCCACAAAGGAGGGTTCTTTGTCTTTATTCAGTCTATTTGTGCTTTTCAGCTTTGTGATCAGCAAACATGTTTGTAATTTATAAGGAAAAGTCAAGTAAGTTGTGTCTTTAATCTTAAAACAAGTTTACCTTTACTGCCATGCTTGTATCTAGAGTCAATTTGATTGATTTTATAACCTTACCAGAGCTTTTCTGCATCAGCACTGTGCCAGAATTTTCTCCAGCTAAATGCAGAAAAGACAGAGGTGATCCTTTTTGGCCCTAAAAATGAAAGGGAAAAGATCAGCGTTCACCTTGGCTCCATGTCATTGACAGCTACAAATCAAGCCAAAATCTTGGTGTAATTATTGACTCAGACCTGAACTTCAACAGCCATCAAAAGTTTATCACTAAATCTGCCTATTACCACCTGAAAACATGGCTAGAATTAAAGGGTTTGTAGGAGCCATTTGTTATGTTGTGCAGGTATTTGCTTTTCCACTAGGGTGCAGTATGACTTCAGATACTTTCTTTCTCTCCAACCCTTGCCCCAGCTGCTGTTGATCAGAAATGCTGATTAGTTTGAGTTGAGTGGTGGTGGGAGGCACACACAGTTTTTAAACGGCAACCAGAGAGACAATAGAAACCCTTTTTGTTCTGTCAATTTACCCTTTTGTTCAACTAAACGGGAACCTCACCCAAAGATATTACTTTTGCAACCTTTCCTTTTTATTCACTCTGGAGTCGAGTCAAGAACAAACCATCCCAAACCACCAACAGGTTACAATTTTGGTTTTTTGAGTAGTCACCACAGTTCAGTATGTATGACAGTGTAATTAAATTACACCTCAATGCCATAAAAGAACAGCAGAAATCTGGAAAAAGACCTCTTGTCTCGCTCCTCTCAAACAGAAGCCAGAATAATATCATCAAAGCTTTGGCCACTTCAGTAAGACGCATCATCCACACAGAAATCCAAGAAAGTGAAATCTTTTCCATATTGATAGATGAAACCACAGATGTGTCGCACACCGAGCAGGTTTCGGTTGTAATCAGGTACATACACAACATGGAAATCAAAGAGCACTTCCTTCAGGTGTGTAATGTGCAGTCAACAAGTGGAGAGGCTCTTGAAAAGGCAGTAGTGATGCCTTTTCTGGAAGAAAATGACCTGAAGATAGAAAACATCAGGGGTCAAGGTTATGATGGGGCTGCAAACACGAGTGGGTGCTTTCAGGGACCTCAGTCAAGAATCCAAAGAAGAAATCCCAAGGCCTTGTATGTGCCCTGTCAGGCACTTTGTCTTAATCTGGTGTTGGTGGAGTGTGCAAAGTCCAACATGTGTTTTGTCAGTTTTTTCAACTTGGTTGAAAAACGTTACTGTTTTGTTGCCAACTCATCTAAACGGCACTCTGCATTTATTGAAATGCAGAAGAGTTTGTGCCCTGATCAGCTTTCACGGGAGCTGCAGAAGCTGTCAGACAAACGGTGGGCCTGCAGAGAAACTGCCCTTAACACTTTAAGGAAGGTCCTCCCTGCTGTTATGCAGTTTCTTGAGGAAATGACACCGCAAGATCCTAACCCCCAGGAGATAGCAATTAAATTCTCCTGCAATTGCACATATAACACAAAGTTAGACACATGAATATTCGCAAAACTGATCAATATAATATTAGTAATATAACGCACTCTGTAGAAATGTGGTGCTCAAATCTGATTCCCTGTACATCCTGGCATCATGCACAGAGCCTGGCCATCTCACCTACACGTTTGATATTAGATTTGCAGCATCGCATCATCTGGCAATTTAAAAAAATACGTTTTCAAACATCATTAAGACAGCGCTCAAAAATAATAGCAGCTTACTGTTCCATTATACCTACTTGGACATTGATGCTGTGGAAACCTTTAACAAAGTCAGCCTCATTTTGGGATGGTGCTGTAATTGGCACATGTGTCCCATCGATGCATCTAACGTTTGGAAAGCCTGCAATATAACCAATGCTCATTAAATATAATCTCACCAGCAAAGATTTCTGTGCAGAAACCTAAGCGATGCTGACCTGCCAGTTGGTGGAACTCCGTCTTAATGACCCTCGTAGGTTTGTGGCCAGAAAAACGATTAAAGTTGTGCATGAAGCGCTTTAGCTCAAAGCACACTTTACGCACGACTGACAGGTAGTTGCTTTCCCGATATGTTCAGCGTCTCCAATACTGTACAGAAACTCCCAGATGCAAAAAAACGGAGAGCGATGCACATTGTTTGCAGGAAAAGAGGGCAGACCCACGATGCGTGAACATTAAAAACATTAACAATGGTTAAAGTTAAAACAATTTTTAATGGTTAAACATTAAAAATGGTTGAATTGTAACAGTGGTGTCGCTTTCATTTTTTCTAAGATTATTAGCTGATTATATGTGTAGTGGGCTGGCATCAGTATTTGATTTTAGAATGAATTTTGAGTGTATTTCCCACAGATTATGAGTTGAGGAATATTGAAAACTGTGAGTGTATTTCTCCCAAACTATAAGTTGTGGAATATTACTTTTTTTTAAACATAATATTAAGACAATTTAAGCCAACTGTAAGTGTAATTTTTATTTTATATAAACTTAAAACATTTAAAAATATCACTAAAATATTTTTAATCAGTTACAAAAAAAGTTTGAGTTCCGTGAACTTATTAGGGTTTACAGTGTATGGATGGAGAAGGTTACTCAAATAAATCAGGGATTCTGCTGAAAAACTGTATCGCTCTCGCAAATACTCATCGGGGAAAGATAAAATGTCATATCGTGGTCTTATCACCCTCTCACGGTGAATTGAACGGACAATTTGGGCTTCTATGTGTAACAAGCAGCAGCCCTCCTGAATTTGCACTTACAATAGATACCCGAACATAGCTGGGTTATTTGAACAAAACCTGAACAAAACCGGCATAATTTACCCTGGGTTAACATACCCAGTTTAGCCAGTAAACCTCCTTCTTGGAATACCCCCCATTGGCCACCCCGCTTTAAAACATGTTAAAATTCCGTTATAAATCAACCCTAGTTGTTCACACTCCCTACCAATAGGTGGCAAAAGCAGGACATGCAGCTTCCTTCCTTCCAAAGAAACAGGAAGTAGCTGGTCTTATTTTAAAAACACACTTGAATCAAAAAATGTATATCTTCAGTTTAGTTCAGTTTTGTGTCGCTTGAACCTCTTGTTGGGTTGTGGGCCATTTGTGTCGGGATAATCGGAGGAAAACTGATATTTTCTCCAGTTAGCTGTAGCGTTGTAGATCCAGCAATGCATTATGGGAGATACCAGTTTTCAGATTGTTTTTTATGTTTTATAATGAAAACGTCATCAATTGTCACTTTTTAATACACAGTCGATTTGTGTACTAAAATAGTGTAGTGTTCCGGTCCCTGTATCCTGTGGTTTTGTTACTTTATATTGTTGACACCGTCAGTGAGTTTGGTGTGTGTGTGAAAGACTCCCCCAGCCGTGACGTGAACAACTCATACTTACCTGGCAGGGGAGACACCATGATCAGGAAGGTGGTTCGCCCAATGCGAGGCTCAGCTATGGCACTTCGGCTTTGCTGACCTTTTGCGAATTCCCCAAATGTGGGAATCTCGACTGCATAATTTCTGGTAGTGGGGACTGCGTTCGCGCTCTCCCCTGATTAAACTGTTCAAGGAAAACTTTATATATTAAGTGATGCAATTTTACATAGTTTCTGCCGTGTTTTACAAATATGCATGCTTAATTTACAATGACCATTTGAACATTTTCTACACCAGTGTTTCCAAACCTCGGTCCTCAAGGCCCCACTGTCCTGCATGTTTTTACATCAATGGATGACTGGAGACTGGATGTGTTTTACGTCATCATATTCCCACAATGCATCACGCGTGGATCGGTATAATTCTTCATATAAATCTGTTATCCTCAATTAATCGGATCTTATTTTACTATTGTCACGATATTTAATCAGTTTTCGTGTCAAATTGTGTCAAATTGCTAATTAATAAATAAAATAAATACGGTAGTCACATACAGCGAGAACCGTAAGTAAGTTTACTATGGCGGAGAATGGGGTCGGACACTTTGAGCCAATTACATTATACACTCTTGTTTCTTTTCAGATCGTATAAATCTTTCGCCTTTTACTAAAGATTTCCGTGGAGAGGAACAATAAGAGTTTCAACAAATTTTTTGATGCCCTGTCTTTGACGGGGCTTTCTATACATGTTAAAAAAAAGCTTAAAAGTCCTGATTTTATTTCCCGTACGGGAAATAAAACACTTACTCGAGCAAGTAAGTCAGTCTTTATTTAAACGTGAAACATAACTGGGCTTTCTATTCATGTTAAATGCAAAAACGGAAGTATATTAACGCCATACGTTTTGTTTAATATATATTTATTTAACGTTGCATCCCTCACCTAGTGTAAACTCCAGCCAATTTAATTCTAAATAGTGTAACAATTAGTCGCACCAAAAGTCACAAAGAATGTTGAGCTGAACATAGGACAATTAAAGGGAATTGATGAAAAGTACAGCAAAGAAAAGAAAAGAAAAACAAGACGTGCAATATCATATTTACAGTGCAATGCAATTGGAATCACAGCAGGGGGGCCAGATCCTAATCGTGAATTGTCGGATAATAAAGGACATTACACGTGTAAACTGAACACGTTTGTGTAAAACGTGAAGAAAATTATGTTGGATCATTTCAATGTTGTGACATATTTGTAATAAATTACAATGTTACATGTTCAGTTTTACATCCACAGAGTAACAATAAATTACGCTGCTTGAGAGTGGTGTCTTGGATGAAACTAATATGTGTAAAAACTGCTGTTTTGAACAATATAAATGTGTTACTTTTTGTGCCTGCAGGTATACATTCTAGCTGCAAGTATATATTTTTAAGGATGCAATAATTTGCTCACTGGAATAATCTTAGATAGATCACGTACTCTGCATGTTTTTCGTGTCACATTGAAACCGTAACAAAAAGTTCCACGTCCCTGAATGAGCCAGCAGTCTTTGCAGGAAGTCGTCAGCTTTGCGCAGTGGCAATATCGTAACCAATGAGGTTTATCCGAGGTGTGATTATTGCTGGTTGAAAACTTTACCCAATACCCCGCCTAGACGACTTGAAATATAGTCGTCGAAGGCAATTTTAGACGGAGGAGACTTACTCACTTTGTATTATATAAAGAATGTTATGTTTGATCAGTTAGATACAATGGTTGGATGTTTAATGAAGGCAAGTCTTGATTCTTATAGGATTGGTGGCATTTTCTCAATATACGTTTCTAAGGACTTATTCTACTGTTCAATATTAATAAGTTATTTTTTTTAAGTGTTAGTTTTGATTATTTGAACTAAACTCAGACGGAGGATTAATGCCATTTTCGTAATAAACTAAGTTCATACTAATGAAGTGTTGTATGTGTAATAAACACAAACAAAAATGTACTTATAGATTTGCTTACTTTGCAATATAAAGTTCATAAAATAACTTTAAATGTCATAAAATAAGGTTAATTATTTTTCACATGTAGAGAGAGATATATATACTGCTCATTAAAATAAAGTGAACACTTAAACCAGTGTTTAATTTTGGGGGTCAAACCCCCGAAATGCATAGAAAACTATGCTATATCATCATATCAGTTCATCCATCTTCTCCTTCTTTGACCAACAGTATTCTAACCCAATCGGCCTTCCTGACACTTCCCTCTGCATTTACCCGGGCTTGGGGCCGGTGTTCTGCCAATCCTTGCTACCTGCCGAGAAATGCTACTTTGTGGTTCTGCGCATGCGCACAGTCGATTTTCAAAGTTTGATTGCCACGCCAATCATTTCTTGCACGATGTAAAATGGATAATATGGGATGTTGAGTATTTGATCCCTCAAAATACACTACCCATGACATGAATTGCATTAGACATTGTGAACATTATACGATAAAGAGAAAAAAAAAACAATTCTATCACTTTATTTGATATTCATTCAGTCATTGGCCTTTATTTAAAAGGAGCTTGAGGCTCCTTTTAAGAAATGAGACTCTCTAGCGCCACCCTTCACCACGACGGCCGTTGGGGGTACTGCAGCCAACAGTGAAGCCGGCACGGGAGAACGGGGAGAACGCACATGCAGCGTCACATCTGCAGGACAGCGCGGGAAAATCGGGACCGAATTGCAGCACATTTTGCAGCACACAGCCTGTTCAAGGCAACGGAGAGATACACTAGAGGGCTCATTCTTTTGGGTTTGGAACGCTTCATATGACATTATTACTAGAAAACTTAGGGTGCTGTCACACCTGTGGCCCGTTTGTTTTGTTCCGTTTCAGGGGCTGAATCGATACAGTTGTTCCGTTTCTCGTTTGTGGAATTTGTGTTCACAAGGCAAACGTCTGTACCGTTTCAAAGCTGATAACAAATGCCATGCGCGAACCAGCTGCTCTCTGATTGGTCAAATGAACGCGGAAGGCGTTTCCTCTTCCGCACCCCGAGATAAACGAATAATATAATATAATAGATCCATGTAAACAACACGCCCCTTTCAGCGCAGCGCAGACCGCAGCCGTTGGCTTTGGCTGATTTATGGTTCCGCGTTACACCAACGCAGAGCCTACGGCAGGGGTCCTCAACCCTGGTCCTCGAGGGCCGGTGTCCTGCATGTTTTAGATGTTTCCCTGCTTTAACACACCTGATTCTAATTAATCATCGTCATCAGCTTTTCATCCAGGGCTGCACAATTCTGTTGATGACACAGTCACTTGTATCACGGTGCAATGAAGCAGGGAAACATCTAAAACCTGCAGGGACACCGGTCCTCGAGGACCAGGGTTGAGGACCCCTGGCCTACGGCGTAGGGTACGGCGTAAGCACTGCGTCGTTTTAACGCGGAACCATAAATCAGGCTTATGCGCTCGGCGCAGAGCGGAGCCCGGTAGCGGACGAGAGGCCGCATGCCGCAGCCGGGTTTGCGCTGCTGTTCAATTCGGGCAGGGTTTGCGATGCGCCCGAATTGAACATTGTTTAATTTCATACAATGTTTAATTTGTGCCGTGCTGGGACAACATCTCGGCATGTCCAATAGGAGAGACGGTGGTGGAGGCTGCACCGACTCCTCTCATTGCGCTGCGGTCGCATATACACAATGAATGGAGTTGTATCACTACAAATAAAAAAATGAACCGTTTCAGGTCTCGATTGGAATCGTTCCGAGACCACCTCTCCTAGGCGATCTCGGAACGCTTGTTTTGTACCGTTTCAGAGCGCGATTGCTGTGTTCACATATACCAAAACGTTCCGATCTTTAGGGGGAAACGTACCCTGTATCGGAACAACTGCTTGAAACGGTACAGGTGTGAAAGCACCCTTAAAATGTATACAGATTTTTTTCATAAATCTTGCCACAATCCGGCCTCAAGCTCCTTTAACCAGGCAGGTCATTAAAGGTATAGTCTGTGATCGTATTCAAAAACATTTATTGTTATACTGGGTGAAATGGTCCTTCCATCCTGAGAGTAGCCATTGAATAATGTGTTCAGAAAAAGGAAAGAAAAACATCCGACCTCTCTGACAGCTTTAATCCTGTAAAAACTCTGACCAATCTGTTTTTTGCGGTCCGAATGAAACGGATTGGTCAGAGGACCAGAGGCTTGGCAGGGGGGAAAGAACCAATCAGATGTCCAGACCTTGATGGCAAGCTGGTGACGACCAGTAATTTGAATCAGGTGTGTTGAAGCAAGGAGACATCTAAAACATGCAGGACACCGGCCCTCGAGGACCGACTTTGGACACCCGACGTTAAATAAATATATATTAAACAAAACGTATGACGTTAATATACTTCCGTTTTTGCATTTAACATGAATAGAAAGCCCCGTTATGTTTCACGTTTAAATAAAGACTGACTTACTTGCTCGAGTAAGTGTTTTATTTCCCGTACGGGAAATAAAATCAGGACTTTTAAGCTTTTTTTAACATGTATAGAAAGCCCCGTCAAAGACAGGGCGTCAAAAAATTAGTTGAAACTCTTATTGTTCCTCTCCACGGAAATCTTTAGTAAAAGGCGAAAGATTTATACGATCTGAAAAGAAACAAGAGTGTATAATGTAATTGGCTCAAAGTGTCCGACCCCATTCTCCGCCATAGTAAACTTACTTACGGTTCTCGCTGTATGTGACTACCGTATTTATTTTATTTATTAATTAGCAATTTTACACAATTTGACACGAAAACTGATTAAATATCGTGACAATAGTAAAATAAGATCCGATTAATTGAGGATAACAGATTTATATGAAGAATTATACCGATCCACGCGTGATGCATTGTGGGAATATGATGACGTAAAACACATCCAGTCTCCAGTCATCCATTGATGTAAAAACATGCAGGACAGTGGGGCCTTGAGGGCCTAGGTTTGGAAACACTGGTGTAGAAAATGTTCAAATGGTCATTGTAAATTAAGCATGCATATTTGTAACACACGGCAGGAACTATGTAAAATTGCATCACTTATTATATAAAGTTTTGCTTGAACAGTTAAATCAGGGGAGAGCGCGAATGCAGTCCCCACTACCAGAAATTATGCAGTCGAGATTCCCACA
Organism: Cololabis saira; assembly: GCF_033807715.1. Classification (NCBI taxonomy): domain Eukaryota; kingdom Metazoa; phylum Chordata; class Actinopteri; order Beloniformes; family Belonidae; genus Cololabis; species Cololabis saira. The sequence goes on from NC_084593.1 coordinate 19,116,345, forward strand.
TGTGGGGAATTCGCAAAAGGTCAGCAAAGCCGAAGTGCCATAGCTGAGCCTCGCCTTGGGCGAACCACCTTCCTGATCATGGTGTCTCCCCTGCCAGGTAAGTATGAGTTGTTCACGTCACGGCTGGGGGAGTCTTTCACACACACACCAAACTCACTGACGGTGTCAACAATATAAACTAACAAAACCACAGGATACAGGGACCGGAACACTACACTATTTTAGTACACAAATCGACTGTGTATTAAAAAGTGACAATTGATGACGTTTTCATTATAAAACATAAAAAACAATCTGAAAACTGGTATCTCCCATAATGCATTGATGAATCTACAACGCTACAGCTAACTGGAGAAAATATCAGTTTTCCTCCGATTATCCCCACACAAATGGCCCACAACCCAACAAGAGGTTCAAGCGACACAAAACTGAACTAAACTGAAGATATAAATTTTTTGATTCAAGTGTGTTTTTAAAATAAGACCAGCTACTCCCTGTTTCTTTGGAAGGAAGGAAGCTGCATGTCCTGCTTTTGCCACCTATTGGTAGGGAGTGTGAACAACTAGGGTTGATTTATAACGGAATTTTAACATGTTTTAAAGCGGGGTGGCCAATGGGGGGTATTCCAAGAAGGAGGTTTACTGGCTAAACTGGGTATGTTAACCCAGGGTAAATGGTAAATTATGCCGGTTTTGTTCAGGTTTTGTTCAAATAACCCAGCTATGTTCGGGTAGCCTATCTATTGTAAGTGCAAATTCAGGAGGGCTGCTGCTTGTTACACATAGAAGCCCAAATTGTCCGTTCAATTCACCGTGAGAGGGTGATAAGACCACGATATGACATTTTATCTTTCCCCGATGAGTATTTGGGAGAGCGCTACAGTTTTTCAGCAGAATCCCTGATTTATTTGAGTAACCTCCTCCATCCATACACTGTAAACCCTAATAAGTTCACGGAAATCAAACTTTTTTTGTAACTGATTACCCAAAAATATTTTAGTGATATTTTTAAATGTTTTAAGTTTATATAAAATAAAAATTACACTTACAGTTGCCTTAAATTGTCTTAATATTATATTTAAAAAAAAGTAATATTCCACAACTTATAGTTTGGGAGAAATACACTCACAGTTTTCAATATTCCTCAACTCATAGTCTGTGAGACATACACTCAAAATTCATTCTAAAATCAAATACTGATGCCAGCCCACTACACATATAATCAGCTAATAATCTTAGAAAAAATGAAAGCGACACCACTGTTACAATTCAACCATTTTTAATGTTTAACCATTAAAAATTGTTTTAACTTTAACCATTGTTAATGTTTTTAATGTTCACGCATCGTGGGTCTGCCAATTCAACAAATCAAAAAATGCATAGAATATAAGTATTGAGCCTAACAAGAGACTAAGGAACCGTCATCAGAGTCAATCTTAAAGGACAACAAAACACACCAATAGTCACAGAATACAAAATACACTCACAGAAAAGGAGAAAAGTCGAGTTCTCCATTCAACTATTTTTCGTCATTAGATGGCAGAATATTCTTATTTTAACGATAAGAAGAAACATTTTTTTCCGCGTCGACTGCATCGTCACATTAGCTTCCGGAAACGGAGTAAAACATTTTTATGACTAAGTTCGAGAGAAAAGGATGTATAAACATTCTCAGATATATACCACATATTTTAACATGTAAAATTAGGAAATCTGATAATTTATGTATCAAGGAATATTTTTAACCACAAAATACATTAGTAGGTATCTTATTTTGAAGCCTGTAACCGGAAGTGTGTTTAGTTGTAAAACTAGACTTAACTGTTAAACTATTAAACTGTTAACAGATGAAAGGCTGTGTGGGTTTAAATACGGCAACAACTTAAAACGAAAGATATTATAAATCAACAATGTGTCTCTTTGTTTCATGCTGCAGCAACCAGGGAACTACGAAGCTGTTTGTTAGACGCAGTGTAAATGTAACTAAGTATAAGTAACTAACGTGTAACTAACGTAATGCAATTAACGGCAAAGAAACAGCGACCAATCAGGTGAAAGAACGAACTTCCGGTTGTTGGGCGAGTATAAATATCTCCGCCCAACGGTTCAGTCACAGTTGCCATAGAGACGCTTTAACGTCTGTCTGCTTAGCGAAACTTTTATCTACTTGCCCTTTTTCCACCTTAATACAGCAAACATGGTAAGTGTTTCTTAATTGTCAGTTTTATTTCGATTCAAAAGTTGAAACTTTCTCACCTCGTGTCAATTTCTTTGTTAAAATGCGTCATCAATTTTTCTTTGACATTGAGTCTGAAAATGTAATGTAAAATTAAATTTCTCTGCTGTTAAACAGGGTTCGTGTTTGATACAGAGATGGATGTTTTTCTTTTCATGTATTTTTTTAAACCAACGCCCAAAAGGCCGAAGCCTAAATTTCAGTTTAGTCATGAGAACTTTCCTACGGAAATGTATTACATTCACTTGAGAAAAAACAAATTGCTCTGTTTTTCTGAATTAACGATATACCTAACATTTTAATGGAAAAAAAATCTGCTATTTTTCCTCACTCGGCGAGACGCCTTCAAAATAAAAGCACTAAATATCTGTCTGCTTAAAACATAACAAATAAAAGCCTGGCTTTAAAGAACGTTAATGGGAAAACATAAAACACATTTCTAGAAATACTCTACTCATTTTAAAGGCCATTTACATTATTAACTAATTAACGTTCTTTAAAGCCAGGCTTTTATTTTATTATGTATTAAGCAGACAGCTATTTAGTGCTTTTATTTTGAAGGCGTCTCGCCGAGACCTTGTAAACGTCCAGCGCTTCGGACTTTAACGGTTAAAGTTTAACGGTTAAAGTTTAACGGTTAAAGTTTAACGGCAGTAGAAAGTGAAGCCTAACTGACACAAAAAGCACCTGCTGATAAAAGCGGCACAAGGTTTGTTTTGTTTGCTACTCCAGCAGATCAGAATGGACTTTCCGTCTGAATAACCGCAAAGTCCTGAGGTTTAACAATACCATCTATATAACTTAAAGACAAGAGTATCTCCTAATGTTTCAAACCAAAATAAAACTGGATTAAACTGGACAGGAACATGTTTGCTTCCATGAAATCGAGCTCTCAAGCGAATGAAGCTTCTTGCAAGTTTTGAGGAAAAACAGAGCAGATTTATTTTTTAATTAAAATGTTATATCGTTAATTCAGGAAAACGGCAATTTTTTAAAATGTATTTTTAATTTTATTATTTTTTTATATATATGTGTGTGTGTGTGTGTGTGTGTGTGTGTGTGTGTGTGTGTGTGCGCATATAATATATAATGTTTTTTTATAGTTATTTTAAATTTTTTTTCTTTACATTTTATATTTTAATTTTTATATAATGTATGTATATTTTTTCTTTTTATAGTAATTTACATTTTTTGCGTATAATCTTTCAGTCTAAAATGTTTCTCTTGTATCCTCCTGAAATTCCCAGCGTGAGTGTATCTCGGTGCACGTGGGCCAGGCCGGTGTTCAGATTGGAAATGCATGCTGGGAGCTTTACTGCCTGGAGCACGGCATCCAGCCGGACGGACAGACCCGAAGTGACAAGACAGTCGGCGGAGGAGACGACTCCTACAACACCTTCTTCAGTGAAACTGGAGCTGGAAAACACGTGCCGAGAGCCGTCTTTGTGGACCTGGAGCCCACCGTCATCGGTGATGATCAGTTCTGCTGCTTTTCAGTCTGAGCAGATCACATTTTAATGATTTGAAACTGCTGACCAGGGGTGGAAGTAGGATAAAGTTCTTGTAGGAACTAACCCCTCCCCACGGGCCCAACCTCAGACACAAATTCAATTTTACAATTTTAAAATGACTATTATGAAGTAAGACACAGAGCATAACTTATTGGAAAACATTTACAGAACAGAACAGAATTATTGTGAACAAATCTGAAGGATTGGTGGCCATCAATATTAAGTATTGAATAGAAATGAATTATAATTAAATAGTTGTTTTTTTTTATAATTTCCAGTTTAATATATATATATATATATATATATATATATGTATATATATATATATATATATATATATATATATATATATATATACATATATATATATATATATATATATATATATATACATACATATATATATATATATATATATATATATATATATATATATATATATATATATATATATATACATATATATATATATATATATATATATATATATATATATACATATATATATGTGTGTGTGTGTGTTCTGAGACAGTACAGTTTAACATTTCCAGGCCTTTGTCCCCCCTCTCTTTCAGATGAGGTGCGGTCGGGGACCTACCGTCAGCTGTTCCACCCCGAGCAGCTGATCACTGGCAAGGAGGATGCTGCCAACAACTACGCCCGCGGACACTACACCATCGGGAAAGAAATCATAGACCTGGTTCTGGACCGGATCCGGAAACTGGTGAGTTCCTCTCAAGTGGTTTTCACCTCCAAGCATCAACTGTTTCCTCACGGTTTTCTCTGTGGACAGGCGGACCAGTGCACCGGCCTGCAGGGCTTCCTGGTGTTCCACAGCTTCGGCGGGGGCACCGGCTCTGGTTTCACCTCCCTGCTGATGGAGCGTCTGTCCGTGGACTACGGCAAGAAGTCCAAGCTGGAGTTCTCCATCTACCCGGCCCCCCAGGTGTCCACGGCGGTGGTGGAGCCGTACAACTCCATCCTGACCACCCACACCACCCTGGAGCACTCGGACTGCTCCTTCATGGTGGACAACGAGGCCATCTACGACATCTGCCGCAGGAACCTGGACATCGAGCGTCCCACCTACACCAACCTGAACCGGCTCATCAGTCAGATCGTGTCCTCCATCACCGCCTCCCTCCGCTTCGCCGGTGCCCTCAACGTGGATCTGACGGAGTTCCAGACCAACCTGGTGCCGTATCCCCGGATCCACTTCCCTCTGGCCACCTACGCCCCCGTCATCTCGGCGGAGAAGGCTTACCACGAGCAGCTGACCGTAGCTGAGATCACCAACGCCTGCTTCGAGCCGGCCAACCAGATGGTGAAGTGCGACCCTCGCCACGGCAAGTACATGGCCTGCTGCCTGCTGTACCGCGGAGACGTGGTGCCCAAAGACGTCAACGCCGCCATAGCAACCATCAAAACCAAGCGCAGCATCCAGTTCGTGGACTGGTGCCCCACCGGCTTCAAGGTGGGCATCAACTACCAGCCCCCCACCGTGGTTCCCGGGGGAGACCTGGCCAAGGTGCAGAGGGCTTTGTGCATGCTGAGCAACACCACCGCCATCGCCGAGGCCTGGGCTCGGCTCAACCACAAGTTTGACCTGATGTACGCCAAGCGGGCCTTCGTCCACTGGTACGTGGGGGAGGGGATGGAGGAGGGGGAGTTCTCCGAGGCCCGGGAGGACATGGCGGCTCTGGAGAAGGATTACGAGGAGGTGGGAGTTGACAGCGTTGATGATGGAGGAGAGGAAGAGGCAGGGGAATATTAAGACGTAAGCGGCAGCGTCGGAAAGGAGGACGAAAGAGGAGAATTAGATCCCTTGAACATCCGTCAGCCAGTTCTCAAGTTTTGTGTTCATGACGGAAATGCAGTTGATGTTTGTTTGTGTTCATGACGGAAATGCAGTTGATGTTTGTTTGAGTTTGGCATCTGAAATGTGTTAAGTCTGGAAATCTAGATTAAAGTGAATATAACAATGTTTCACTTTTAAGCTCATTCACGCAAGTGCTGAAATGCTACCGTTTCATAATAGCAGCTTTTAGGGGGGGGGGGGGGTCTGACACTTGACTCCACTTTCTCTGTAGGCTCTTAGATCAGTGTCATATTTAACAAAACTCACTTAAGTCCCCCTTTAAAATCTGAAATCAGTTAACCTTTCACTGATTTCTGCTGCAGATCTAACTGTAACTTTCACATTGGATTAACCCTTTATAGGGCACTCATTGAAATACTTGGAAATGTACAATTTCAACCCTAGATTGGGGGCTACTACCAGAGTATTTTTCATTATTTCTTTTTTCATTTTTTTTTTTATTCTTGATGCAAATCAAGGTCAAAGAAGTTACCATATATGGTTCCTTGCCCATCGCGAGTAACATTGTATCTAACACTGAAGTTACCATGTATGGTTACTTGCCCATTGAGGGTGAAATTGTACCCATAAATTGGATATGTATAAAAATACAAAAAACACATACAACATAATATTTATGATGCTCTCTTCATAGAGATATAAGAACTTTTCTCCATAAATGGTATAACTTGTCTTATAGGGCCTCTCTTTTTCTACATCCATATATTTCGTCCAATCAGTCCAACCAGCTCCTGACCCTCTCTCTCCACCAGCAGCAGGCAGGTTGACCATGCCATTGACCATGCCACAGAACAAGAAGTGAAGAATAGCATTAGAATTAATGGTGGTACTGATATTATGCTATACAAATCTGTGGCAACATCCAATACAACATCCTATATTATCTTACCTTATAATGCGCTATTTGTAAAACGAAAACACCCGAAGTATGCACCGGGCATATGTCTACAAAAGGACACTGTCACTTTAACTAGTTTGACCATAAGGGGGTGTATTTGTAAAAAAAACACAAAGTATGGGTTACTAGAGTATCTGGCATATGTCTATAAAAGGTTCCTTAGTCACTTGCACTAGTTTTACCACAGAGGGGCGTATGATCATATATGGGGTCACCATTATTCATGCTAACTATTTCATTGATTTCACTAATTCTGCACAAACAACACTTATCTCATCAGTTAGCACCATCATTCAAGCACATACTGTGTGATTGTCATCAACTTAGCATGGTTAGTTTCAGCTTGATGAACTTTTGTGTGGAAGAAGGTAGGAGCAAAAATGTGAATTTTCCCCTTCTTGAAAATCAATGAAGTTCCCGCTTCTCCAGGGCTCTACTGATTGGTCTGATGCCATGATGACACTGTCTGTGAGAAAGCATGATCTGTGCTGATTGGCAGGATTAACTCACATGACTTCAAGACCTCACTGAGAAGTGTGGGGAAAGTAGTTTTTCATGTCCACGGAAATTACCGTATATGGTAACTCACCCTATAAAGGGTTAATGAAGGCAGAAATACACACTTGTGAAAAATTTACCATTTTATGAAGTGGAAATGTATTTTTTTATTGGTGTTCACCTCGTCAGCGCAAACTCAAACAGTCCTGGAAAGGAGAACAAAGGTCAGATTAATTACACTTGGATGAACCCTCAGCAGCAGGTGATGAAGCTTTTTTTCCCCTGATGGAAGACACCAAGGATGGATTCTCATCATCTGACCCCACCAGGAGCTTGTTCCTCGTTTCATCTTTGCTCAAGTAATTAACACAGATCATCCTTTTTCTATTAAAAAGGCACAATAGTTCTGGTCCAAATCCAGGGTCAACCATCGACTAAAACTGGACAAACCCCCGGTGACGTCACTCAGGCTTTAAGAGTCCTTTTGAAGCCTGTTTTTCTCTTTGTCACTGAAGGTGCAATGTTGATAGAAACTGAGATCACCAAAATCTCAGATCATCTAAAAAATATCCAGGACGTGCAGACCTCTGAACCAGATAGAACACGCCCACTTTAACTCATTTACCGCGGATTAAATATTTAATCCAGACAAGAGTAACACACATGAACATCCTCACATTCACAAGCTGTATACAGATTTTCCTGTGAAGCAGTCAGTGCAACAGACAAAGCACAAATATGCATGGACCAGTACTGAGTTAACTTCTCACCACAAGAGTCTACACGGTACCAAAGTTGTTCATATTCATTATCACCCCAACACTGAGATGTGAAGTGCAATGGAGTGTAACGTTTGACACAAAGTACTTGTCGGTGAGACCGCGCTCCTTGTAGCACAAAGCAGATGCTGCACCTGAAACTGCCACTGGGAAGCATACAAGAGTTCTCATCATTTGCATTCAGTTTTTTTTACTTAAGACCTTCAGGTGTCGAAATGAGTGACAAACCCAAAGCATGAATTAAATCTTGTCCCATCAGAAAAAGTGGGCAATGTTTAGAAACCAAAAAGGAGTGATCCATCTCAGCGCACCACGTGACCAGTTGCAGAAACTGAATGAACAAACCGTCCACTGCTTTGGCTGCAGAGGACAATCCCCTCAACACGGAGTCTGTTGCCCCTGAATCTACTTAAAATGTTGTTATAAAGCCAATAACACCGGTAATATTTGTGGGAGCTTATGGTAAGTGGAATATGACAATGGTGAATTCACAGTTGTAGTACCTTTTTTCATCCAGGAGAGGTCACCAGAAAGCTTTGCAAGCAGATATTCATTGTATTATCAGTGGGGACAATGTGTGAGTCCCAGCGGAGCAACCTGATCTCACAAAAATCCGTGAAATGCCCACGACCTCTCACCACTATTTTCCGTGGTACCATCACAGAAAGTGGTATAATTCCGTGTGGGCACCACGGATATTGTACCATGCAAAGTCAAGGGGATCCGTGGTCGTGATATATACACGGATTATGACATTATTATTATTTATATATTATTCTTTGTTATAGAGGCTAAATTATGCATTTTTGTCGCGCAGGGTACTGTTTGTTACTGTTAGTTTGTAAAAGCACGTTTTTAATGCTGTTTTAGCAGTGTTTTATTGAGGTTTTAATGGGAGCATCACGGATATAGTACTATGCAAAGTCAATGGGAGGCGTGGTCGTGATATATACACAGATTATGACATTATTATTATTTATATATTATTCTTTGTTATAGTGGCTAAAGTATGCGTTTTTGTCGCGCAAGGTAATGTTTTTTACTGTCCTTTTCTAAAAGCACGTTTTAACGCTGTTTTAGCAGTGTTTTATTGAGGTTTTAAGATAAGAAGGGCCAAGGCCGCTAAGATACTTAAAAACAAGTAAAAGAACCTTAAAATCGGTTTTAGCAGTGTTTTATTGAGGTTTTCAGACTCCTAGCTAAAAGCGTTGGTGAACTATGCAAAAGAAGACACAAAATAGGCCCCATTCCATTAGTCAGGAGGCTCTGAGACCTATACGTTTCTACACCCTCCTTACCAGCCAGGACGTTTTGGAGGAAACACTGTTGCAGAAGTCATAGAAGTCTAATTTTGTTATACAGTATGTTGTTAGGGGGCATCCCCTGAACAGACAGACGTTAGTTTGGTGCAGATCGGACCTGTACTTTTCGATGGGCGGGGCTTTGAAACTTCACCTTTTCCAACATTCGAACGGATGCCGTTGCCACAACATTTGACCAAACCAAGTAAAACTTGACCTGTGGCCTCCATATGGGGCCTTGATTGAGCTTGCCAAGTCTCAACTCTGTGAACCCTCTGCAACGCCAACTAGCTCTGTGGAAGTCGTACAGCCACGGGACCAAAAGATCCTAGCAAAGGGCCTTCTGCATTGCAACATAGTCAAAAATCAGCCTCCCAGCTCAAAGCGTTAGTGAATTATTCAAAAAACACACAAAAAAGGCCCAAAAAAGTCACCACACACGGTGACCTTTGGCACTTCCGAAGGTCGCACGGGTCTGGACCTTGGCAGAGGGGATGAGAGTTACCTCCTGATACAGAGTCTAGAATTGCAGCCTCCTAGCTCAAAGCGTTAGTGAACTGTGCAAAAAAAGACACCAAATAGGCTTTGCAGGGCCGAAACGCAACACACGCGGTGACCTTTGACACTTCCGAAGGTCACACAGATATGAAACTTGGCACAGTGGATGAGAGTCACCTCCTGATACAGAGTCTAGAATTGCAGCCTCCTAGCTCAAAGCGTTAGTGAACTGTGCAAAAAAAGACACCAAATAGGCTTTGCAGGGCTGAAACGCAACACATGCGGTGACCTTTGACACTTCCGAAGGTCACACAGATCTGAAACTTGGCACAGTGGATGAGAGTCACCTCCTGATACAGAGTCTAGAATTTCAGCCTCCTAGCTCAAAGCGTTAGTGAACTGTGTAAAAAAAGACACAAAATAGGCCCCATACCATTAGTCAGGAGGCTCTCAGACCTATAAGTTTCTACACCCTAAGCATTAATAACTTGTCATAATCGAAGGAGAACGAATTAAAATGGATGTCCTTAACATGAACCTATTGTATTTTTGAATTATGAAGGACACTTTCGTGTTTTTGTGTTTAGAAATGTTAAAGATATTAAAAGAAAACCATAACACAATGAGGAAAATACTGTGGCGAACAAGTCGTGCCCAGAGCGTGTCTCGAACCACAGTCTCCCAGACCCCAGTCAACTGCACTAACAAGTCGGCCAAATGCTGATGTGTTGCCCAGGCGGGCAAGGCTTTATCTATCTGTGGTCGTAACACTATGTTCCAAAACGTATTGTTTTTAATGGACAAGATCCGGCATTTTACGTTGAATTCTATTGTTCAGGTTTTAAAATTCTAGCTAAATACATAATAAAGGGAGGTGAGGTGTGAGCTTCATAACAAAACTTCTGTGCCTACTGAGCATTAATAACATGGGGTTAGCCATAGAAAAGGACGATAATGAGGTGTGAGCTCCATAGCAAGCATTAATAACATGGGGTTAGCCATAGAAAGGGGCGATAACAGCCTCCTGCGCCTACTAGTAGGTAGAGTAGGGCCCTACTGGCCCATATCTATGGGATTATTGTTATTGTTTTGTCCTTCATTGAATGGTATGAAAGCAGTCAAATCCGGTGACGGATCCCATTGACTTCGCATAGTACTATATCTGTGGTGCTCCGATTAAAACCTCAATAAAACACTGCTAAAACAGCATTAAAAACGTGCTTTTACAAACGGACAGTAAAAAACAGTACCTTGCGCGACAAAAACACATACTTTAGCCACTATAACAAAGAATAATATATAAATAATAATAATGTCATAATCCGTCAGAGGTGGAAAAAGTACTGAAAAATAGTAATTGAGTAAAAGTATCTTTACTCTGCTTAAATCCTACTCAAAGTAAAAGTAAAAGTACTCATCTAAAAATGTACTCGAGTAAAAGTACAAAAGTACTTAATTTAAAATGTAATTTGAGTAAAAGTTACTTTCAGTTATATAATGCAAAAAAAAGGATGAGTCACGAATCAAAGTAATCAACTTCGAGGCATATTAAAGTACACATCCACACTTGTTCGAGTACATTTTTTTAGATGTTGATGTCTTGAAAGCTGAAAGCTCCGCTCTGCCGGGCAGGCACATTTTACACTGCATTATAATGTTGTTGCCTTTTGTGCGTTTGAACGCGAATAAGTCTTCCAAGTTTGGCCAAGGGTTTTTGTTGTTTTCGTGGCTGGTTTCTGCCCGCATTTAATTTTTTCACCATAAATTTTGTACTCAGTAACGTGAGGGGGTTCAAATGTAGCAAAGTAAAATACTTGGGTCAAAATGTACTCGAGTAAAAGTAAAAATTACATATTTCAAAAACTACTTAGAAAATTACAAATTACTCCTAAAAAGTACTCAATTACAGTAACGTGAGTAAATGTACTTTGTTACTTTCCACCCCTGTAATCCGTGTATATATCACGACCACGGATCCCCTTGACTTTGCATGGTACAATATCCGTGGTGCCCACACGGAATTATACCACTTTCCGTGTTGGTACCACGGAAAGTGGTGGTAAGAGGTCGTGGGCATTTCACGGATTTTTGTGAGATCAGGTTGTGCCACGTTGTGCAGAACACCACACGCCCTGATAATTTTACACACTTTTGTTGTGTGATAAAGAAGCATGCCCCCCCACCTCCACCTGCTTTTTAGAAGGTCGGTGGCTCGCTCCACAATGGAGCGCCCACGAGCATGGGTGATATTAAAGCGCACCTCCTCTGCGCTCTGCGGGTTTGTGAATGGGGTGACATGAATCTGGCTTCATTTCACCACCTCACCGTCTGTGTCGCCAGTTCCCCATATCTTCAAAATGTTCGTACGCTAGGATCAAAGTTTGCGTAGAGATACGCACATTTTCCCGTTATGTTTTTTTTTTTAAATCTCAACCTTTGCGTAGAAGATGGCGTGCGCATCTTTCAAGCCCTGTTTTGTGCGCACGCAAGCTTTATAAATGAGGCCCCTGCCTGGTTAAATACTGATGACGTTCATTTATTTATTATTTGAATGGACGTAATGAGAATACCATTTATGTGACGTCACAAGACGTGACTCTACTGTGTCAGTACTCAGCTGGAAGACGCCCATCAGCACGTTGGAAAGCATTATATTTTAGAGAAAATAATCTCAAATTTTAACATGACGAGCAGATTTTCAAAGAACCATCAGAAAAATGGTGACAGTTTGCGTGAGGAGGCCCAAACAACTGACAGCACAAGTCAGCAACTTACCGATCCAAAGGAGGACACTATTTCAAATTGGGTTGCTGATAAAAAGATGGTGGACCGAGCTCAGCGCGTTTTTTTTGAGGAAGAAAATTATAATTTAATGGAACAGACATGTCAGGAAATGGACAATACACTCAAGAATTTAAAAAGCAAAGCCCGCTCACCAGAATATATAGTATGTCTGAACTCCAGTGATAATAGCAGGCCAACAAGTGATACGATTCTTCCAGATAATTATACCTCTCCTAAATTCACTTCAGCTGTTGGTCAATACTTTTCCAGCCGCTTAGCCAGACTTTTACTGAGTAACCTTCTATCAGAGGGGCCAAGTAAGACGTTCTCAGTAGCCGATGCCAATATCATCTGGAAACGTTTATCGGTGTTTATTGTAGATATATCACCTATTCTTCACATTAATGGTGATGGAATAAAACGTCTTGCGGACAACATTGATTATGTAGTCTGGAAAATTGTAAACGATCTTAAAAAACTCCTACCATCCCCATTAAATCTGCTGAATGCAGCATGCGATTTAGAAAACATCGCTTTTGATGGGATTTTCAGAACAATTTCAAAAAGGAACCTCCAGGAATTTCCACGAAAAAGTAATCCTTTTAGTCTTGTGTGGGTTAACTATATTATAAAAAAAAATGTGCTAATTTGATAAAAAATGTAATGGTGAGTGTCACGTATCAATAATGTATCAGTATCACCACATAAGTGATGATGTGGAATCAAGCAACTGTATTTTTCTGTCTTAGTTACAACTGAATGATATTCTGAGTTCAGAGCCGCCGCAAGGGGTGTGCGAACCGTGCGACCGCACGGGGCCTCGCGCCCCAAGGGGCCTCGCGCTATGGGCCGTTTAAAAAAAAAAAAAAAAAAAAAAAAAAAAATATATATATATACCGTATTTTCTGGACTATAAGCCGCACCTGTATATAAGCCGCATCCGCTCTATTTTTAAAAAAACTATAAAAAAAAGATATACAAGCCGCACCTGTATATAAGCCGCATCCGCTCTATTTAAAAAAAAAGATATGCAATCCGCAAATATTTATGTTGTTAGATTAGACATTTACTACATGTACAGAACCATTTTGAACTGTAAATGATGTACATGTTTGTACCTAAATAGATCTTTCCTAACAGTGTCTTTTAACACGGCAGCAACTTTGCTGATTAAAACTGGACAGAACCAAGAGAAAATAACCAGTATTTATTTATCCATTTGAAATCTGCTTCTACCTACTTCTATCTGCTAAAGAAGAAGTAGCGTATTCTTCTTTGCATTTATTTTGTCTTAGTTTTTATTCTAATTCCGGTTAGAGCGCCCGAGCGGTGGAAGAAAAATCCACAGAATAGCCGCACCTTTGTATAAGCCGCATGGTTCAAAACCTATGAAAAAAGTAGCGGCTTATAGTCCAGAAAGTACGGTATATATTTTTTTTTTTTCAGTTTTTTTTTTTTCGTTTTTTCCCTTATAAATATCAACAGTCACATTCCATTACAGACCTAAATGTGTACTAGTCTGTGCATATCAATAAAATATATGTGCAATGATGCGCGTGTCTGTTGTTCAACACAACTGATCAGACCAAGCGCAGACACAAGCTGCTCTGATCCAGGTCCAGGTTCAGGTCCAGGTCCAGATCAGACACAAGGTGCTCTGATCCAGATGGTGGAGTTGGAACAAACTGTCACACAATGTCGAGAGAACGAGTCAGAATCAGGAAATTTCCATCAGGGGAGGAAAAAAGAAAAAAACTAAAGATAATGGAAGAGTTTAATGCCTCTCTGAAAGGCTCGTTTGATAAATTTGTTAGAAAAATCACCAATCCGACCGGGTCTCAAGCAGCCGTGGGGCCCCCCGTCGAGGCAAGTCAAATGATGATGAGGTAGGGGAAGGTATCCAGTATTTTGCTAATTGGAGAGTTAAAATTGCGCATATAGACACCCGATCCGACCCAAAAAACCCAAAAATTTCGCGCGCGCTCGCTACGCTCACGCGCAAGGGCCCCCCCAGGCCATTTCACACAGGGCCTCGCAAATCTCCCAGACGGCTCTGTCTGAGTTATTGTGAATGCGTTGAATGAAGTTTGGCCTAGCTGACTGTTTTGTTTCAACTTATATGTGTTTTATCATGCGCCTTATAACCCGGTGCACCTTATGTATGAAAATAGACCCGTTCATTGATGTCTTGCCTAGGGCTGGGCGATTTTGGACAAAAATAAAATCCCGATTTTTTTTCTCTGAAAACCCGATTTTCGATTTCGATTTTTTTGGTAAAACTACAAAACACAATGGAATAAATTGTTTCAAATATTTTATCTTTATTTTTAAAACAAAAATAGCAAACAAATTTCCCTATTGGGAATGAAGTGCAATTGAAAGATACTGTAAATCCTCCTTGAGTTTAGTAAAGTGACAACATTTACAATTTTCTTGACCAAACAAAGATGACTAGATGAGCTCTGTTTGTAATGCAGCTAGCTGCAAAAAAGGAAAATCGATTTTCCGATTTTTTTTCTTTCTTTTTTCTTTTTTTAACATCGATTGTGATTAATAAATCCGATTTAGATTTAAAATCGATTAATCGCACAGCCCTAGTCTTGCCTTATAATGCGATGCGCCTTAAGCCTGATTTAAGGTTCTGCGTTAAACCAACGCAGAGCCTACGCCGCTGCCGTGACGCCGTCGTGAACCCTTTGGACTTCTCCGTCACTCCATTTCGCCGCGGTGCAATACCCGCCCAGAGCGCTAGTTGATACTTTTGTTTAGCTTCCGGCTTTTCCGGTCACAGTGAATCAAAGAGACAAAGATATTGTGCAAAAAACCAAAACAACCTAAAAAAAAAAAATCACACAGACACGAAGAAAAGAGCGCTGAAAGTTCACTACTGCTTCACGAACCGGAACCGGAAATGCGTTGCTACCAAGCAAACCAATCACAGGACCTCTCGGTCTGCGTTGGGTCTGCGTCGCCTCGACGCTTAGTTACATTTTTTGGGAGGTACGCGTCAGGCTACGGCGTCGCTACGGAGAGCCTCCCGCATAGCCGGGTACCCTACAGTGTAGGTTTAACGCAGAATCATAATTCAGCCTTTATGGTCTGCAAAATAAGGTACTGATGTGATTTTCTTTTAGTGATTTATGTTATAATTTATTACAACCACTAGATGGTAAGGTCACTGGTTTACCTGACTGTTACCTGCTATCTGTAGACCACACCTACAAACATTTCAGATGTAATAGATAGAGACACCTGTTTTCCTGCTTTTTTGCCATGCTGCCTGTCCTGAATAAAATGAATATGCAAGAACACAAGTTTCTTAATTAAAGACAAAGAAACATTACAACTAAGACGTCATTCGGGCCGGAGGACAAACAGGCAACATGCAGAGATTTACTCCGGGTGCTCCAGTTTCCCACCAAAGAAAAACATCCTGACAACCGATAAGTTAACATAAGTGTATCTTATTTTTTTTTGTTTTTTTTGCAAAGACAGGGAAGACTGCTCCCACTTCCCGTTTTTTCAGAGTTAATGTAGAAGCACAGTATTTTATGACTGCACATTGTTGTACTATGTGTAAATGCTGTTAAATATATGCAAGTTACCTAAAAATATGCTTGTAAAGTTGGTCAATAGGGAGTCATATCAGATCCATGGCACTGAAATTACTGCATTAATCCAAAAATGAATTGTTATTCCTTTTATTAACTTGAATCTATTTGTGTGTTTTTTCCATCCATCATGACAGATTCACACCTGTGCTACCTGGGCTTCCTGCCTATCAAGATTACCCTAAAATCCGTGAATACTGGAGTCCAATCCAGTACTTTTCACAGTACATTGATGACAAAATCTTCTTCCCGTGTGGACTATCACATTCACCCAATAAAGTTGAATGTATAACCTTATCCCAACAATGGTTTTTCATTTGTTCATCTAGCGCATAGTCTCTTTTACTTATTATAATGTTATTGTATTCATTTTCCAAAGTGTAACAGTTTAAAGTAAGCTTTAAAGATGGGGGTAGGTGTTTTTCTCTGAGCCTTCTTTACATAGTGTGGACTATAAAAAAAAAAGAGAATCTAAAAATACACCTAAAAATACAACATTTGTTTACTCAGTTTGTTTAATACTCAGAGACAATTTTGGATTTGTTGAAATTCAGATCTGTTAATTGAACCCAGGTAATGAAATGATGACGTGGTTAGATAATTTAATCACTGGGACCCGTCCAGCAGGGGATTGATGTTTTGGCAGACGCTGGCCGAAATTTGCATCCCCCTTTCTAAATCAGCACAGGTGAGGTTTATGCACATGGAATACAGTTTCTACTAAAAATAATGTAATAATATTTAATCTCAGACTATCTCTAGGTATTTTCTAGCAAGGGGGTGTATTTTAAGCCAAACACTTTATAAGATTCACACTTAAATGTGCCATTAGGAAGCTGTATAATTAAATAAACACATTCTGAAAAAGATGCCGGAGAAATCTTCAACCAAATTTAGTCGAATCAAAGACTCGAAGTTCAAAACAAATGCAAAAATGTATTTACCTCATGAAGTGAGATAGTTATCAGTGTTTATATCATAGTCAAACATTTCTATACATTTATTTATCTATTTTGTCACCATATCTTGTTACAATTATACCAAAACTTTTCTTCTTATCTCAGGCTTTTGTGCTTTAAGTCCTTCTTTGTACTTGCCTGAAGTTTATACGAAATAATGTCATCATGTAATTCAGGGTCCATGTTGGACCTTAAGTTGGCAACGTTACCAACTTGAGTGCGCTCTAGTACCGTTACAGTCATCTTACATCAGTCTTACAACCATTTGAGAGACAGATAGTCATTTAGGGAACAATTCTTCAGGTTATTACTGCTAACATCAGTTCTACAAAGAACTGGACCGAGAGGGTTGTATTGCCAGTATGTTTTGTTCTTTTAGTCTCCAGCTTTGCATATTATTAGCATGGTGACATGGAAATAATATACTGTTCATCTAACATTGTATTTTCCTAATAACACCAAGTACTACATTTACACACAAAGCATAAGATTTAAAGGGGAGGTACTGACTTTGCACAGTGAATGAACAATGCAGTTTGGTACTACGTGCAGAAATAAAAAAGGAAAAACAAAACAAAATGCATCCAATACTGAAAATATCATGAATATGAATGTCATAAAAAATATAACTAAATATATGTGAAAATTTAAGTCATTATGTGAAAATTTACACAAACCAACTGGGCCCTCAGACCAAACTATAGCATATACTTGTGACCTTCAGTGCACTACAGCA
The DNA here is from genome assembly GCF_033807715.1 of Cololabis saira. Taxonomy (NCBI): domain Eukaryota; kingdom Metazoa; phylum Chordata; class Actinopteri; order Beloniformes; family Belonidae; genus Cololabis; species Cololabis saira. Next base: position 19,134,034 of record NC_084593.1, read on the forward strand.
CACTCAAGGCTGCCAACACTTTAATGATACGCCACTAGAGGGCAGCATCATTTTGAGCTTGTAATCAGAAGTTGGTAGTGAAACCTCAGCAGGCTGCGGTGCCTCAGATACAGGTTTTATTTCCAAGAGACATGAAAAAAGAACCTTCCCAGCACCTCTGTGATCATGACATGTTTTCAAATGTCCAGCCAAGAATTGTCATTTATGTTTTCAGATTAACTTTATTTCTTCACACAGTTGTGTTCAAGTTATTTGTCTTAGTAAAACAACCTTTCCTTTGTTTCCATCACATTACAAATAACGAGTAGTTACAAATAACTAATTATTACAGATAACTAATTATTAAAAAATAACGATTTTAATTAACTTTATATAGCATTAAGTATATATACCATTCTTTATATGCAAACTGTTGAAAATGACACAGCCACTGATGTTAGTTACAGTTTATAACCCACCACTTTTATTGCACTCCAAACCATTTTAATTTTGATTACAGTTAAAATGATTACAGCTTTCTTGGCGAAGTAGACCCAGGTTAGGATTTTTATTGGAGCTGCTGTTTAAATAAACTCCAGAAGAAAGACAATAATGTAATGACTTGACCCGTACGTGTGGTCATGCTTGACTTTAGCATCAATCCTTGCTGGCTCTTCTGTAATTACAGTAATAAAAGGTTAAATAAAACTGTCAACATGTTCTGGCACAGTGGGAAAGGCAGTGTAAAACAGAGTCCCAGCAGAGGCCAATACTGAAACTTTTAAAGACTGAGATGTTGTATAATCTAACAAGCCAAAGGAAGCAATGTTTGCACGCATAATCTGGACACTGAATAATGTTGCAAAGCTTCTTCCTTCCCCCGGCATGCACAAGTTTAGCAAAAGTTCAAAACAAGCACAATTGTGCCAAAACAAGCACCGAATTGTTCTTCCTTTTAAAGTAGGCAATTCCCAGGGTAACTTTTAAATGATCTTCGGAGTTTTAAACTTCACACATTTACATTCTATGGTCCACTGAAATATGGGGAAGCTCATAACCATCAAGAGCAGAAAAGTTTCAAACAACTTTGTAGTGTTCTCACTGTCAATCTTTTTGAAAATAGCAAAGAGTAAAGGTTAAAAAGCAAGAAGTTTTCATCCAGTCCTTTAAGCTTTACACTTCAAACAGATGAATAATGCATCGCCCCAATTATAGGAGCCCGTGACTTGGTGAAGTCTCCTTTGTAACCTACCCTTTCTTATAACGCCTTCCACATATATAGAATTTGCATGCGCCATTTGTCCGAGAGGACTTTCTGTGTTTAAGCTCTCCATGCTGTGAACCAGCACATAACTGGTCATAAGGTTCGCTAAGAAGGTCATCATCCTATACTAAGGTCACATCAATCAGCTTGATAAACATTTCCCCTACAGACAATGCATCTAATGTGTATGAGTGTGTGTATATATAACAGGAGGGATAAAAACATGACTTCGGTGATGATTTGTGATTTGGGATGATTTGTCAAGTATTGTGTAACCAGAATTAAGGAAAGGAGAAATAAATCCTTGATGTACCGGCATGAAACCAAGTGCACGATATGAAAAAAAAAATATTTGGCAGCATTGTGTAACACTGTAATACTTTTATATTGTTAGACAAATCCCACAAAGTATTATTGAACTGAACTGAACTGAACTGAAATGAATTAACAAACAGACAAGAGCCAGCTCCGATATACGTCACTGACTGAACTCAAAACAGTCATGTCCGGCCTCCCCGTCTTTATCTCCACAGAACTTCAAATTATGCGTCATTCACTTAACCTCAGAAGTGAGAGCTAAAAATCTATTTGCTCCTTCTTTTTCTATTATCTTTTCAAACAACAAGACTTGTCAACAGCAGTTATATAACATGCTTAAAGCAAGAAACAACCAAAAATGTTACCACATAATGGTGATATATATGTATGTTTTTTCCTTGTCAAAAACAGGACCATCCTTTATCCAACTGTTGTTAAAAGCTCCATTATACTACTGTACTTAACATATACTACTTTATATATATATATATATATATATATATATATATATATATATATATATATATATATATATATATATATATATATATATATATATATATATATATATATATATACACTTTTTTAATATGGCAAGATGGATTTATTATATCATAGTTCTTAGCAGCAAGAAATTGCTAGACAGGAGAAAAAGATTAAAAAAAAACACACAAGAACAAAACAAAACAACTCCAAACCTAATCAATCACTAATTAAACTTAAACTGCAACTTAACTTAAATAATTAAACTGAATACATAACCCTCAATTCTGGCATTCCATTGTTTGTCTGGCCTGTTGACAGAAAAAATAAAAATAAAAGAAATAGTCCCTTCTCCCCGTGTGTGTCTGCCTGTCATGCACGGGTTCGCACGCGCATGTTGTCTGTTTAAGGATGATTTATGGTTCCGCGTTACACCAACGCAGAGCCTACGGCGTAGGGTGCGCGTCGCCGCGTACCTACGCCGTAGCAATGCGTCGAGCGAGTTGTCGCATCCGAGCCTTAGGCATGCTGAGTTTCAGCAGCTGGAATTATTAAAAACTCTCTCCGGGCTGCATGGATGAGGCCAGACTATCAAACCTCACCTTGCTCTCAATCAAGAGGGACTTCGCCATTGATGAGAGCAAGTTTATTGTGACCAAAAAGACGAGTCATTAAGAAATCCTGGCTGAGGTTGAGGTTGCCAGATCTGACAGGTTCCAGCCCAAATGCAACGTAAAACCCACCAAAATAATGAAAAACCAGCCCGAATCTTACATTCTTTGTTTATTAGAACCATAAATTATTACATGCGTAATACATTTCATCTTCACATTACTAAATAACCTAAAAAAAAGTTCCAAACAAGCTCCAAACAAAAATAGAATAGAATTGAGTAGATTAAAGCAAATATATTATCAGTGAGTTTATTGTGTAAGTTTCTACTTTTCTCTGCCATATTGGAAACTTTTTTTGTTAATAATTTCTCCTAAATATTTAGTAAAAACCAGGAAAAGCAGCCCAAATATATATTTTTCAGCCCAATTGGGCTGAAACCTGCCCAACCTGGCAACACAGATTTAGGACATCCGCAGGAGATTCTCCTCAAAACGATGAAATAAACTCTTTAATGAGTAAAATGAAGACCCTTGGATTGAGATCTAAGACAAATTAAGACATTTAAATGCCTTATTTTAGCAAAAATGGAATTTGAGACTTTTTAAGGCTGCATGGATGAGGCCAGACTATCTCTCAATCGAGAGGGACTTCTCCGTTGATCAGAGCAAAGTGATTGAAAGGTTTGCTGCGATGAAGAACCAGCTGATGGTTTGGAAATAGTTCGGATTTGTTGTGGCTCTCTGCCCACCCTGGATGAAACCATCATTGGTAAGCTGTCATAATATTAATTATTTCTGATGACATTGTCATAATGCTGAATATATGAGCTTTCCTATATTGTTTGTTGCTGTTTGACCGCCATGTGTGATTGTGTTAAATAGCCTATATGTCGTCGCACATTGTAAACTGTTGTGTAGGTTGAACACGTGTGTCTGAATTGTGCTACTTGGCGAATCCGACATCTATGGCTTAGATGAAAACTTAGCCTTAAAAATAAAAATATCCCCACGATAAGTCATAATTATGAGATAGAAAGTCATAATTATGAGATAGAAAGTCGAAATTATGAGATAGAAAGTCAATTATGAGATAGAAAGTCGAAATTATGACTTTTTATGTCATAATTATGAATTACCGTGGGGATATTTTTATTTTTAAGGCTAAGATTTCATCTTATTTTTTTCTTTTACTGGCGGAAATGGGCTTCCATAGACATCACTGGATGTCATTTGATTTTTATCTCCAGTTTGATACTTGTATCTTAAAGTTTGCATTAGGCTTATAATTAGGTTTGACATAATGATTGGTAAATCCATGGTGCTAGAACCTCATGTGATGGTTCTGACCGTGTCGCCTGTGTGCTGTGGTTGTGTGTCAGAGACGCTGATCTGTGGCATTTTTTTAGTGAGTATGTTTTAACGGAGATGTTTAGGCCACAAGGGCCCATCTAGAATGCTTCGCCCCCCCTAGGCTGGAACCCCTGCTTCTCCCCTGGTTCAGAGCGTCTGTTACTACGGTAACTAACCGAGAGCTTAAAGGGAATGTTCGGTTTTTTACAACCTGGACCTTATTTATGACATTTTTTATGGTCGTATACTCACCCAGGCAAGTTTGGTGTCATTTGGAGTCCTTCGGAAGATATTAGGGTTTTTTTTGCGAGCCGCTTCTCCATATAACGGTAGTGAACGGGGGACAGCGGGACACAGACGATGCAGCGTCTAAATAACACATGATTGCCGCGAAACTCTTCATTTCTTTTATGAATCACTAGATCTGCTTCCAGGACCTGTTGTCTACATCCGGGGCTTTGTGTGTAACAAATAAATCACTTTGTAAACAAGACCTCTGAACTCATGACGTCATCTCTGTGCGCGCATCCCAGACACAGCTCTGTGTACAGCTGGAGTTCGCTACTGTTAGTTTACTGTTAGTTATTTGAAACATGTCTGAATATGTCAAATTTTGAGGTTGTGGACGACGACTTTAAATATGATGGACGTCCTTACCGTTTTGAGCCAGAGTATACGGCTGAAGAGCTCACTGAACGGAGGACAGAGTCCGCGCACAGAGATGACGTCCCCCTCCCAACCAGGAAGGCTGCACCGGTGAGTCTTGTCACAGGTTTGCAAAGTTATCAGTCCATTATTTTGTACAATTTATCTGTTAGTTAGTACAGCGGTAACAGGCTGCCGCACCACTACAATGTGGCAGAGCAAAAATAGGTTTACAAGAGTGTATTTGGACCAGTCTCTGCGTGTCCCTGTGAGTGTCAGATATTTGAAGACCTCAAATACTAATTTAATTTAAAAGGGACCTTTATGGCATCTAATACCTATTTTTAACAGGCCTTGAATGTCTTAAAAACAAGTTTTTGATTTTTTTTGCTAGATAAATTAGAAATTCAGCCTCTGAGCCATGTCTTTAGCATCTCATTCTCTAACCTATCTATGCGGGATTAATTTATCTAACCTATCTATGTGGGATTCTGAGTGGGAGGGGAGGCTATGATGATGAGGCATGTGCTGATTGGCTGCCTGAATGACGCGTAGCAGGGGAGGGCACAAAGACAGAATACAGACATTTGTGTTGGTTTTTACAACCAACAACAGAGCAGTTCGCATGTCTAGCTCGAACAGACACCATCACGATACACCGCTAGGAAAAAATGGCGGAAGCTCCGGCCGGCGGAGTTAGTTGTGGGCGTGGTTTCACGCATCAGAGGCCAACCGATGTAAATCGCTCCCGTCGTTACGTAACGACAGGAGCAGAATCTGAACGGCTCGTAGAAGCCACATCACACTGGATGGCTCATCCGGGTGGCTGTACAGACACTGCAGAATTTGGTTACTTTCCTCCTTCTCTGAGTTGGCAGGCTGAGGGGACACTTTATATATGTTAAAGCAAGAAAAAACGTGTTTTTCATAATAGGTCCCCTTTAAAACTAATACTCATTAGTCTTGGTTCTTGACAGGCCAGAGGGTGCTAAACAGTGGCGGAGCCAGAATGTAGCTAATGGGTGGGCCTGCAAAAATTTGGATGGGCCTGATTTTTTTAAAGTTGAGATGTGCGAACAAATTATATTGTGTAAAACAATCTGTAAATTATAGTACACCTCGTACTTAAGTCAGATTGCTGTCAGATACATATCTACAGGTATGAAAGGATATACAGCAGTCCTACTGTTTACTCCACAATTAGACCCCTGTTCTGTTAAAATTCACTGTTAAAACGTGATAAGGAAAAAAGAGGGAGAGAACGAAAGAGATCGAGTTTATGTCTTTGCCGAACCTTTATTGTTTTGCTGATATTAAACAATGAGAGACATGTTTTTCTCTGTTCACTTAATAGCATAAATAAATCTTCACACCTCGCTCCGGACACAAATTCAGCACATTAGACAGCGCAGCTCAGCTGACTGTCGCAACCATTACTCGCTTATGAGGTTCATTCATAAAGTTGGTGATTTGCAAGTGGGGTTGGGTAGTATAGAACAGATATTGAAATGTCAGACAAATTGAACATGTTAAAGTTTTGTGCTTCCCCACATGTAAACGCAATCATAACATGCCACGGCGGGCCAGAAATATAAAAAATAAACAACACTGTTTTACTTGCAGTTGCTAAACAAGACGGAGTCTTCTGGGCTTGGAGTTAAAAGCGTTGATTCTGTCATCATAATCCGAACAGTCAATCATTTCTCTTTCAAATGATATAAGTGTCAGGTAATTGAGGCGACCAGTCAGCATGAATGATCTCAGGCCGGGATACTGTTTGTAGCTGAGCAAAGTCTCAAGGCTGGGTCAAAGGGAGCGTTATGATGGCTCTTAAAGGAGCATGAGGCTCCTTTTAAGAAATTAGACTCTCTAGCGCCACCCTTCGCCACGACGGCCGTTGGGGGCACTGCAGCCAACAGTGAAGCCGGCACGGGAGAATGGGGACAACGCGCATGACGTCACATCCGCAGGACAGCGCGGGAAATTCGGGCACAGAATTGCAGCACATTTTGCAGCACACAGCCTGTTCAAGGCAACGGACAGATACGCTAGAGGGCTCATTCTTTTTGGTTTGGAACGCTTCATCTGACATTATTACTTAAACTTATACTTATACTTAAACTTAAAACGTATAGAAATTTTTTCATAAATCCTGCCTCAATCCTGCCTCATGCTCCTTTAACAGACTGTTCATATTAGGAAATATGTCGGAAGGGCAGCTGTCCAGCTGTTGAAAAAGTGGCTCAAAGACAGCTGTTTAGCCATTGTTCAACGATTTAAGCTACCTGCAACAGTAGTCTACCTAAATGACCCGCCTTCTGACCCGCTCGTGAACTGAAACATGACGCGTAACATCAGTCAATCATGTGTGAGAGGAAGTTTGTTTTTATATTTTTTTATTTTAAATTTTAAATGTTAACAAGAAAATAGTTACACAGTTAAACTTTTAAGGCAGACACAATGGTAACTGATCCTGAATTATTATGAAAAAATAAATAAAATATTTTTTTATTCCTGGGTGGGCAAGCTGTCAATCTGGGTGGGCCTGTGCTCATCCAGGCCCACCCATACATCCACCCCTGGTGCTAAAGCGCAGAGTTGTTTGTTCATTGATGACCGTGCAGTTGTGGTGGGTGTCAGCAGTGGACGGGACACTGAGTTCAGGGGACTGGTGGACCACCCATTGAAATGGCGTGGGAACGACCGTCAAATGATCACGGTGACTTAAAGACTACCAATTCCAAAACCAGCACTGGATAACTTTGGACTTTAGCTTTGGTGCAAATCAACGATTGACACCTCGCTGGATAATGTCCACCCTGATGAAAGCTGGAGGCCGAGTTGCTGCACCTGAGCCGGTGGAAGAGGAGAGACTTTTCTTTCTCAGATCTCTCAGATCCATTTATTTGCAGGACTATGATGGAAGTTGTGGTTTAAATGTCACTGAGTGACTTGTTTCCTGTAATGAATGTTCTAAATCTGTTCAGAAATTCATGTAACTTGGTAAAATGTAGATGTTATAATATTTGATACTGTCTGTGATTATGTGTTTATGACTCTATCAAGGTAAATTACATACTGTATGTTGTTGCTTAGGAATAGGGGTGATAAATCCACTCTGTGACCCTAAAGTACAGTGAAATTACACATAAACATCATTGTGTAGTAGAGCCAACAGCCCTGAATGTATAATGTAATCACAGGGCAGCTGAAGGGGATCCCTATGAATTTGTTTTTATCTCTATAGTCATACAAATAAATAAATAAATACTTTTTTTAATTTCTTAAAGCATTCCATCCACCTTCATACAACAATAAATGTGGTATACTGGACATTATGTTAGGCTTTAGCAAAATATATGCAAAATAACTACAAAAATATAATGGTGACCACCAATGGCAAAGCAGATAGGAGAAAACAGGTATGTTGACACTTAGTGGGTACATTTAATGAATTGATACATCCTCTCTTAAGGGAGCTACTCTCAGCAGGATTCCTGCATCGCAATGTCACCATCACACCCAGGCTGCTCTACACGCATTCCCCAGTTCACAGCTCTGTTAGCAGAGAGCTTGAATGCTCCAGTTGGTTAAAGTACCTTGCATAGACAATCTCACAGGGTATTACTTGGCACCTGGAAGGCCCTCTTTGTAAATTATGTAAACTGTGAATGCCCATTTGACAGCAAAAAACACTTGTTAGGAAATGAAGTTTCACATATCTAATTAAGAGTTTCAAATAGTGGCTCTCAAGCCCGGCTAATACTTGTATGTCAACTAAATGCCGGAGGCAACGTCGTCAGCTCGTCTCCTCCTGCGTTGAAGTGGAAATGCCATGATGCGATTCACAGAACGCTAGTGGTATAGATTTTTTGAAGGAGCTTTAGTGTAATCACGTGAAACTCGTTGGTTTTGTTTTTCTACGAGGGAGGAGAATGTCGGTGTTGGAGCTGACCAATTTGGAACAACTAATGCTTTTGCTGCAAAAGCTGCATTACCCTGCATCACCCTGTCTGGTGAAAAGATGCGGCCTGCTCACTCCTCAGGTTAAGGAGGAGACCTGAGCTCAGTGCAGGGCCCTCCCGGGGTTGGTAGAGGATGGCAGAGTCCAGAACTGTTAGGTAGGAGCACTGGGTGATAAAAATGGGGAAAAAACCGGGATAAAAAAAAAAAGCTGCATTAAAAACTAAAGATAAGTCGTGCAAGGATGATGATGAATCTTGCGTTAAAGGCCCCCAGTAAGCTATTTCTCTCCTTTCTTCTCTCTTGTCCAGGTGCGTTTTATGAATTCACAGGCAGGAGGAAAGAGGAGAGACAAATTCAATAAATTAGAAAAGGCTTGCAATATTTCAGTTGATTTGTAATGAATCCAGAATGTATGACTTTTTTTTTAAATTGCATTACAGAAAATAAAGAACTTATCACAATATTCTAATTTTCTGAGACAGTCCTGTAATAGTACAGTAACTATAACACAATAGTACAGTAATACAATACTAACAAAACTAAACCAGGGATAGAACAATAAAAAAAACAAAACACAGATATGAGAATATTATATATTTTTCACTCTTAGCATATAAGGCACAAATAAAGAGCAGAGCCTGTCACTCTTCCCTGTTGCTGTGGTGAGTTCACTCACCTCCCTGTCACACACCTCTTCAGGTTCATGTCCCACACCTGTTTGCTCCCGGCTGCAGCTCCTCATCAGCCAGCCAGCATCTAAGCTGCACTGTGGGCCAAAGTGTCATTGCAGCACGCTCTACTCTCCAGCATTCATTTTTGGATTTACGTCTTGGTTTTTGATACCGGATTGCCCCGTCCATAACAATCCTTTTGTTTTTTGAAACAACTGTTCTTAGTTTTGAAATATTCCATAACTGGTAAAAACAGTTCCTTGTCAGCCGCTTGGATTGGTGTTCTAATGACATTTCTTTGTCAAAGACAACACCAAGATTTCTTAGGCTTGACTTAGATGAGATGCTCAAATCACCTAAAAACTAGCTGATAGCTGGAATGACATCATCAGGGCCAATCCCCAGCACCTCAGTTTTATCAGAATTAGACTGCAGAGAATTTGCTCCGAGCCACTGTTTTATCTGCACCACGCACCCCATCAAGGAGTTCAATTTCTGAATGTCAGAGGCCTTAACAGAACAATATAGCTGGACATCGTCTTCAAATAAATGGTACGAAACATCAGTCAGTCAATCAGTCAACTCCTGGCTTTTCTTACCTACCGGGAGAACATACAATAAAAACAAAAATGTCTTATACATTTATCCAATCATGCAGCACTTTTGGTATATATGACGTCTTCATACAGTAGAGCCTTTGCCTGCACATGCATACCACAGTGAGCATATTGTGGGCCATGTGGGGTTCATTGTCCTGGCCAAGGACACTTAAACATACATGTATGGCAGAGCTGATGATTGATCCGTCAACCTTCCAGCTGGAGGACTATCTAACTATTCTTCGTCCATCCGTACATCATCTATAGCCACTTATTCCAGTTCAGGGTTGCAATGATCTGCTTAACCCATTTTGGCTTATTGTATACCTACTGTACAGTATATAGCGTTAATAATGCTGTAAAGCGTTCACCATTGATGAAGTTAATCTGAGCAGCGTTATCTAACTTTTGAATGCTAAGCTAAATAAACTTGATTTTAAAAAAAAGAAACACTGCTCGTTTTAGCAGTTCATAGTAGAAACTTATCTGATTTGTCACTGATTAACATGAGCAGCAGGAAACAAGAAACGTGTCCTCTTTACAACACTCATCCAGACTTTTCTATCCGGCTATCTCTCTCGCTTGCCTCTCACCTTTCCTCCAGGATAATAACTCTCATCTCAAGGTACACTCTCCTTCACCATTGTAACAGATGAATGCCTTCATCACACACACACACACACACACACACACACACACACACACACACACACACACACACACACACACACACACACACACACACACACACACACACACACACACACACACACACACACACAGGTTCTGCCATTATGGGTGAGGAGAGCTTGTGCCTTTCCGATATTAAGGAAGGTTAGTGCTAAGCTTGACTGCTCCCTCACAGCTAGATGAGTTCTCCAGGGGTATCGACACCGTTGTAACCTCTATAAGGTTAACATGAATAAAGGTGTGTGAGATGAACGCTTGGCCAGCCGGAGTTGCTCTGGTTAGAGGAGGGTTACGTTCTCCCTAGTCACTTCGATATGAAGCTGTAAATGTCTGCAAGTGTCATTACTAATAAGAGGTTTTTGAGCTCTAAAATATGAAATGGTTTTCTTGAAAGATCAAGCGGAGTTTGTTGTTCTGCGCAGCTTTGTCTTATATGTGCTGGTTGCTATTGTAACTACTTTAAGGCACAAAATCCAAATGCATGGGATCGCAAAAGATATCTTACAATAAAGTCACATGTGCAGATAATTGCTTTAAAATAATTTAAACTTTATACCTAATTGAAGTTGTGAAAAACCAAACAAAGAAAAAACAACTGGAGTAACATTTCACATCTTTGTTTCTTCTGGATAAAAGGCCCCTGTGTACTGTTTATGTGGGATTACCACCCCCTACCCACACAGCAGTTTTGCAGCAAAGCTCGATGATGCGCGTTTCTGATGTGCTTTCATCCTACAAATAAACAACCAATCCCATCTCGTCCCGTTCACGACAGAACCAAGCTGCACGCTCTGAAACAGCCCCCCCCAGATGTACGACTTCACTGGCTGGCGCTAGCTGCGTAACTGCAGTTTGGCTGGCTGATGTTTGCGTCGTCATGTGAAAAGTTCACCTCTCTTCAACTTTGGATGGGAGCAACGGTTGGAACCACAACAGATTTCAACAAATCTTGATGTCACTTCACTCAAAGCTGTTGATCTGTTGTTGATTAGCTGTGATCCACAGCAGCTGGCGTGTCACAGTCATGCCGTGGCACTTTTGTGCCCAGTGGCACACAGGAGTAAGAGAAATAGGGTACTGCATGTAGGACACAAGGGAGAGATCCAAGACTGGCAATCGTTTAAGGGAATCATCACTGCTTTTTCACACAGCACTCGTTTTGGGAGCAGCATATGAATGTTTACATGACAGTGCTTTGGTTCGGTTTGCTGTGACAAATAAAGTATAGTGCATCCATTCACTTGATGAAGTAAAAGCTGCAGACATGAGTCTGGAGGAATGTGCATGTTGTTGTTAGTGTTTACTCTTGGCCTAAGATGTGTTTTAAGTCAAATTCATATTTTACTTTTTTTTTGAGTCGTGACAGGATACAATCTATGCGCCTGTTAGACCACACACAGCTAAAAAACACTCCTTAGCCGCCTCTGCGGCCTCACACAACATCCATATCTGCAGCACCATATTAGGTATCCAGCCGACAAGCATCTTTGTTCCAAATAAGTATGTCAGTGAATTCTTGAGGGAGATAACTGAGGTGTCAAAGGGACATAAGGAGCAATCACACAGAATCTAGTGTCCATGAGGCCTGATAAGTTTGGCTGTGATGGGATACGACTCTTGGTAGGGCACTGCCAAAATGTTACGGCCATCCCCCTTCCCACCTTAAGCATGACTTAATATCTGTTTAGAAAAATTAACTTTTTTTTTTCTACTGGAACATAAATATTTACATACATTTAACACAGAGTGATGTTCTCACCCATGTATAATTCTCAGCTGCAGAGCAACCTGTCGAGTTGCAATAACAAAGGTTAATGTAAATTTTCCATTTTACCGGTCCTGCAGATGGCTTTGCTGTACAACATTGATGCACACATTCCTCAGCCAGTTCCAGCCTCTTGGATCACAATAAGAGCACATACTGACCTCCAGAACTTGGATGAGCATTGCAAAAGACTCAATCTTGACTTTACAAAGTCAACAAAAGTCACTCTTTAGAAAGCCCTCTACAAATATAACTGCTGGCCATTAAGAATACAATCCATCGAAGTGTCCAATTGATCACTGGAAAGCAAATAATGGCCGTTATTTTGTCAGAAGATTGAGCCATTAGAAAGAGAAAGAAAAAGACGGAGCTTTGGTACAATTTAAGTGGTATCATTTTGCTGTATTCCCTTTGGCCTGTGTCAATCTGTCTGCCATTAGCAGAAAGTGTGGAAAAAGTAGAAACAAAGAGCTGCCACTTGAAATGAAGCACGGGGACACTCCCTGTTGAATCGAGCATTTTTACACCAATTAAAAAAAATAACTGAGACTTTCATCACCTTTGTTAACCAAGACTGGAATGCATTTTTCATTAAAAACAAAAACAGTTGTGTGCAGTTTTGTAACTAGTTTGTTCTGTGTGGCAATCCTCAGATGGTCCAGATGGGCAGGAAAACTCAGGAGCTACTTGAACCTAATGATCATTAACAACTTGCACAAAGTCAAGCTGTGACTATGGGAGCACAGCAAGAACCGGAAATTAAACCGCTCATTCAAATGATTCTGTATTTGTGTGGCTTGTGTGTCTGCGTGAGTCTGAGAGAGACAGAAAAGGAAAAACCATACCCACAAACGAGCGGGAAATAAGATTGGTCAGCAGTGAAAGACGAGAGTAAAAACATATATCACATATAAATATAAACATATTTATATTTATACTAATAATAATAAGGTTATCATTATAAATAGAGAGAGAGAGAGAGAGAGAGAGAGAGAGAGAGAGAGAGAGAGAGAGAGAGAGAGAGAGAGAGAGAGAGAGAGAGAGCTATTTTGTAGTCGAGATTTAAATTGTTTTTATAAAGAAATGTTGCTGTTCAAACTGCTCTCTTGTTGACCGTAGCTTGAATTCTCGAGATTAGTATTTGGCTTGTCATGTTCTGTTGGCCACAACGTCTCTGCAACATGTCTGCCAGCATCTTTGATGAGTCTTTGAGTTCTTCACACATAAAGATTCTGTCCCTAATCTTGACAACTGACCTGCTAATTTGCTACCAACAAGTCTATAGTATGTCTATATCCACATGAACTCGAAACGCTTATAAGTTCAAAAACGTTCTTCGTAAAGACGGAAATGTGTCAGTAAATGTGTGCATCCACATGAGCGTCTGTTAGTGGCGCTGTCATGCTATGACGGAGACAAGCGAAAACGGGCGGCAAAACATTAGGCGCACTTGCGCTGAAATCTGTAAGCAGAGAAGTACGAATGACGTTTATGACGCGAGCATTTCAGAAAAGTTGCCGAGCGTTAGTACGGAGCCAAGGAAACAGCGACTTCAAACCTTCCACTTCCACCCTCCACTCTGGAACCCCCAAAACGCTGCCTTCGTATGGATGATAACGCTGGATTTGTTGAATGATGAGGTTCCCACATCCTGAAGTATTCCTTGTAAACAGTTTTTAAAAACGTTTTGGGGAGCTACATTTTAGCCAGCATGTCACGGACAGTGTCACGTGGTCTGTTACCTTGTTCCCCACGCTGTAGCTAACATTAATGCCATGTGAGTTCTGTAAAGACTGGGTTTAAAAGGTGATGTGTGCTCAAGACGATTCAAGTAAATTGTACTGAATCCTAGGATTTTTCAAACCAAGAGTAATGATGCTCTTGACATGACTTTTTCAAAACAAAGCAACTTCACTTGGTGAAGATTAATTTTCAAAAACGTTTTCTATGCTGCTTAATGCAGTCGTAAATTACCATAAGAAGTCTGCTCTAAAGCATATCAACACCAGAAAAAATATACATTTACAACATTAACTTTGTAATTTCTCTACATTAGATGTTTTCTACCTCGATTAGCATTTTCACGCATTTCCGATGTTAAACCTCATAGCAGGAGATCCATTCAGAGATGTTTATCTTGGGAGGCTGTGTGGTGTCCAACACAGACAACTGTACTTTAGATTGCTTTGTTTCCCAATTACAATGTATTGATTTACACCTCTAACTTGTTTTTGACCAGCAAAAGATGACGCTGGCAGAGGACGTTTTAAGAAAGATTAAAAAAAAGCCATAAAAGAAGCATAATAGGTCCTCTTTAAAGAGCCTATAACAGTTAAGCCAGGTCACCTTGGAGAATTCTTTAATAATCCCCTGAAGTGAGCAGGGATTTTAAATCTATATTACACTATCATTTAGCTGCAGTTCGTCATAAATGTCACATATCTTGCAAGTTTTGGTGGTTCTCAAGTCTCTTTTGGAAGATGAGATACTTTTAAAGAGAGATCTTTTAAACTGCTTCAATAAATAAACTTCAAATACATGGTCATTAAGTAATTCTTCTGTCCTGATTTGTGGCTGCCGTTACATGCTGTGTAACAAGTATATGAGCTTTTGTCATCGTGGTTCACAATCCCAATGACGATCTACTCTACTGAGCTACAGTGTGGTAGCATGTTTTTGTGCTATCATAAGTGCAACAGCGTTATCACTTAGACCAGCCTTGGTGGACACTCATGATATCCCTTCTTCAATTTGCTGGCTCTAAATGCCTTGGAGGGCTTCTACTTCATGATGTACAAGGCTATATATCGATATATGTATGTATATAAAACCAAAGACCTTCTGCTCAGAGAAAAAAATGAGGTGGACATGCCATAATTATGACTATTACTTAACTACTTGAGGCACTGCACAGATGTGAGATGTGAATGATCAAACTCCTCTTGACAAAATGAAATCTGTTTTACAGTTAAGAAGATAGTTAAAGAAAAGAAGGAGCTTAATGGTATGGTTGAGTCAATGCCCAGATTTTGATTCCATTGAAATCTTCTGGGATGATTTAAAACAGGCAACACATGGAAAAAAAGGTTTCCCACGTCTTCAGAGTTCCAAGGGCAAAGGTGTGCCGACTTCTTCCACATCAGAATATTACATGAATTTATATTTTTGGTCAATAAACATGTCAAAAACAAACAATTCCTATGGTTTACTTAGTTTTCCCAATTCCATGGCTGATAGGAGCTAAAAGTCCAGTGATGCACTCAAATAAGAGATTCTACAGAAAGAGTGTAGTAAAGTCTTGAAAAGAAAAAAACAACAACATAAAAGCAACACTAATGCAACTTTGAGAATTTGCCATAAAATTAAGATGAAACATATGTTTTGGTGTCCTATTTTCTTTTCTAATCTTGGGCTGGGTGGAACAAGTTTCTCAGAAGGGGAAATACTGATATGGGATGCACTTGTTTGTGCACACGGGGACACTTGCACACACTCTGAAGGCCCATGGGAGAGACGGGGCTGCAGACACTCTGGTGCCTTGGACACCATATTGCCATGGGACATATTGATCTATCAGGGACATTACTTTTACGTGCTCAAAACCCTAAATGTATTAAGTCATTCCCAAATGAACATATGTGATAATATAGCCATTTTGTCCTGTGCTTTTATACTTTTCAGAGCATTTTCACTTGAAATCTTTTTTCTATGACTCAGTCAACTTTCTTTATAGCTCACTTTTTTAATGTTGGGTCCCTGAAGCCTGATGATACATCCATTCAAAGGGCTGAGCAAAACATTGAGAAAAGTTAGGAGGCTGAGTATGTCTTTTCCTTTTTTCTTTTTTTAACCCTCTGTCTTTCTGAAAATTGTCTATCAAGCTCCAGAGAGCTCTAAACTGATCTCACAGTCTTATTTCTGCACACATGCCAGTGGATTGGCCTCAGTGCCCGTCTAAACCCCAGAAGACACCGTGCATTCGATGTGAGTTAAACTGAAATTGCAGTGTCACGTTGCTGGGAAAGACTAGACTTTTCACAGATTAAACGATAACAGCACACAAAAGATGCAACGGTATCAAGATTCAAAGGCAGGGTGGAAATATTAACAAAGCTGTGCTAAACAGATTTTGCACAGTTTGCACATATTAAGGTCACTCCGAATAATTACTTCTTTTTTACATTTTCTTTACCCCCCTTCATGAGAATCCTTCTCTAGTTACGATCACATTGACCGATGGGCAAAGATGTGGGTAAAGCAGATTAGTATTCTCATCGCAATCACTGCATTGGAAACAGGATGCAACATCAGGCCCAAAGCTATTTTGGGTCATGAGAATTAGATTTGTTTTCCACAAAACTGTATGTATAATAAAAAAATTAAAAAAAAGTATGTAATTTTAATGGGCATAGATTTTAAAAACATTGCCGCATCCCACTTTGCAAATAACTTATAATTCCTGATTCTGTAATATTAGAGATCTGATCAGGAAAAGAGGAGTCAAATTTGTTTAAAAAAGTTACGGTCACAACAAATGAGAGAAGAAGTAGTTAAAACAATCTGGCACCGGAAAAATAGAGGTGTAGATCTCACATGCTGAGCAGGAGGAATGAGTCAGAGGTGTGGTTTCTGACAGAAGCTAGAGCAGACAAGTAATCATGGAACGTGTGTCAGGAGGACCTGGACCTGTAGAAGAGGACAACATAGTGACGAGAACAAGAAAATAGGGCACCATCTGGATGAGCTGAAAAAAAAAATATATTGAAAAGAAAACATACCACGACAAGAAATACGACACGAATCCCTTATAATTAATTCGTTTTCTGCATTTATTTGCCACAGAATACGATCTAAACTTAATCTAAATCAATGTAATAGGCAAACACAATGTGCTTAAGCTAATAACACACCCATTAAACATTCATTGTACAGTCTTAGTACTACAGAAAGAGGTGAAATGAATGAATAGTCGGTCGAACTGCCTTCGGCAGCAATGACTTTGAGCGTATGTTTTTGATAGCTCAGGATAATCCCCCCCACGTGACCTGTTTTGTTTACAGCGCCAATTTGGCAGGAAAGAGAACCACTCAAGTCAAAAGTCATGGTGTAATCGTGAACCTCAGAGCGTCAGAGTTTTTATACGCATTTAAACCCCAAAGATTAAGAAAACGATGTTGCTAAACTTGAAAGACTCAATATTACAGACTCTGACAAAGCTCCAGGAGAACTTTTTAAAAACATTGAAACTGCAACTGAGCAGCCAGACCTCCAATATCCTGACATCTTGAACTACCTGATCGAATTTCCTTTGTTCTACTCCAGGGATTCTCTTAAAAAGTCTAAAAGCCTGGAGGGGTATAAATGGATGTTATGCCCTGGATTTGTGAACAACATTCAGCTTTGGAGTCTGTCAGCAAAGGATTATTTTATCATTACTGGAGGGTAAGTGGCACTTTCATTTAAGTAACAAAGACACTAAATAAAGACACAACACCAACACAGTCAGTGCAAGCTAACGTAATCAGCATGTTAATTAGAATCAAATCTTCCCATTGATTTTCACAGATAAATTAGACTGTGTTTACTGTGTGAATGAAAATGCCTTAATTTCAATCATCGATGATAAATATTTATCATGCAGGTGTATTCTCTTTTTATTAATTTTTTAGGTGAATCATTCACAAAGACTAAATGACCCTCATATGAAGGCAGGGATAGTGGTCAGTAAAGATGGTGTTGTGCATGGAGGCCACTAAAACTGCACAGCTGGATTGGGTGAGAGCTGCTCAGTTGTCAGCTGTCTTGTTTTATGGCATAAATTCATTTATCTCGCCTTTCTGGATCTTTATGATAAAAAGCTCTATCTGTTCCTCTTTTTCTAATATTCTGGCATCCCGGTGCAAAACAGCTATCGGGCATCGTTTTGTACCTTTTACAGGCACAGAAACATCCTTCGCGCCCGCTTCAGCTTTACTGCCAAAAATGGTGTTATTTACATCCTAGAGTGGTGCACGCTGGGAATTCTGACATCAGGGTCCGGAGCTCTCTCGCATTTGTTTTTTTTATTGCGACTTAGATGAAAATCAGATCTTTTTAAGCACTGGTTCATAACATCATTTTAACACACAAAAATGTAGCATTGAATTCAAAATTTTGCAAAACTAGTCGAAACTAGTAGAAATATAATCTGTGACATATATAGCGTGTGCTTTGTCAAACCACAGAGGAAATAAAAGCTATTATCGAGGGGGAAAAGACATAACTCTGCTTTTCACTGCCTCAGCCGTGATAATTAATAACACCGTTCAGATTTGTTATGAGCTCAGATCAAATAACTAGTACAGCCATAAAGGTTAGCCACTTTGACGTGGCATCCCTGACCACCCATGCAGCAGGGAAACGTAGGAAGTTGTAAAAGACAGATCAATATGTAAACATATGCAGTTAATAACTTAGAAGTATCCTTATAGCAATTTATTTTGTAACAAGTATAAATATATAACTGTGGTACAAAAGAAAAATGCGGAGAAAGTATCTATTCACCATGAGATATGTAGTCTTATTTATAAAACTAAATACGGTCTGTACGCTTAAAAATTATTTTTTTTTCGTCAAAGTCCTTTCAGTTTTCACGTTTAATAATTTTAATATTTACACAACTTCATGCTTGGAAAAATGAACCAGACTTTCCACTTGAACTAATCACAGAATATGACATTTTTCTGGTCATCTTTTCACTTTTCCTGCTTTGCCCAGCTGGTTTCCAGCAGGATCATCCAGGTCCTGCTCAAGGTTTCTTCCCTCCTAAAGTGGAGTTTTTCCTTGCCACTGTTTGTCTTAAAGTTTTTCTCCCACTATGGGAGCTTTTACCTGCCATTGTTTATGCAATAATTGCTCGGGGTCATGTTCTGGGTCTGTGGAAAGCGCCTAGAGACAACTTCTTTGTGTGAATAACATTGAGCTGGATTTAATTTTTATGGTTATGCTGAATATCTTTTTAGCGCTGCTACCCTCACTAACCTGACTACAACTATTCCTCTGTATACTCTGTGACACCTTGGTGCACAGGGCAAACATGGACCTTTAAAATATGAGGGGAAACATTTTCGAAGTATCCTGAGGTCTTCCTGTATCATCCCATTTAATCACATGTTGATGGTTTTCCCATCCTGAATTAATTTAGCTGCTCTCTGCTTCCATGTCAGATGCATGCGGAGAGCTGGAGAGGAGGAATCTACAGTACCTTTCACCACGCAGCCATTCAAAGATCATAAAAGACGCATCAAAGAGGGTGTTACATGCAACATGTACATAATTTATTTCAATAAAAACATGACACATCACACACACACTTGTTTTACTAATAAATACCACAGTGGAGCACAAATTATACCAGCTTTCGAGGCTTTAACAAAGAGCCACAAGGATTTGTACAAAAGTAGCTTGCAAACATTTAGTAAACATTCATTTGAGTGATGAGCTCCTCACTCGGACCACAAAGGAAAAAAAAAAGTTCACGTATGAAAAGCTTGCTCTTTGTTGGAACCAAACAGCCACATTTATTTCATAGTTAAACTCCATAAAAGATCATTTCTGCAAATAGGGGGCGAAATCTGTGCTGAGATGCTGCAGCGATCCTTTGTCATGACTCTTTGTTTTGAATTGCAGTCAGGAAGGAGATCTTCCCCACGTTTGTTATGGCACAAGTGAACAGTCAAAACTGTTTAAAAAGTTCATGAACTCAAATGTGCGCTTAAAATCTCAACAAATTTTTCATAAAAGTGCTACACAGTGCTGCTTTAGGTTGGTTCGGCTAAATCAAATGAGACAAGAGGGTTGTATTTATTTGAAACAAGACCGAATCAGGGAGGATAGGTTTGGCGTGAGTCCAGCCAAACGTGGTGCACATTAACATGTCAGTCTCTGACCTACACCGTATTCTGTTACGCTGAAGTATGTGGAATACGTTAATGCCAAACTGTAATATATAACCTCATCGATTTGTCTGTACTGTAACAGGTAATCTTCTTTAAAAGACCCTTTTGCATTGGCTGAGATAGTGTAAGTACAGCGGTGGGTGAAGTGGGTAGTAATTGGACCAGACGCTGGTGGCCGAAGTGAACGTGCATCGTAAGCCTGATATAAAACATCAGCTGTGCCGGGAATGTTGTACTGTCAGCTCATCGCTCAATATTCATTGCATATAGCAGTGTTGCGTCCTAGAGCATTGAGGATGTGAAGGCATGAATTATATCCCTTAATATAAAAGGGTATTGATGAAACAGTAATCATTTATAAGTGGAGGACAGCTGAGGTGCAAGGATAGGCCACTGCCAGGAGGGAGCAGTGAAGGTGTGTGGTTCATAACCTCTCACACCGCCTCACAAAGAAACGGCACAGCAGTCCACTAACACAACATCACAAATATAAAGTGGACATGCAGCCACTTATACGGCGCCTTCAAAATTACACGTCTTAAACGACACAGTCTGTTTGTGAGTGAATAAATACAACATATCAAAAACTTGGTCTAAGTACTGTATCAGATTTGTGCTTTCAGCATGCTGTACAGTGAAAATGTAAAAAAAAAAAGAAAGAAAAATAAGGCAAAAAAAGCTGAACAACATTTCATACGACATTCAACCCCTGCATTTACTTTGCTGTAAATCTGCAAAGACGAAAAACAGAAAAAGATCAACACACCGGAAAGCTTGTTTTTCACATGGCAAACACTGACGTACGATGACACCGTGTTTACGTCTATGTCTACGGCCTGCGATAAAATCACTGGCCAAATCTTGCGATACAGTACACCGAGATTTCCTCTGAAGGAACAAAGTTCACATTTTGAGAGCGTCAGCAAATCCAGCTCCATACAGAGGCAATGCTGCATGCACTAAAATACAAGTCACTAACACAGATTTAGACTGGCGGAGAATCCCTGGTCCCCCTCCTTCTGCCTTCAGGAGCTACATTTAGCGTGCTGTCACTTTGATCAGATCAGACGAGAGACTGCCAAAGTGACTGGGGGAAAGGGGCTACATTTAAACTCTGTAACCTCTCTTTAAACTCATGATTTTGCAAAAGGTGTGAAGTTATTTAATTAAAGTCGTGCATGCTTTAGAAAGTGCTCTTTTTTTTCTTGTGCTGTTCAAGTCTCCCAAAGTCAAGGTCTCATCACAACCTGCAAATTGGAAACTCTAAACCTGTTCATCTGCTAATCTGTTTCAATGATGTTTTTTTGTTTTT
This sequence comes from Cololabis saira, assembly GCF_033807715.1. NCBI lineage: Eukaryota > Metazoa > Chordata > Actinopteri > Beloniformes > Belonidae > Cololabis > Cololabis saira. Next base: position 19,155,627 of record NC_084593.1, read on the forward strand.
GTTTTTGTTTTTTTTTGTGGGGGGGTTATCTGATTTTCCAGCTAAACAGCAGAGATAATGTGTTTATTCATGTTTATTGGGACTGGGCTCAGCTGGATTGAGGCGTTTCCTGGAGACTGCACATCAAGAAGCGTTTAAAGGAGACTGACCAAAACTGACTGAAACAATTGGAGCTGAGGCACGTTTCCGAGGACACCCGAGTCCACTGGGAAAAAAAAAAAAGTAAAAAGCTTTGGTCTCCTGTTTAGTAGCTCCTAGTCTCGTCAACATGTCTTAGCCCTGGAACTCTATCACTTGTTGACGCCCTGTTTATTATTATGTGTTATTTGTACCCGCACACTCTGAGGAAGTAGCTTCTTTGCATGCAGTAAACACTGAGCATTTTGAAACGGCAATCAGAAGAGAAATAATAAACAAGGCGTGTGATGCCAAGAGGACGACTGTTACTGTTGTCCAGAAAGGACAGAAAGGACAAGTCGTTTTTCTAACACTTATGTAATAAGCTATAAAATGAAGCAAGTGGTGGTTTGCTTTTTACATATCTGAACCAGTTGACAGAAGATACGGCATTTTACTTGCACAATAGTGTAAAAAAAAAGGTAATTGGGATTTATAAAACCTGCAAGTACTGAAGCTTAATATACCACATTATCTATAATGTCATCATCTTGGTGATTTAAAATGCAGCCTTGCTGATATGACAGATATAAACTTTCAAGTTTTATCATGCTTTCGACACAGATGGCCACAGGCATTTTTTTTCTTTCTTTCTTTTCGTTTTTTTTAAGCTCAGCAGTGAGATCTAGATTAGTGTCGACTGTCTTATTTCTGCTGACAACAGCCTGTGAGACACCAGAGCAGGCAACAGAGGAGTGAGACAGGTTTCTGCCTCAACTGTTGCCCATACTGTATTTAAAACTCTCACAATCAAAAAAAAGAATTTTAATCCAGGTGACGGTAGATTATAATATTAGCGGTCTTGGAATGTATTTTAGAACACGTAGCACCACAGAGGTGAAACCCTCCTATTTACCATCTTCGGATGTAAATAAGTTCATTGTTTTTACATTACAAGTGAAGTGTTCAGGTCTGACTGACAACTTCTTACTGTGTTTACTTTGACATTAGAATTAATACTACTACTACTACTACTACTACTACTACTACTACCACTACTTATTATAATAATAATAATAATAATATTAATAATGATGATGAAAACTGTGGTTTTGTTTCAAGAGAAGTAGGGGAATAAAATAATGTCCAAATGATTCAGCTAAAGACCGATAACAGGCAACGATCCACAGAGCATTTCATAGAGTAAATAAATATCTGAGACACTGCCCAAGTTTAGCTCCAGAGTTCAACTCCAGTGGAGAAAGTGTGAAAGTCATTGAAGCTTAACGATAGAAAAAAATCTGTGATGAGGTAGATGTCATGAGCTGTAATGATCAATGGAAAAAAAAGGAAAGAAAGAGATCTGACTAAAGTATTCATTCATTGTGTCTGAAAAACTGAACTTTCCATACCTCAACATTATCACTGCGGTTTCTTTAAAGCAGTAACTCTGCCAGTCGCCGCCGCTGGCCTCACCTGCATCAGTCAATTTGGGGAAAAAGTTTTTGACAGCAGTGTTACCGCCTCTGGATGTCCCTGCTGACTGAATTGTCAGAGCTCCGGCTTCAGAGGACGGTTGTTACAGTCGATATGGTTTTGTTGCAGTTTCCGTTTGGGTCAACCGCTTTGTCCATGACGCCGCAGAGCGCGGTTCCTTTCGCCAGACACCCTTCATTGGTGTCACTGTCCTCCGAGCTGCCCTTACTCCTCCCTTGCTGTTCGCTCTGCCAGCTGTTCCTGCTGTAGATGTATCCATTCATTGGTCCCGGGTTGCTGAGGCGGTCCCCGTTCAAGCACAGGATTTCCTTGAAGGCGTACCTGAACTCAGGACTCCGGCAGTAAATGAGCGGATTGAAAGCAGAGTTTGAGTAACCTATCCAGTTAAGTATCCTGAATGCGAGTTTGTCCTCAACGTTCCAGATGGCCACCACAACGTTGAGGAGAAAGAAGGGCAGCCAGCATAAGGTGAAGATCCCCATGATGATGCCCAGAGTCTTTAGGGCTTTGTGTTCCCGCAGGCAAAACTTGGCCTTTTTTTGGGCGCGCCCATTGTTGGCCTCCATAGATTTCAAGTCGTTGTCGCTGTTATGAAAGCGTCCAACGCTTTGGTCAATCTTTTTCAGCTGCTTCCTGGCCTCCTGGAAAACACGGCTATAGACAAAAACCATAATGAGCAAAGGGATGTAGAAGGAGATGATGGAGGAGGTGATGCCGTAGCCCATGTTGGTGTGGAACTCACAGCAGTAGCTGTCATCCATGCATGTCTTGGCTTCTGTAGTGTTCGATATCCACCATTTCATGTGGATGGGCAGGTAAGATGTCAAGGCGGCAATCACCCACACCAGCACGACGACAATTCGAGCTTTGCACTTAGTCAACATGGACTGGTAGCGGAACGGTGAAGTAATGGCCAAGTAACGGTCTATAGCAATGACACACAGGGTCTCGATGCTGGCGGTCACGCAGAGGACATCGGTCGCAGTCCAGAACTCACACCAGAAACTGCCAAAGTGCCACGTATTAAAGATAATGTAACAGGCGCCGAAGGGAACCACAATGAGGCCCATGACAAGGTCTGCACATGCCAGGGATATGATGAAACAGTTGGTGACATTTTGGAGTCGCTGAAAGCGGGTGATGGCTGTTATCACCAGAATGTTGCCAAAGACGATGCACAAAACGAGTAAAGACATGACCATGCCCAGAAGGATCATGTTACGCTCCTCATCGGCTGACGATGACGACGCGTTGGTCGTGTTTGCTCCCAGTGACGTGCTCAAGTTGACTGAAGGGGTCGTACTTTCCATCTGAGGGGATGATATGTGGAAAACAAACGCACACACACACGCACGCGCACACACACACACACACACACACACACAAACACAGGGGTGAATATCCAAGTTTAGATGCAAAATTAATCTTCAAGAGCAGAAAAAAATGAAACAAAAAACTTTAAACAAATGCAAAAAAGAAAAACCACAAAAAAAATAAATAAAACAGGATCAAAGCCACTAAGATAAAGTCACTACAACCTTTGGGGCTTCAGCAAGCTTCAAAAACATGCTGTTCAAAGAAGAAAAAAAAACAAAAGTACAAACCTCAACAGGTCACTGTTTCCTGCCTCCCATAAAAATGTCAAACTATCTGTGCACAGTTAGTTCCCGCAAATTTAAAGGATCACATGCCCACTCCACTTTGTGTTTGTGTTGGTCTCAGTGCGCCTTGCAGTCCTTCAGTTGAGCAGTGTTTCCTCTGATGTGTCTCACAGGCTATTTGTCAGAGCCCTTATAGCAGGCAGTGGTGACATCACGGCCGGTGCTCAGCCAATGAGGGAGCCAGCCTGCAAAGGGTGCTGAGAGCTCAGAGGAGTTTGAACACGCTGTCCCTGACGTTGCTGCTGCAGGGCTGCATGAGACAAAAGTTCCACCACCAAAAAATAAAGATGAACGTGCTTAAGAAATCTGCATTTTTTTTTCTCCAAAGTTTCTCCAAAGTCCAAGTAATATGTTTGAGGTTTGTACAAATAAATTAAAAAAAAGGTCTTTTAGTGCAGTGCAACACCAACTAAAAAAGGGAAGGGGTGGGGTTGGTGTGGTTTCAAGCTCATGCTTGTTAGTCCGAATAAATTAAAAAGTGCATTTTGTTCAACTCTGCAGCATCAGTACATCAGTCTGGATTCATTATTGTTTTTATATCTTCTCCTATTTATTCTTTTTCAACATATGCTAAAAGTAAGGCCGGCTGACTCTTTATATACGCTGCATTAAAAATCAAACATATTCATGCAGCTCTATCAGTGTGAATATCTGGAGGGTCAACTCAAGAAAATTCCCCTTCTTTTTTCTGGTATGTCCGGGCACACAAGACCCTTTAAGTGTCATCAGCTCAACACTAACAAACTCTCACGCTGCAACTATCAACACAGAGAAAGGTTTATGGGATTCAGAACATATTTGCATTATATTACTGAAAAAACATTTTGAGGCTTGTGCAACAGCTTTGCATGTAGATAGACAAATGTGAACACAGCATGTCAGTGTGAGCAAATAAAGAGTTTTTCACTGAGTCCAAAACATTTCCAGTGACAAATAAAAAAAACAACATGGGACAGAAACACCCAGACGGTGATTTTCCTCTTCTTCTGTAGCCTATTTTGTGTTTTCCTGCTAAACAAAAAAAACTGTCATCATGGGAAGCCTGTTAAATCAAAGTTTAACAAAATCTAATGATGTGCATGCAATGCAATGTGGAGAAAATATGCACTGAAAGCATGTGAAATAATTTGAGCTACTGTATGAATTATCACCTGGCAAAAGGTGGAGTACAGCCCTGTTGGGTGCCAGTCTGAGGCAGGTAGCCTATATCAAATTTAAATTCATGTATGTATTTAACATGTATTTATATAGCTAATGTAACCTGATGAGGCCTCACAGTTTTGGCCACAGAATCATGTGTCCATCCACAGGTGGGGGTGGGTCGTGTTAAAGTATAAGGATTCACGTTTATTTACGGTTATGTTTAATTTTCATCGCAAATCTTTGCTAAGCAAGGGAACGCCTTCCTGCTTCCTGCTTCATTCATCTGATACACTGCCCCTTTATCTTTCGTACCACTTACTGGAGAGGCTTTATATTTGTGGTGTAGGCGTGTTCTCGTCATTATAGTAATTCATCGGTGCATACCGTTCCCGCTCTGCGCCTGCAGGGCAGGGAGCACAAGATTTGTAGATTTCTAGTTGTTCTCTTGAAAAAATATTCTCTATCCTCTTTCTGCTCAATTAAAACCCCAGCGTTTCTCTGGACTTAGCATGGTGCTTCTGGCTCACAACTGCACTTTTTTTAATTAAAATTTTTTTTTACTCATTAGTTGGCATTTATACTTAAAGGAGCTTGAGGCCGGATTGTGGCAAGATTTATGAAAAAAATCTGTATACATTTTAAGTTTTCTAGTAATAATGTCAGATGAAGCGTTCCAAACCCAAAAGAATGAGCCCTCTAGTGTATCTCTCCTTTGCCTTGAACAGGCTGTGTGCTGCAAAATGTGCTGCAATTCGGTCCCGAATTTCCCGCGCTTGGCTGCGGATGTGACGTCACATGACGCTGCATGTGCGTTCTCCCCGTTCTCCCGTGCCGGCTTCACTGTTGGCTGCAGTACCTCCAACGGCCGTCGTGGTGAAGGGTGGCGCTAGAGAGTCTCATTTCTTAAAAGGAGCCTCAAGCTCCTTTTAAGAAATGAAAAATGTCCAACTTTGGAGCAATATAAACATTTTTACACCCTGATTCAAACACCGTTTGGTGTCCATAGTTAGACTTCACCCCAGTCCTTGTTTTGACTCTGGCAGCAGTTGTTTCAGATGGTCCTGACTCCCAGATGACATCTTTTTGCCACCCGTGGGTTTGTCCACTCCTTATACAGTCCATGGTCTCGGAGTGCAGAGCATCCTTGCAGTTACTTCCTTCCTTCCTCGTACATGTACCCCAGGCATGTACCCCAGGCATGGAAACTAAAACGGACCAGGGTTGTAGCTGATAAATAACACAACAGTCACGTTTGCTGAAATTTCAGCCATCTATTCTTTTTGGAGAAAAAAAAAATCTGCGATGGATATCAAGTTAAAATGTGGAATAAACAATAATAATAATAATTTAAAAAAAATTATGCTGCCATATTTAATAGTAAAGTACATTTCTACTTGGATGGCCGTTCATACACCTATGAGGCCTTTAATTGTGATGAACCCTTCATCACAATGTGACATGGATAAATGAAACCTGTTTAAATACAGCTGAACCTGATTATTGTTATTCTCAGCACTCACTTGGTTCTTCACCATCTAATAACTGACTCAATGAAACCTAGCACCTAGCAGCACGAGCAAGAGTGAAATCCTACGTGAGCGGTGAATGTAGAAGCTCTCTAACAATTGTTAGAGAGCTAACAATTTCACAGCTGGGCAGTGGGCTGTGCAGAGGATTACACAGATACATTTAGTAAATTTCATGCATAAAATTCAAAATAATTCCAACACGCATTCACGACTTATCCTGTCCAGGGTGTACTCCGCTTTTTGCCTGAAGTACAGCTGGGATAGGCTCCTGCAGACCCCCCGTGACCCTGAATGGGAAGAAGTGGGTTTCATGGACTGATGGATGGACGTATCTTGTTGCTGTAGCAACACGAGACATGAGAGTGACCTTATCAAGCTCAGGTTGGTGAGGCAGAGGGCTCTTGGTAGTTAACTAACGAGTTTACCTTTGCAATATCACATCTTAGTATTTATATCAATCAATATAACGCTAATTGAACTAAAAATATCAATATCAATGGTCATGGGGGCCCCGCCCGGGGCTCCCCTCTGTCGCCGCTGGGAGGGGGCGGGCGGGCCTTGCTGGCGGGGGGTTTCCTCCCGCCCTCTTTTGGCCCTCCGTGGGCGGCTGGTGGCCTGGGTTCGGTTTCTCCCTTGTCGACTTCTGCTCTCTCGGGTGGCGGGGTTGCGCCCTCCCTCCTCCACTATAGTTACAGTTCAGGTAGAGCATCGTTTTGACTGTTACACACACAGCTACACAGACACACACAGCTACACAGACATACACACCTGCTCACTCACCTACATACTCACTCCGCAGTTCTGGGGGTCAGATAGTCGCGGTAGCCTAGCTTTGATTCAGTCTTAGAGACCTGAAATGGTTGCTGCTTTTGTCTCTGCCTGTTCTCATGTCTGTTTGTTTTTTCTCTTACAGATCTCCAAGGCTTGTGTGCTCGTTGTGCGTTTCCCTGTTTTTTTCTCGTTTTAGACTAGCAGCGGATGTCACCCCTCACCCCCCCACCCCTCCCTCCCCTTCACATTAAAAAATAATAAATATATATATATATATATATATATATATTAATAAAATAAATATATATGATATATTAAAATATATATGATATATATTATATATTAAAAATGCATATATATATACAGTATGCCTCAGGTTTTTACCAACATGGTATTAACCATTAATATATATGCAGACAAAGTTAAAAAAAATTAAAAAAAATACACCTAGCAGCACGAGCGAAAGTGAAATCCTTTGTGAGCGGTGAATTTAGAAGCTCTCTAACAATTGTTAGAGAGCTAACAATTTCACAGCTGGGCAGTGGGCAGTGCAGAGGATTACACAGATACATTTAGTGAATTTCGTGCATAAAATGCCAAATAATTCCCACACGCATTCACGACTTATCCTGTCCAGGGTGTACTCCGCGTTTTGCCTGAAGGCTCCTCGGATAGGCTCCTGCAGACCCCCCGTGACCCTGAATGGGGAGAAGTGGGGTTTGTGGACTGATGGATGGACGTATCTTGTTGCTGTAGCAACACGAGACATGAGAGTGACCTTATCAAGCTCAGGTTGGTGAGGCTGAGGGCTCTTGGTAGTTAACTAACGAGTTTACCTTTGCAACATCACATCTTAGTATTTATATCAATCAATAAAACGATATTTGAACCAAAAATATCAATACCTTCCTTAATATGCTTTAAAAAAAGTCAAATAAAATGTATTAGTTCACAAAGAATACTAAAATGTGTCAACAAGTTGAACTAACAGAGATGTGTTGATGAAGGCAAGATTTATGTTGAGGCACACTGGTTGTGTGTTGATGGCATGGGATGGAAATGAAAGAAAAGGTACCCGCTCAGAATTTACTGAGGTCTCTAAAAGAGGTAGAGACAGGAAAAGAAGAAAAACAACAACAAATAGTTTGAACTTGATTATACAGGGCTTTTATTCACTCCAAGAGGAAAATAAATTGTGGTACTTGTTTTGTTTACTAGAAGAAAACTATATATTTTTTAAAGAACAGATAAAGGAACAGAGGTTGCGTGTTTCATTCTGAAGAAGTCTCCTTTCCCGACACTGAGACTCGCTGGAAAAGGTTATTTCCGTGGGCGGGAACGACCTTCTGCTCTGGCGCTTTGTGCAGCAGAAATGAAGAAGCTCCAGACTGAAGACATTCTGCCATGTAATCAGTTCATGTAGTTCACGGAAATCTTTCATCCGTAAGAAAGTGTCAGAATGAAATCTAAGTTAAGAAAAGGACATCATAAGACCTGTTGCACCAAGTAAAGAGGGAAATATATCCCAGTTTTAAAAACTGGATTTCAGGCCTTAAAGACGAATAGAAGAGTTAATCGTTGCTTCATGAGAATAGAAGTTAATTCTGAGCAACATTGAAAGTATAAAATGAAATCAAATTGCAACAGCATAATCAGAATATGCCGCATACTTGCATGAACAGTTTCAAGTTATCTTAGATGACACGTATACACGAAAAATATCTGTACCAGTTCTACATTTTAGTGAAAGTATGACACAGTGCATCTTTCCAAGGATAAATGCTGTAAATACTGTTTTCTTGGTTGTTTCTTTTAGTTTCAACATGGATTGGTTTCAAGCTAAGAGAGAAAACATTTCCAGCTCAAAAGAATTTGACATATGGTACTTTTACAATATTTTACAGTGATTATAAATATTTTATACATCAGTTTGGACGATGAAAATCTTACTTATCGGTGCAGGGTTGTAAAGCTGCATGAAGTCAGCTGAACAGGGGTCTGATAACTGGTGACAGACGATGAATAAATAATTTACAGTGGCCATTTTGACATTCCTGTTAACCGCTCTGAAAACTGCTCTTGCTGTCTGTGTCTGCGCTACAAATCATCTTTCTCTGCTCTGCAATATTATCAGTTGTTCATCAGTCATGAAAAAAGTGGGTCGGTTGCATAAAAGCATGAGAAACTATGTGAGAGTGAATGTCTGAGCTGGGAACCCCACCCTGAAGACGGCAAATATTAAAACCACATAAACATCTAAGTAGCTTACTAACTATCTAATTATCTAGGCTATTTATCTAGATAACCTTTTCACTTTTACCCCACAAATGCATCTGGTTATTCAGATTTTATGCGGGTTGTGCTTACAAAACAAAGATATTCATATTTTGTAATTAGAGCTTCTGCCTATGTCATGCTACCGCGGTCAGCATGGCCAGCCTTCTGATCACCGGTCCTGACACTACAACTCCCAGCATTCCTCAGTTCTCCTCATCATGGACTGCACCTGTGCTCTCATCATCCCCCTCATCCGTTTCACCGGTTATCCTGCCTACTAATACCCTGCACGGACCAGCTCATCGTGTCGTATTGTTTGGTCCACATTACTTGGGAGGTGCAGCCTACACCTGCTTCCCTGTGTCTCTGCGTGCGTCTCTACACACAATGCTTTTGTAAATAAACCCTACCTCAGTCACGGCTTTGCTTGTGTATTTAATGCTTACTTGCATAAGAAAACACATTTGGAGGATAAACATGAGAGGAAAATGTTTTGGACCCAAACACAGAAACTAAGGTGTGGAAGCAGCACTAATCAGGATCGTGTGAGCTCATCTGTCAGGTTTGGCTTAAATGTTGCAAATGTTTGTTTCCTGCAAAGCTCAGCATGCTAATGACTTCCATATCATTTGAGCGAGGACTCTTACGAATTGTATAATCGTATCTTACAAATAAATAAATAAACACACTTTCTAAACTGTTCTTGTTGTGTAACTAGTTTGGTGGCGTTTACTTAAAACGAGCCAGGTCCCTTCAGTGTAAAGTACAGAGCACACAGAGGTCGGGAAAGTTGTCAAACTTACACAACCATCATGACATAATCGTTGGTTCACTTGACTATACTGTAGGTGCTTGGACGTGTGTTTGTGTGTGCAGGTTTGTCCGATGCTCACAGAGGAGGCAGCTGATGGTTTCCAGAGCTCAGACTTTCAGTGGATGCAGGCACTGGGCCTCCTCCCTGACTTCAACAATGAGCTCTCACAAAAGTCCAGATGACTGATGACGCAAGAAGAAATCACCAACTCCAAATATTTAAATCTTACACTGTAAAAATAGCCCTTCTACAAATAGGCATGAGATACTATGAATCCAGCTAAAATGGTCTTATTTTAAACAAAAATATCTTTGTCCATCTTGACTAGAATTATTAAAATGAGAGAGATGGTCTATTTTTCTTGAAACAAGTCTTTCATCTTACTTATAAATAGATTATATTTTCACCAAAAAGTTACTGTTACTGCTAACTCTCGTGTTTTCTCACTCTGCTATTTCAGTGACTCTGTTGTGCTTATGCTATCAGGCCTTTGATCAACTGGCCCATGGTGTCCAATAGTTCTGCTATTTATACGACTAAGAAAAGCTTCACATTTAGGCACACGTTGTTGTGACCCTTTTTCACACTCCCACTCATAACCGCACCATAAGATGAACCATGAATGCGTCGAACCCTCCTCGATCTCTCCTCTCGCATCAGCGAGATAGAGATGACTCCCATGAAAAACGCTGAGCGCATTAGTCCTCTCAGTTGACTGTGCTTTTTTGATTTCGGTGTCCCTCATGGCCTTTATCTCCTCCGTAACATACATGACAAGCCCGTCACGTTTCGCCTCAGTACTGATAGGGCAGTGTGTTATCAGCAACTTCCACACCCAGCCAACTATGAATGCTTTGTTTTTCATGTTGCAGTTGCCAACTGAAGAGACTGAAGAAATGCAAACAAAAACACTCTTAAGCATTCTTTTTTACTAACCTATAACACCTACTTATACCTGTAACATTATCTGTGGAGCTTGACTTCGAGTCATGGGATCCTTTATAAATACACATATCATTTATGAACTCTGGTTTATAGATCTAAAAAAATGTTTAAATGAAATGTTATGTGTTTTTGTTTTAAAGGCATTAGTCTGTGCGTTCTATAAATCCTGGCTGGTTTCCTCGGACTATGACAGCTGTCTTCCTGTATCCTGTCACTCCCAAGCAGATGCATTTCACATTTGGATTATCTTTCAACTGTCTCAGATATTCCAGCTATGCACTTATGTTTAATCAGACATTGCCATAATAAATCCTCCCAGTGTCCGTTTGCATCCACAGTCTTCTTGCACTTGGAAAGTTGTGATGTTGCCCTGATGACGTAAAACGTTCCGGCCGTTCCACTTTATTTTTCCTGCAGTTTGTGAAGAACAATACCAGGGAGATGTTTTTCCTCTATTGGACTTCAGGTCCCTCTGTGGGACATTATTCCAGGGTGGACTGTGTGACCATGGGAAACACAGGGAGTGAAATGAGCCTTCATTAACAGGATTTACTACAGGAGGTGAGATCAAACAGAAGTTGGTGGAGGTGACATCTGTTGCACTAAAATTAAGTTTGATTCAATTATGACTCTGCAGGGATCAATTTTATACTTTGGAATGTTAAAATTCTAAATTACAAATCTGAACATGCACAATTAAAGCTTTGTTGTTTTAATGCGATCAGGGATGAAGATTGGCACAACTCTCAGTTCTGTTTGCAAGGTGGTACTTAGGGCAAATATGCTAAATGCATTTGGAAATCTGCAGAATATTTCCAGCTGAACATATTTTTGGGAAAAAAAACCCAGATTTTTCCAGGTGCCGTCTGATCAGTTGTGTCTTATCCATTCAGCCTTGCACAATTTCCAGGAATTATTAACTATGTCAATCATGTCCTTATCTAATTCAATAGAACAAAGACATGCAATTGATTCAGAGCATAGACCACTAATTGGTTCTGTGGTAAGTGCCCTTAGGGAGCTGTGAGTGAGTGCCAACCAACAACAGACGGGTGTACGACCATCAAGGACAGAAAATGCCAAAGCTGTTTGCACTTCCATGTTGATTATAGTGGGAAAGTGTGATTGAATTGCTATTGGAGTGGACCCAAGCTGGAGTTGCATTTGGTTCTGAAAAACACAAACATTTGGGGGAAAAACACTTTTGTGTGTTGTAAATGGAACATACCATATGTGGGCTACGAAGCCACCGACTGGCTTTACAAGTAATTGTTCACCCAATTCTGTACTGATAAAGTTCACACAGAGGAAACGGTTGTAAAAACACTTTACTGCACCATTCAACAAGTTTTGGCCTGTGACGTCCAGATAGACCTCTGAACATAAATAAAAGTGTCCCTAAGGGGGACTTACCAGTGTTACATTACAGGATACAGCCAGGTTTTACTCTGCAAACATAAAAGATGTCACATGTTCACTTTGTTTCACCTGAACTCATTTTTGATAAACATCGCAGGTTGTACAGTAACTGTGCTGCAAGAGTTTTTAATTATTTGCTCCACAGTTACCTAATGTTATCTACGTGCAGTCACATATTGAGACGTGCAAACAGAGTTCAAAACTAGATATTTACGACTTACATTCTCCACATGCCTGCAGTAACACTATGAAACCAAGGTTTACGGTTGAGGTACTTAATTACTGAGTCAATGTGAATTTACAAACCATGAAAGTGAGTTTACTGAATAAATGTGCTAAAAGCTTGTGACTGAGTGCTCTTGGGCCCCAGGATGTGCACACATCCAGCATTATTTGTAAGAAAGCCTTCTAGTCTCCTACTCTTTTCCACTTTAAGTAAATTACCTTTAGTAATAATAATAAATATTCCACATATATCCTCTGCCTTATTGTGGTCAGTGTTAAAGGAAAGAAGTATTTCTTTCTCTGCATGGCAGAAAAATGGCCTCATGGGAGTCACTTTTTTTGTCCGATTGGTCTGGATCCACAGAAGAAGAGATTCACATGGAGTGTTCGACTTTTGTTTAAGAGGGTTAAAGGTTGTGTTCTGAGAAAGACCTGATTTACTGGTTTAGCATTTACTGGTTGAAGATTCTGCAGTACGACAACTAATGGATGTGGTGTTGGACCACAGCCATGTGTATTCACACCAAGAAATGGCCCGTGCCAAGGGCTCAATGCCTCTGCGCATGGTTTCCAGACAAAAAAACACTAAGAAGAAAAAAATCCTCTTGTAATCACATTGGGCTTTGTGCTTCACACCCCAGTGTGAGGAGGCTTTAAAGGGATTGTGACATGAAAAACACATTTTTCTTGATTTTTTGTGTTTTGTTGGGTGTCTTGACATCAATTACACCCAAAAAACAACGAACTTTTAACATTCAGTGTATTGTGTGCTTTCTGGGATTTTCCGCATAACTATGCAAAAACGGCGCATGTGGTTTGGTGGCGGATCGTTACGTAACGATCCGCTAAATCACCGCCCCCTCCACCCAGCTCCCTGCCTCCTCTCCTCTCCAGCGCACCATAAAGGCTGATTTATGGTTCCGCGTTACACCGACGCAGACCCTACGGCGGGGGGTTACGCAGCGACGCGCACCATACGCTGAACCCTACGGCGTAGGCTCTGCGTCGATTTAACGCGGAACCATAAATGAGGCTTAACACGCCTCTTTTGTTCTAATCACCGGAGGAAAACTGCTAAGAAGACCCGCGGCCACTGACTGGACTTAAGATAAGGGGACAGTGCTGCTTGCATGCCTTTATTTTTATGATTGTTTGCTGTGGTTCGCCCTCCTGCTTTTCCGTGCATGCTTCGCCTGTCGCTCCGACGCCGCTGTGAGCGTATGGCTGGGCTGGAGGAGGAGGTTTGGAGGAGGAGCGGAGCAATGATTGACAGGAAAGGGGGGAAAGGAAGCATTTTTCACGGCGCAAAAAAACACTGTAATAAAAAGCCAGGAAAAGATTACTAGAGTGAAGTTTTTCTTGTTACACTCTTTTAGACACATTTGAGGGATGTTGCCCAAGACTTTTAATAGTGTTAAAAGCATGTTAAAAATGATGTCACAATACCTTTAAACATCCTAAACCAGCAGGAGTCCCTGCTGATGTGTACCAGATCAAGCCAGGTTAGAAAAGGCATCTCCATTTCTCTCTCCCTTTGCTTCTCCTCATGTACAATAAACCATGTGTGCATAATGAAACAGACCCTATGCTTGCCATGAACCGGACAACCACAACTCATTTCTGGCTGCAGTGCTGCAAACGGAGCAAGCTGCTGACATCATGACTACTCAGGGAGGGGGGGGTCTTCTACAGCCACTGACTGACCCAAGCGATAAGGACCCAGTCCGGCCGAACTGTTAAACCAATGCTGCATGAGGGCAGTGGATGATCATTCAAATGATCATTCAGAGATGCAGTAATGCATAATGATTAAGTTATGTTAAAGCACAAGTACATGATATTAACGAGGTCAAAAACAGCTGGAAACTAGATTTTCATAGGTTTATGTTGACCAACTACATCACATCAAGTGCTGCCTGAAACATGCAAATGCAAAAGTTTTCATTACACTTTTGTGCTAAACTGGACTATCAACACATCTAAAAAAATCACCTCATGAAGACGTTTAAATGTTTTGGCGATATTTGTCAGTTTTTTCAAATTAGAGGTGTTTGCATTACAGGTTTTCTTTGCGATATTTAGGTTTTGTGCCAATATAGGAGTAATGGAAACGCACCTGGTCAAAGTTTGGCACACATAAGTCAACTGCTACCTTTGAGACTGGCAGTGATATCTGTTTCTACCCACATTCGAATAACCAAGACAGCATCTTTATAGCCCAACAGTCGTCAAGGCTAAACTCATCATTACCTAAGCTATGGAGCTAAGGAAGGAAAAGTAATTTACTGTTTTTACTTTAATTTGATTAGTTTGCATGAAACGAGTGGATGTAAACCTCATCTACTTTCATGCACAAAAAAACAAGAAAAAAAATCTGCCTTTCTCAATGACTCGGTGAGAAAATAGAGATATGAATAAATGAACAGGAAAATGTCCCCCCTCCCAAACATTTAAATTGAGGATTGACCAGAGGCTCTTGATGCTCAGAGGTGGTGCTGCAACCATCAAGGTGATTTTTCATGCCATTCAGTATTCATTGAATTAAAAAAAAGCTATTTTCTCTTCATACCGAATTCTAGTTTTGCCTTCCAGAGTGGACCTGTGTCACATACACTCACTTCAGATTCTTCATCCTTCTCATCCTCGCACAATAAAATAAGAGATTTTCCATCTTGATCTACCGCGACCCACTTTTTGTACAGATTCGGTTCAAGATTTGTCTTTCTTTGCTCTCTAAAACGAAGATTTCATGCATCTCCAAGACTGTACAAATCTGCATAACTGAGACAACTGTAAATCGGGTTGACCCGTGGAATTCCAGTCCTTTGTTCTGCTCGTGTCTGCAGTGATTAATGTTCAAATAAACAAGCTGCGGGCGGAGTTCTTTCTTTTTGACACTTAAGGAAGCAGCTTCATCCTCCAACAGCTCCTTGGGTGCTCTGTACCACCTTCAAAGCTCTGCGGCAGTGATTAATTGATGAAAACTTTGACCTCCTCAGTGCCATCTGAGAAAGAGGATGTCTGTTTTGTTTCTCACTGTACATGTGGCAGAAATGACCCTGAATACGTAGCTGCCGACTTCTTGTTTCTGTCCTTCAAAGCCATCCTTCGGGAATACATTCAACACAACCCTGTCTCATGGCAAAACGTCTTACTGGTATGAAAACATATCTATATACGTGTCTGGTGACACACATTTCTCTTGTTTTCACTCTGCAGACATTTTTTTCAGAATGCCATGATACTGTAGGTCTGTTAATCAAATTTTACACGATAAAAAAGTCCACATTGGCTGGAGGGGTTTTGGTGGTGAAGCAACACCACTGAATATCCAGCTGAACACTGTTCTCAACTAAAAGTTACTTTCATTTTAATTACTGATTTCTTGGGTTTCCCATTGCTTTGGCAATTTCTAATGAAAATAAAAATGCTGAATGAATTACATCATGCATGTTCAGAAAACTGATTCAAGACTCAGGCATTTAAGATGACTTCACCGGTCATTTTGATAGTGAAATAATATTCCACCATTAACCATCTCTCCAGCTACTACTGTTTTACTCACAGCCTGAAACTGTCACGACCAGATAGCTCTAACAAGTTCATGTTTTAATCAGCTTTGGTCAGGAGCATTATCTTCTGAAACTACTTTGCATGTGTTACAAAGTTTGAGCGATGCATCTAAGAAGGATGTCAACTTTGATCAGCTATGAGATATAGTTTGAGACACATCAAATTAACTTAATGATAGGAGTGTGTTCATTGCCAGCAAAGTATACAGATTCAGAGGCCTGCACATCCGCACAGCAACCATGTTGAGTTTATCTTGAGGCTGCGTGTGAGATGATAAAGTAGATATGCTAAAATGTTTCAGTGCAGCCAAGAGAAGGCACACTTTAGCTGTCAGACATGGACGAAATGGGGTCCACACCAAAGATATGTGCAAAAAAGACATTCACGTGCTTCTCCAGTATACAGCATTGTTAGAGATTTTTGTATTGAACATAAACTTCTTTGCCTTTGATTGCATTATTCATGGAACCTTTGAATGATTTTTTCTTCTTTTTTCAATAAAACTTTCACTGCAGTTCATTTCGGTGGAGCATGTAATTGAGTGGAGACCGCAGGCGTGTCTCGTTTCATTCAAAAGATGATTATACTTGACAAATGTGGCGTGAATGGAATAAAATGGGAAAATGTCTTTGACACGTCTTGCTATTTTATTAAGTCTCTTCCACAAAAGGTTATTATTGTTATAAGAAACACATTTATCATCTAATGAGTTCAAGATGACTTCTGGGAATTTAAACTCCTTTACATTTCTTCTGTCAACTCACCGGAGCAGATATGACAGTTCCAAGTTCACAGTCACGCCTATGAGCGAGCCTGTTAACCTTACCTGCATGTTTTTAAACCGCATGAGGAATCTGTAGTGCTCAGACAGCACTGTGAACATGCAAGGGCCATGTAGAAAGGCTCCAGTTGTTCAGCAGAGTTGAATCATAAGCTTCTTCCCTTGAGATGCTCAGCTTCGTCCAACTGCTCATCAGCTGTATTCATTATACTGTATACTCCACTTATGAGAACAAAGTCAGGAGGGATCTAGTTGGCTGAGGACTGAACTGCTTTCCTTGTTTTATAAAACTACATGTGAGACACTTTTGTCTGGCACTGAAATGAAAATAGTGACCTGATGTGCAGTTACGTAAGTGGGGGATGTTTGTTTGCTCATCTGCAGGTTAGGCCAATCCCCTCCACGCTTGTCCTCTCTAGTCTAGCTCTGCACACATCCAACGTACAAACAGTCTCTTAATTGCTTTTGAACATTGAATGAAAATATCACAGTTAATGTGACAGCGTTAAATAAGATGATGCTGATGAAGCTGAACATATGAGCACAACTCCAGCTGCTAGTCAAAACACAGAGCTCCAAACCCAGCTATGATTAACAAAACTTTTCAGGGATTACCAGCAAATCCAGCCCTACAAAGTCATCATTCAGAGGAGCCATGTCCTGTTGGCTGGGCTGGTGACATCACGACACACAGCTGGAGGCTTCTCTTTCTTCCACGGTAGAACTGGCCAGAAATAGAGCCTTACCTTAGAGACTTTTCAAGCTCACATTGACATTTATGGTAAGAATTCATTGTTGCAGCACTTTAGACTAGTCAAAAAAAAATTATATTCGTAGTACATGACATTATTTACTTCACAAAAGATGAGCCAAAATGCAGATGTGATGTGTGGAAAAAGTACACCTTTAATGTTTCCACAGGAGTTGGGTGGTAAGCAACAGCCATGTGCTGCCAGTCCCTTTATGAAAGCAGATGTTTTGGCACTTTGCAGTAGCAATGATCTTAAAGGAGAAATTGTTGCTGCCCATTAATCTGGAAAATTGTTATGAAGCGCTTTCCAAAATATTTGGAAGTGGATTTATCTCTACAGTTTAGTCACAAGTGGAAAGCATTTAAGGCATTTATCAATAATAAAAGGAGTGGCTATTCTCGCAAGTTCACCCAAAGTTTAAAAAAATATATTTGTAATAACTAAGTTTATGATGGTACAATTACAAAAAAAAATTTAAAAAAATAAATAAATAAATAAAAATCACAGGAGCACATTGCAAATATACAGCTGCACAAGTGAGATTTCTTGAATAACGTCCAATGCAGAGACCAGGCCAGGGTGGAGGTGTTTGACC
This sequence comes from Cololabis saira, assembly GCF_033807715.1. Lineage (NCBI taxonomy): Eukaryota > Metazoa > Chordata > Actinopteri > Beloniformes > Belonidae > Cololabis > Cololabis saira. The sequence continues at coordinate 19,173,726 of NC_084593.1, forward strand.
ATGATGCAAAATACCATGTTTGGTGAAAATAAACGCCTTACCCCAGCTGTCAAGAGTGGGGGCTTGTTATACAACCGCGGGACTTCGACACAAAGGTATTCGTGGGTCCACTGTGAGCTCTTCTGTCTGACCGTTAACGTTTGCCTGAAATACAGTCAGTACTACAGTTTAACAAGGCAATGATCCCGAGCACACCGGCAAATCTACGACAGAAAAGGAAAATAAATCAATGAGTAGTAATGGTCCGGTCAAAGTCCAGGCCTCAGAAACGCTGCGCTGGGAAATGAGTGCCAGAATGTCCTGTGGCGCGGGTCCTGAAGAGTGGGATTAAACTCTGAGACAACAATGTCAGGCTGATAACATCACACAGGAAACGATTACTTCAAGTTATTCCAACTAAATGTGGTTTAGCTTTTCCAGACCCTGTGTCATGTGTTTTTCTTCATCTGAGGTTTTACCTTTTTTGAAGACTTCATACATACTTTGAAAGAGACTTTTTTTATGCAACTATGTTCTTGTACAACATGAACAAAAACAAGTATCCTCCTTTATCAAATGTCAGATTCACTCAGATGAAAACAGATGATAGTTGTTTTGATCTTTCTCTCTAAAACAGGGTGCTTTAGTTATAGTCATTCACAAAAATCCCCTTAAGTCTTGTAAAACAAAAAGCATCTTATGCAATAAAATGTCAAATGAGACTTTTGTTACATATAGTTCTCCTGAATTCTGTTTGTAAAAAGTACTGAAGCAGTCGAGATGTTGATTGATGTTGACATTCATCGTTTTAGTCAGTATTAGTCAGGTTTTCTAGGGGTTTGACATTGATATCCAGGAGGCAGTACCAACTCCCACGGATGAACTGTCTCTGGATACCAGTGTATAAATGTAAAAGCTATCTCAGAAATGAAGCATTTGATGGAGGCAGATTTGTATCAACAAAGACATCCAAAGTGATGTTCAGTGGAGCAGGAATGAAAGATGAGTCATAACAAAAAGCTCACGTACGTCCTGTTGTGATTGGTGTGATACCTTCTGCAGGAATGGAGGGGTGAACAGTAGCCCTCAGGTGCCTCAGCCTGCAACTATTATTTTATATTTGCCTCTCCATCTACGGCTCTGTTTTGTTAAAACATGATTTCAAAAGATTAAATACTTCTAATCATGTTAGTTATACTAATACTAATACTATTTTGTAAGGAGACTCTTAAAGCAGCACAACGTAACTTTCAGCTTTTCTGAGTTTGGCGGCATCTTTTGGACAAAAGCGGTAGTGTTTTACCAGAAAGAACACTACGTTTCCCATGAGCACCAGCGCGTACTGCCGGAAAAATCCTGTCCCGTCGCTGCATTTGTTTTGATAGAAGACGGGATGCTTTTCTGTTTCACCAAGTGAACAGATGGAACGCAAAAAAAAAGATGTTAAACTGCTGGAAAGGAACTGAAATTTACCGGGATACCTTAAACAAGGGAGCCAGGGAGCGGTATATGGAGAAAATAATGATTATTAACGGTTTGGATCCTTATGAAATACCTACTGAAGACCCATGTGTTTCAATAAATTTGTATAATAGTACAACATACAGTACATGTTTTGTATTACTCTTACTTCTCTTTTCTTTTTTTTGACTGCTATATTATGCGGAAGAGGCTCCGAGGCGTGAGAAATATTTTTGTTTTCCTCGTGAGATTATTTTTTTCCTCTGCAGCTACAAATAAGAGTTAATATTTTTTCCTCAACAAACTAGTTTTATCTGAAGATTGGGGTTAATTGCACCACAGAGAGCTGGCCAGCAACTGCGTTTAGCTGGAGAAGTGGGGAATAAAACCCGTGTGAATGATCCGACCCGTCTGTGTGAGTGTTTGTGGTTTAAGGCTGTTTATGGTTCTGCGTTAAATTGACGCAGAGTCTACGGCGTAGGTACGCGGCGACACGCACCGTACGCCGTAGGTCTGCGTCGATTTAACGCAGAACCATAATTCAGGCTTTACTGTGTGTTTGGTCGTTACAGCCGCGATCCAAAGCGAGCCGACGGCTCTTTCACTCTTTTACTCTGTTATATCAGATACTTGGCCTGCTTGGTTCTGCCTCCGAGCAGGAAACCGTTGAAAAGTTGAACCATTAGGATCTTTTCCCCACGTCTGTTGTGTGGAGCTGCTGCTGCAGCAACGGGTTACCAGCTTCTGCTGAGCTCTGCGCTCCACGCCCCGCCCATTTTCGTCTCGACTGCGAATCGGGAAGGAGGGGGAAGTGACGTATGCCGTAAAGCAGTCAAAGTCGTAAAGATTTGTAGTTTTTTAGTGTGGCAGGGTTCCTACCATGCTCCTCAAAGTTACATAGTGCCAGTGAAGGCGATACAGACCCCTCAGACCATGACAGAGGTGTCATTAAACCTGTTGGAAGTTGATGTACCATCACAATGACTCTGGAAATATGATATTAAGGTGGAAAAGTTACGTAGTGTCGCTTTAATTGAGGTGGTTAAAATATTTAAATTCAACAAAACAGTGATTGTTATATACTGTACCATGTGACATCAGAAAGTCTTTATTGTAACATGTGCAACAAAATGTAAGTATAAACCTTAACAAAAAAAGATGAATAAAAAGGTAAGAAATAAGTTGTGATTTTAATTTTTAAAAGGAAAAACACAGGTTATCAAACATTCTGTGGCAGTAAGGGGGGTCTATATGGGGTAGAGTCTCTGCAGGTTTACAGGTTGAATATCTGTTTGTTTTCCTTCCTGAAATCAATGAGAAGCTCTTTTGTGTTTGAAGTGTTCAGAAGCATGTTGTTGTATATGCAACTTAGTGACAGCGCCCCCACCTTACCCCTGAGGACGACCCATCGCTGGCTGAGATGGGCCTCACCACTGTGATGTCATCTGGAAATTTGAGAAAGGTGCTGCTCGAGTGGGTGCAGGGGGGTCAGCACACTGTTTTAGGAGGATCCAATTCCAAGGCTGAGAGCTGTGGAGGTGAAGGACCTACCTCCAAACAACGAGTCTTGCAAAGTCAGACTGACCCAGGTCTAGTGGTTTAAACAGCGGTCTGTGGGGCAGGATGGTTATGAATGCCAAGCTGAAGTCCACAGAAAGGAGAAACCGTAGATCCCTACTGGTCCAGGTGGGTCAGCATGAAGAGCTGTGGTTACAGCGTCCTCTGTAGGCATGTTAGCCCTCTATACAAACTGGTATGGGTCCAAGGTGGGGGGGTAGGAGGGAGAACTACTGGCAGGTGATGTTTTTTTAAATCTACATCTTTTAGCCATCTAAAGTTTATCACTAAATTTGCCTATTACCACCTGAAAAACATTGCTAGAATTAAGGGGTGTCTGTATAAACAAGACATGGAAAAACTTATTCATGCATTCATTTTCAGTAGGTTGGATTATCGCAATGGCATCTTTACAGGCCTTAATGCAGCTGCCTTAATCAGGCAGCTGCAGCTGATCCAGAACGCTGCCGCCAGAGTCCTTACAAACACCAGGAAACATATTACTCCATACCATCCATACCATATTACTCCGGTCATGAAAACGCTACCGTGGCTTCCAGTGAGTCTAAGGATAGAGTTTAAAATCTTACTGCTGGTCTACAAAGCACTGAATGGTCTTGGATCAAAATACATGCTTGATCTGTTAGTTCCTATGAAGCTCCCAGACCCCTGAGGTTCATCTGGATCTGGTTCGTTGTGGTTCCCAAGAACCAGAACCAAGCCAGGTGAGGCAGCGTTCAGTTATTCTGCTCCTCACCGGTGGAACAAACTTCCTGTAGACCTGAGGTCTGCTCCAACTGTCAGCTCATTGAAATCAGGCCTAAAAACATTACTGTTTACTGAAGCATACTCTTAAATTAAATACTTACCTGCTGTACTCTACTGCCCTTATTTTTAACAACTTGTGCTTTTTATTATTTTAGCTTTTTATACCTTATTTCATTTTATTTGTTATTTCCTGTTTAATTGTGTCTTGCCACTTTTAATGTTGATGCAAAGCACTTTGAATTACCTTGTGTTGAATTGTACTATACAAGTAAACGTGCCTTGCCTTTAAAAATCTAATGAATCCAACAACTCAGAGCTATTCATTCTGGGTGTGGGTTAACAGTAACAGAATTGTTTTTCCATGCACAGTTATGTCATCTCAGTCCGTTGTCTGGTCATCTGTACCGAGTCTACATTTTCTAAGTGCAGTCGGTATAATTCTTCTCAGAAAAAAAAGGTGTTTATATGATTCTAAAGTCATTTCAGTCACCAGGATAAACATCCACCCTGATGTTGCCACGTAAAAAGTGCTCTTGTATCACCCCGTCTGCTTTGTGAGCATCTTCTTTGTTTATTCTGCAGATTTGAGGGAGAATCACATCCTATTTTTGCTGCGTTAATGTGTGAATCATGTCCAAAGTAAAGGTATGATGAGAATAGAGTGAAAAACCAGCGTGGATGAGCAGGCAGTATAACCCCAACTATGCAGGTCAGCAGCTCATCACTGCCTTTGAGGACATTATTGAGCATCCAATAAAAACTGTCTCACTTTGCTGACTCTGTGTTGGTAATATAGTGGAGATAAATGCTACTTATCTGTTCTCCCAGTGATGAACCTCTTCTATAGACCCTCAGAAGGATGTTACAAGCCTGCAGGATGAAGCTTTAGACAATAAAGATTTCATGGCACAATGACCCCGCAGTTGCACAAAATCAAAGATTAAACTGGACTTGGTTTGTAATCTTTGCCTTTCTGTAACATAATTGAGCGGAACTGCCCTTCAGGTACGGTAACTTAAATGTGGTCTGTCTGAAAACACGGCAGCTTTTTCATTTCCCTCACAAGTTACTGCTCTGTGTTGAATCATGCAAGTTGTATCTCCATCTATAAATTAAACTGTGACCCATTTCTGCAGATCTGAGAGTCAAGCGTGGACATAGATGTGCAGGACAGAGACAAAAAAATTCAGGGCCCTGTAGGTGGAGAGGCATTTAAGTGCAGAAATCAAAATGACACTGAAAGAAATGCAGAAGGCTTATTACAGATGTATTTACTGAATCCATTTCCAGTTTTTTTTCATTGATAAGTCATCCGTGCCCCGTCATTTATTCATTGTTTAAGCTTATCCAGTGTACTCTTGCTTTCCCTAAGCAAATCATTTAAAGCAACACAACATAGAGTTCCAGGTCCAAAGTCTTGGTTTCTGGTTTATTAATCCATTAAGTAAGACAAAGCAAATTTACAAGCATGTCGTAAATATGCAAAAGTCTAGATAAGCTGTCATTTTCATATTTGTTCACATTGAGACGAATCAGATGTTCCCTTTGACAGCTGTGTTCAGGGAACTGTGGAGTACATTAAAAGCACTACCAGCTAATGCCTGTGATTTACAGAACCCTTTAGATAATACTCTATCACATTTTAACTTCTATAGCCATATTTTAGTCCTAGACAGTTTTCTTTCTCAACCTGCAACTGATTCTCATCCAAGTGAATCTCCTACGTACAGATGTTCACTGTTGTCCATGAAGTTGGAATAGAAAACTTTTTTTTAAACATGTCTTCATGAAGTGATTTTACATAAAAAAGCGGAAAGAGTAATGTTTCCTGAAAAGAAATATCCAACTTTATGGGCAACAGTGTATTAAACAAATGGGCCTAACCACATATTGGACAGGTTAGTTAACCCCGAAGTGGGTAAAGAAAATGGATGGATGGTTATATTAAAGATGCTAACTATTTAAATGAATTTGCAAATAAATGAATGTGAATATGTGGGTTGTTTCAGCTCCTTACTAAGTCCAATACTACTTTTAGAAACCACAAAGATGATGGACCCTGGCTTGGAACAAAAAAAACGAAAAAAAAAAATTGGGATTTTTCCAAATTCTCTTCACTATGATCCACAATAAATTGTCTAAATAAGTGGGTCTGTGGGTTCAAGCAGAGATTCTTCACATCTAACATATTTGCTCTCCAGGTCCCTGGATGGATTTGACTGCTGTGGATTTGGCTGGTGGCGTAGCATTCTTGTTAGATTACATTCCCACGGAAGCTTTATTCCATGTTAATGATGGCGCTGATGAAGTTTTGATTTTTCTGTAAAGATGTCAAGCCAAAGAGAAGGAAGGTAAATCTTGTGACCCAACTCGGTAGAAAAAAGAGTTGATCGATGTTAGAAGCATGGTATTTGAATAAAGCCAGAGACAGGGCTGTGTGAATACTGAGTACAAGCTGATGGAGCTTCTCTTTGTCAAACAAATGATCTGCACTTACTTAGACCCTTTTAACCATCAGTAGTTATACAAAGGTACTATATAAGGTCATTCTTAGTCATCCATTTAACAACCATTTAGAGCTTTTCATGAACTATTCCTTCAAATAAAAGCTGACCACCTAATAAGAGCCTAATAAGAGCTGCTGACCACCTGATCCAAGTAACATTTAAATAAACAAAATACCTGTGAGTGAGTGTTGGTGTACATGTATATGATTAAGAGTAGAAGACAACATGTTGAATTAAACGGATCAGATTTGGGAGACGATTATGCAGTATTATGCACTATTATATTATGGTCAGAATGTGGAAATGTACAGTATGTGTTTTAAACATCTTTCAGTCCAGTAACCTACATTTAACAGATAATGATAGAGACTTTATGGTTTTGCCATTTAACATCATCACGACAGATTTATTCCAGATTTGGACTAAAACAATCAAGCTGTGATCTTTGAGCTTCAATTTAAAAGGCTTCACAAACCTATGACATTTACCTGTTAGGAATTAGAGCCATTTTAAGCAATGTACCTCCATAAGTATTTGCATAGTAGACTGAACAGAAGTTAATTTGCCTGGGGTGGTCCAATCCTTTATTTGTTTAAATAAAGCAGGTAAAGGGTCTGCTTGACTGTAACTAATTGTATGAAGTCCAAAGAGATCTGGTGCAAGCGAAGGAAGCTGCTAAAAAAGCCCCATAACTCCTAAAGAGGGATGGTGAAATCCTGAGATCAGGTTAACTTAACAGACTGGTGAGCCCAACAAAATTAAGGGCTGGAAGAGGACAACTAGAGGGATCACCACAGAATCCTTTCCTAGATGAAGAAAAACATCCCCACCAGTCAGGGATACTCAGGAGAAGTTAGGCCTTTATGCACCTTTCATGAACATAAATACAGAGTCTACAACAAGGTGCGAACTAATGGTAACACTAAAGAGCGGGAAAGCCGGATAAGACTGCCAGGGAATGTCTAAAAAAAACAAAAAAACACAGGTGAAACTAAGATAGACTTGTTTCAGGATGATAAGAGAGAAAAGTATGAAGAAGAAAAAGGAGCAGTTAATGAGCCATAGCATATCACATCATGCGTCAAACATCGTGCGTCAAAACATAGCGCAGAGGGTGTTATGGCATGTGCATGTACGGTTGCCAAGGAAACGGGGAGTCACATGACGATGAATTACAGCAATGAGCAAAGAACGTGAAGAGAGAAAATTAGTCCAAACAAGTGAGAATTCATTTTTTCTACTTCTAATTGTCAAATTACATGTTTTTGTAAAAGTAAATCTTAAAATCTAGACTTTAAGCGCATCTTGACTGTTTAATTTCAAATCCACTGTGATGATTTAGAAAGGCTAAAATCATAAAAAGGCTATCATTTACTAAATACTTTTAGACCTAAGTAGAAATGTTCAGAGTACTGTAAAGTACTGTATAGTCTAATCATAATCTGTGTTTTTGCACATCTGGCGAGAGATATTAAATTATTCATCTAAGTCATGTAACTGTTAAATAATCGTGCCCACCGTGCAGCATGGTGGCTTAGTGGTTAGCACTGTTGCCTCACAGCAAGAAGGTTCCCGGTTCGACTCCCAGGCCCAGCAGGAGCTTTCTGTGTGGAGTTTGCATGTTCTCCCCGTGCTTGCATGGGTTTCCTCCAGGTACTCCAGTTTCCTCCCACAGTCCAAAAAACATGCATGCTAGGTAAATTGATCATTCTAAATTGTCCGTAGGTGTGAGTGCGTCTGGTTGTTTGTGGGGAATGCGGGTGGAAACTAGCATTTCTGCTAAACCCGGTGTATTTACACTGCTTAAAGTTATTCTATGCAACTTCCTAGAGCTAGCAAGATTTGAAAGTGGCGCTTCCTATAAGCCCCGCCCCCACCCACGAGCGCTCCGTCCAAAGCCACGCCCCCACAAACACGAACGCGCATACGATTATTAAACATTTTGGACAGCACATTTACAGCAAAACTACCCCATGTCTCATTCACCTGTAAGCGAGGCCGGTTTTAGGGGGGGCAGGGGGGGGCTGTGCCCACCCAAACGTGCATCCTGCCTGTCTCCATCCCGGAGAGCGCCGGTGCACGGCACGGCAGCGCTGCAGGCTCTAAAGCCACGGCTACGGCGTAGCCTACGGCGTACCCTACGGCGTACCCTACGGGATAGCTGTACGCTGTAGGCTACGGCGGCTATGGCGTGGCTGCGGCAACAAGCCTCCATGGCACCGCAGCGCGCTGCCGTGCCGTGCACCGGCGCTCTCCGCTCTCGCCGTGAGACGCCTACATCCCCACGGACCCCATACAGCTTCCGAGCCGGAGCTGCTGCGGCTCTTCACCGCTGCGGCTGTTCACGTGTCCCCGCGGGCTGCTGCTGCTGGGCAGAGAGCAGCAGCAGCAGCGGACTAACGGCTCCCGCTCCCCGGTCACACACAGCGGGGACCGAGCTGCTCTGGAAATAACTACATAATATCTATATACTGGGGTCCATGGCAGAAGGGAGGGAGGGGGTTACACTGGGACACTGTGAGCCCAGGAGGACCCGTGGGAAGTGGACACGGGGGGCTGGAAGCGAGTGCGCGCATGGGACAGGGCGGGGGCGCGTGGTTTAAAATGAAGACATCTGATTGGTTCTTTCCCTTCCTGGACCTGGACCAATCCGTATCATTCGGACCGAATGGGGGGGGCTTAGAGGTGCCTCTTTCAAACTTTCTTGCTAGCTCAGGGAGAATCAGGGAGAATGCCTTTAATGTAGTGTTAATTAATATGCATTGTCCCGTCTAAATAAACTTTGAAACTCTTTATGTTTAGAATTTATTCAGTAGTTTGTTTATGTTCAAGTTTTAAAACTATCTTAAATCGCTGTTGTCGCAGGAGATTGTCACGCTGTTTTCACATTATGCGGGTGCTAAATACAGACTTCTAGGGGGAAGCCCATGTGCAAAGGAGGAGTTGTTCATTGACTGGCCACTGGGGGATGGCTCTAAAAGCACATTATTTCCCATTGACGACAATGTTAAAACGTGCAATTTTGCAGCAGAAATAAATATATTTACAGCCTGGTTCATAAAACTGTTTTGGTCTCCATGGATAGATTTCACATCCATGATAATTGTACAGGGGGATTTTTTTCTTTTGTACTCCATCAGGTTCATGTTTTATTAGGGGCGTGGCCTTTTGATTTGAGGCAGCTTAACCAATGGCTAGCTATTATCACTAAGCACATTTTATAGCTAAGCAGCCGCCAGCTGTTGCTGCCATGATTTTGCCGCTGAAATGACATTTGAGATGGGATATACTCCACTCCAAACATTCCCTGGCAGCTGTGCAGCTTCTCCGGCCTGGTTCAGCGGAAGGAGCTGGGAACCATGGATAACTTTGACAGACAAGGTGGATGTGTTCCAGCCAGCTTTCAAGGCCTGTTTGTTCCTCTTCCAGCTATGTGCAACATGGTGCCATGCAACATGAGGAGCCGCTCTTCAGAAAACCTTTGACATCATGGAGGGTTTGTCCAGGGATTGTACAGTCCATACCACTCTAGTGTCCGAGGAGAGCAATGGCAGATTAGAAAGATAGATAGCTAGATAGCTAGATAGATAGATAGATAGATAGATAGATAGATAGATAGATAGATAGATAGATAGATAGATAGATAGATAGATAGATAGATAGATAGATCCATTGCACTCAGAATATGAAGTTTTGGCAACTTAGCAAATATGAGGTACTCTACAGTTTTGGTGATTTGCATTTACTTCCCATTTTGTGCTACCGAGATACACGGTGTACTATTTGGAGCACACATGCGGTCAGTGACTTCCTTTTGTTGCTCTGGGAGAGTCAGTCACGCTTGTTTTGTTGAATATTTTGAATCTATTTCCCCTCAACAACAAATCATACACGGATGTGTTAGAAACACACCAGTGCATTGCTGTTAGTAGTACTAGAGATCTTCTGTCAATATTGTAAGATTTGTAAAAATGTGTGTGAACCGTGCGACCGCACGGGGCCTCGCGCTATGGGCCGTTTTTGAAAAAAAAAAATGAAAAAAAATGTGGATTTTTTATTTTTATTTTTCGTTCTTTTTTTTTTCCCTTATAAATATCAACAGTCACGTTCCATTACAGACCTAAATGTGTACTAGTCTGTGCATATCATGTGCAATGATGCGCGTGTCTGTTGTTCAATACAACTGATCAGACCAAGCGCAGACACAAGGTGCTCTGATCCAGACGGGTGGAGTGTGGAACAAACTGTCACACAATGTCGAGAGAACGAGACAGATTCAGGAAATTTCCATCAGGGGATGAAAAAAGAAAAAAACTAAAGAAAATGGAAGAGTTTAATGCCTCTCTTAAAGGCTCGTTTGATAAATTTGTTACAAAAATCACCGATCCAACCGGGTCTCAAGCAGCCGTGGGGCCCTGCGTCGAGGCAAGCCAAATGATGATGAGGCAGGGGAAGGTATCCAGTATTTTGCTAATTGGAGAGTTAAAATTGCACATATAGACACCCGATCCAACCCGAAAAAAACAAAAATTTCGCGCGGGCCCCCCCTGACCATTTCGCACAGGGCCTCGCAAATCTCCCAGACGGCTCTGCTACTTATTTAGACAGGGTTTTGACCTGCAATAACTGTCTTTTATGTTCTGCTGCAAACGCTGCTGTTTTCTGTTGTTGGAATTTTTTATTGATGTTTTGATTGTTGTACGGCGACCTTGAGTGCCTTGAAAGGCGTCTAACAAATAGAATATAGTATTATTATTATATATCTCAGAAGTAAACAGAAAAAAACTGACGTAATTGACAGCATAATGGAGTAAAAACTGATGAGGCGTCACAATATCGATATTCTGTACAACATTTGTCAGTGTTGATATTTGCTGAGGAACCAGCTCTTCCAGGAGGACACCAAGGTGCCCCCTGGACAGCTGATAGACGTAAGCTCTCCGCCATATTGTGGATCCCCAGGGAGGCATCCAGGACACGTCTTAACCAGGGACCTGAACCACGTCAAAGGGCTCTTCTTGCAGTGGACGAGCAGTGGCTCTACTCCCAGTTCCTCCTGGATGACAGAATGTCTTCCTCACCTCTAAAGGAGAGGGAAAAAAAAGACACATAAAATGTTTGCAGCTCTTGAACTTTGTGGTCCTGTGGTGTGCACATGTGGAAAGTGAAAAGACAGATGCACATACAAAAAACGGTGCGGTAACCTATTGCCTTGTCATATTTCAGCACAGAGACATATGGACTAGAAGAAATTTGTTTCTACCTCTTGGGGGGAAAAAGATGGACGCTTGTTGTCCTGAATGTGATGGCTTTCGATGCCCCGACACAACATTTATTTAATCTATTGTTTTTCTCTACAATAGTTCCTAGGATTTACACACTCGCCTCAATATTGATTTTACTTCCCGTCTCCTGAAAGATGAGGTACGCTCCCAAACACGCTATGAACTCTGACGATAGCCAACAACTCAGTGAATTGAAGACCGCAGCTCAGTGTCTGATGAAGCCGAGCAGTATAAGGAAGAGGAAGGAAGACACAAATCTTCATCTGGTGCTGGTTTTCATTTTATCCACAATTGTCAAGTTGTGCATCATGGAAATTGGTTAATAAATCAAACAAGCTAAATAGGAAAAAATATTTATTAAACAACTGCACCAGGCCCTTAGCTATGGAAGCTCCTGCTATGAGACCACGGTACGGTTTTACATCACCTGTGTACCTGTCAAATCCTTTAATATGTAATAACATTAAGATATTCAAATTCCATGTTTGCACAGAAACTCTTAAAACAGTTTCTGCCACCGCAGTAGATCACCCCTACGTAGTGCTTTAGACATGGTACATGCCATACGTCCTTTAGAAAAGCATCTAAACTCTGCCACCTCCTGGCTCACCTGAAGGATCAAGCAGCTGCATTAAAGACGGGAAAGAACAGCCATACGTGGACTCCAACATCTCAATAAATGAATCGTACAGAGTCCTTGTCATGAGCCCATATTATCAATACTAGTTATGAGCAACACACAGGAAGCAGAATGACTTAGCACCTGGGTACCTTTCACTTCCACTAGTAGTATTGATCATCATTTCTCGAGTAATAAGCACAACTCGATGTAAATGAAGTATTTCTTTAAGCCAGAGTTTATGTTTTTTTGCGAATCCAAACTGTGTGCCACCCACTACATAGAAGGCATGAGCTACTCCAGGGGTTTTATTATCAAAAGAAATATAACATTATACCAAGGATCACGGTTATTGATGGCATTGGGAGGAGAATAAAACAGACCAAAGATAAAAATGTATAACTTCTATATCAAGCATCATATTAGATCCATTTTAACCTGAACATGCCTTAAAACTATAGTTTTATTTTCCTGAAATTGAATTTCAGGAAACCTATAAAAAAAGGAACCATTGATGTCAATCAGCAATTTTCTGCACCATCACCCACCTAAAAGTTTTTATTGAGCAGAGCACAGTGGAAGAAACTCTGACTAAATTTTGCATATGTACGATAGACAAGATACTATCCAGGACGCCAGACTGCACAAACAAAAACAAGAGTGCATTCGAACTGGATGCCTGAAAAGAAAAACAAGATTCACTGGACGATTATGTGCACAATAAAAATGTGCAGCTGTGGCTCAGTAGCTTGTAGACCCACCTATAGCAGGGAAATCTTAAAGTATCTTTTCCCTGCTTGAGATCACATTGCTGTGGAGAAGTGTTGGTCCATTCTTCTTTCCATCACTGCTTCAGTTCAGGGTCTTTGGAGTTTCACTCAAGCACAGCTCAGATTCACCTATCTAATTTAGTGGAGGTCAAAGCTTTGACTAAAACTTTCTTGTATTCAGTCCTCTGATGTACTGGTGCGCTTCATATCATCGCCCTGTTGCATGACCCAGTTTTGCCCATTAAACCCCGATAACTTCATTTCGGTCTCGTCTGTCCATAAGACATTGTTCCAAAGTTCTTATGGTTTGTTTAGATGCAGTTTTGTAAACCTCAGTCGTGCTTCCATCTCCTCCTTAGAGTGAGCAGAATTTAAAAAACAAACAAAAGAAGTCTGTGCTCCTTCAGTCTTCTTCTGATTGTGCCATCATGCACTTTCGGAGATAACATGCTCAACGAGGTCTGGGGGCTCTGAGATGTAGATCTAGTTTTCGTTTTTGATTTTCCTCTGCACAGTCTGACTTTAGGGTTAATTTACAGCAGGGGTATTCAACTAGATTCGGCCGGGGGCCACATCTGCAAAAGGACTGTATGGAGAGGGCCGCACAATTTGAAAATGTGGGGGTTTTCAAAATGTATTTTGCACTCAAAGACGAAGACTTATGTAAATATAATACATTTGTATTATACATTTGAATATATCTAGTTTACATATGAATTATGTATTAATTGTCTCCAGATTTAGTAATTGTGAATGTTAAATATAATATTCAGATAAAGAAATATTATTTTGAATGCAAGTTCATTTTGAAACCATGCATTGTGCAAACTTAATGAAATTGATATTGACCTACTTTTAATGAAACACGCCATAATGACAAAGCACCACTTTCCACCAAGATTTACTTATTTGAATATTATATTAAGGATTGAGCACAACCATTTTGGTCCATAGTAGCTAGTTATAAAGAAAAAAAGGTTTTTTTTTTTGTTTTTTTTTCAATAAACACCCCCTTTTTTGAAATATGACCAGGGGCCACATAAAAGCTCCTGGCGGGCCGCATGTGGCCCGCAGGCCGCCAATTGAATATCCCTGATTTACAGGAACTTCCACTAATGTTTTGAATGCTTTCTACTTCTGAATAACCTTATTGTAAAACATTGAACCACAAAGTGTTAGGAAACTGTTTTATAACCTTTTACAGATTGATGTAGTGCTCCAACTGCATACATCTTCCGCCCCAGACACTGGGTTAATACTAACGTCAACGCTCCAGACCAGGAAATTGCAAAAATGTCAGATTTTTTTGGTTCTGCACGACTGGCTACCACTTACCCCTCACTGGTCCACACTCCAGCTCAGGAGGTGGAAGTAATGCACCCAACAACTAGTTGCCAACCATCAAAAGAAGAAAAAAAAAGCAGAACAGCATGGTGGAAAAAAATGTGTATAGTTTATCTGCTATTTCCCAAGTTTTAGGCACATTATACCATACATACTTTACAGTTTTTAATTACATTAAAAAAAGTGTTATCTCTTATCTCTTCTGTGAAAAATTGGAGTCATAACAAAATTCTCCAGCTAAAGCCGTGTGCTATTTAGTCTACGTGTTTCCTCAATGAAGGGGTTGGATTGCACTTTGTTTTGGTGCGCTATCTGCATTTTCTAAATCACCAGTGATGGCAGGAGATTTGGGTTTCTTTGCGACAAAAAGAGAAATTGCTCAGTAAACACTCGCCCCCTTTTCCATTGGAGTGATAAAAACCTTTGAATCTAACATGTCGACTGTCCTTTATAACCTTAACCGACACGGAGTGGCTTGTTGAACCGGCCCCGCCAACAACTCCCCTCCGAGGGTACATTTAATTGTTGGTCAGGCGCGGTGTAAAAAGCACTGATGTAGGGTGGCAACGCGTGGGTGGGATTTGTGGACGACAAGACAAGTATGCCAGCAAGCTTCTCATCTTTACAGCCATGGACGCCATAAATCGACAAACTGAGATATAACGCATGACATACAGTAGAACCCTGCTGTCTTCTTTGTGCTGTTTTTGGTTTTTCTGTGCAGGCTGAGTCCAAGCTCAGTATTGCAAGGAACAGTGGAGCTCATTGGTTATGACACGCTGAGATGATCAATACAGCTCTATTAAACACAGCGTTAATACAAATCCATGCCATGAATGGCCTTTACCATGGCCTTTTATCCTCCCTTCTACAACACAGCACATCTCTCCTCATTACAAACTCTAGCTGCAGGAGATGGGCCTCTTCAGTGATTTGCTGGAGCATCGATTTGAACTGACAAATGGGCTGCCTGTATCGTCAAAGATTTATGAGTCGTTACAACCACATGGGATCCAGTTTACAGACTCGTCTTTCTCTTGATGTAATATGACGCATTAAGACCTAAGGTAAATCCTGATGGGCTAAACACAGATATGCTTGTGGATATTTATTGGTTTGTAGCAGAGAGAGAAGTGTGATTAAAATCTTTGGAGACCACCATGAAACCAGCGGGATGTTGTGTTTTGCATCTCAGACAGGACTGTAGCATGCTGACGATGTCACATGAAGCACTTGGAGGTAAATCAGGTGAGCTATCTCAGTGGCAAATGTGGCAAGGCAAGGCAAATTTATTTATATAGCACAATTCAACACAAGGTAATTCAAAGTGCTTTACATTGACATTAAAAGCGGCAAGACATAATTAGACAATAAATAACAAATAAGATTTGAAAAAATTAAGAATAAGATGATAAGAAAAGAAGTAAAATAATAAAAAGCACAAGCTGTTAAAAATAAGGGCAGTAGAATACAGCAGGTAAGTAGAAATGCATAGAAATGCATTCAATATTCAGGGTACAGGGTAGCTCATTGATTACATTAATATGGAGAGAAAGAATGCAATTATTGACCTATATGCTAATTAAGGTAATATTCAGATTAAGGCATCAATTTAGTCATTTACACAGTTTTGATTTAATTTTCTAATTTTACATCATATGCATTGCGTCGTGCAGCAGTCTCTTGGAATGACTTACGGCATTTAGGGGATGTTTTTTATTGCAACAATATTGCACACATTTAGAAGCCTAAACAGACCGACCTGGACCTGCCTCTTTCCAGCCGGCTCTTCCAGGAGGTTCCTGAGGTGTTCCCTGGCCAGCCAGAAGAAACAGTATCTCCAGTGGACATGTTCACCCGAGAGATGGTTGAACTTGCCTGGAACACTCCCCCAGGGAGACATCTAGGAGGAATCCAAACCAGGTACCCCAACCACCTCAACTGGCCCCTCCTGATGTGGAGTGGTGGTTTTGCACCAAGCTCCTCCCACATAATTCCAGCAGGAAAGTTGTATAATCAATCGACAGTGACATGTCCTGGGTTTAACCAACTGTTGCTACCAAGTACTTCAAAAATCCTGCTCTTTCACCAAAGCCACCCTGTCTGCTGTCTGCTTGGGATCTGATATATGTTCCTGCAGCCGTGTCTTGGCGAATGCAGTACCATGTTGTACTGCATTCCTGATGTTCTGTGTGTCCTCAGCAGCAATCCAAACCGATCCATTTTATAAATGTCAGTTATCTCACATCCCTCATGACGGCTGGTGGAAGAATTGATTTACATATCCTCCTCTTTCCTCTGCGTTTTGCTCGTGTCCTTCATTTTTGGTGTCTCCTCCACTGGTCTGCATGTAGGGTCATATTCCGAATATAAAATGAGCTTTGGGAAACTCAATCAGCTGTTCCCTCATTTAAACAACTTCCGTCTTGTGATGGGGCTCGCTGGTGGTGGGTTTCCTCCCGCACTCTTCTCGCCCTCTGTGGGGTTGCTGGTGGCCTGGGTTCCAGGCTCTTCCTCTGGTCTCACGGGTGGCGGGGTTGCCTCCCCCCCTCCCCCACTATAGATACACTTCAGGTGGAGCTTTGATGGGATTATTACACACACACACACACCCACACACACACACTCATACCCACACACACACATACACATAGCCAAATAGACATATACACACACACACACACACTCACGCACACATACACATATATTCAGACATACACACTGGCTTGTTCACCTGCATGCTTGCTCTGTAGTTTTTGGGGTTAGTTAGTAGCGGTAGCTTAGCTCAGACTGTGATCGGATCTCAAGATTTGGGTCGATTGCTGCTCGTGTTTTGGTCGGCTCCGTGTTGGTTTTGTGTTTCGTTTATGGTTTTTGTTGCAGATTTCCAGTGCTTGACGTGAGGCCTCTGTGTGTTCCTGCTTCCTGGATTGGCAGTGGATGTCACACCCCCCCCCCCCCCCAAAAAAAAAAAAACTCACTGGGTTTGTATGTGTATATATATTATGTGTATGTGTATGTATGCATATATATATGTATATATATATTAAATATAGTAATAATGCACATATATATGCCTTAGGTTTTTACCGGCATGGTATCAACCATTAATATGTGTGCAGACAAGGTAAAAAAAAAAAAATAAAAAGGATTTTGTCATAATATTTTCCGTGACCCTACTTCCTCAAGGCCAGGGTCAGTTCCTCCCAACACGTATCTTTTGTACTCTGACCTTTGCCTTACACACACCCAACTATGTGATTGTTCCTGTCAGTTATGACTCTGCAAATAGAAACTACGAGATTAAACACTACCGACAACTCTGCGTAGCACACGTCAGTGAGTCAAAATGTGAATAGAAGGATGAATGTTTAAGATGGAAAACAAAAGGTGTCAATTAACATCTTATAAAATGATTCTGTGCATCGCAATTAAACACGTTTAATTACCTAATAGTTTAAAATAAAAAATAAAAAACAGAAAGAAACACCATAACCATATGTTATTAAAGATAACATGAACTATATTTTATTAAAGACATTCTGTCATTGAGGATGTAGAGCAGGGGTCTCAAATTCCCTGCCCGGGCCCGCCCAAATCATATACCGCGCTGTGATTTTGTTTTCCATAAGGCGCGCTGGTATCCGGGCTCCGCAGTTTCTTTTGCAGCAGACAAGATAGGTGGACAACGGACACAAAATATTTCAAGAATAATGGACATCTCAGTATTTTTGGGTGGAGTTCAATGGATGTCCAACATCCCTGATATTCAAGGAAAAAGTCGCGATTTTAAAGGAGGACAATCTCAAATGCCATTACTCAACTACACATAGGGAGCAGTATGAGAAATACAAGGGAGAGGAGAAGAATAAAAGAGGGACACAGTCACACGAGGATTAACTTCTTTTCCATAAGGCCGAGAAGGACGCTGAAACTGCTGTTGAAGCACGTTACATTGGGAGTGACTTAATCGCCAAGCAGGTGAGTGACTTAAATCGCTGAATGGCTTTCCTGCCATGCATTTCATGCATTTTCTGAAACAACTGCAAGCTGATACCATTTTGAGAAAATAAAAGTTTGGTCTATCGCTCTGTCAAAGAACTGAAACGAATCTTAATTCCACGTGAGACTCACTGCGGAAGGAAGATGGTTGGCACTTGTAAAGGACAGCGAGCCGTTTTTATTAGTGGTATTAATGAGCAGTTTGAAGTGACAAAGGAGTGACTGAGTGTGTGTCCAACGCATGGACGCACCACATACAGGGATATATTTCTGCAGCCGTGTGACTGCAGACTGGTTGGCATCACCACTGATGGAGCCCCATATATGACTGGTAAAAACACGGGCTGGTAGCGCTGCTTCAAAGGAAGTTGGAGGAGGAAAACGCAGGTCCATGGCTGTTCTTTTGCACTGTGTTGTACACCAACAGGCACTGTGCAGCAAATGCCTGAAATATGAACTTATCATGTCTGTAATGGGTAAAGGACCTTCATAGTGGACATAAGAAAGGAGCTGAACACCCTTAACCTGAAGCTGCAGAGGCCTGGTCCTCTTATCACAGCAGCAAGCTTTCACCTCAAAACTGAAGCTATGGCAAAGGCAGCTTTATGCAAAAAACCTCAGCAATTTTATAACATGCAGATCCGTTGTGAGGGAAGGCACATCGTCAATAGCAGACACGTGGTCGTCACGTGTCTGCCACAGTATTGATAACCTGTTGCAGGAGTTTAGAGCAGGGATTTGAGGCACACCATGATACTTTCCAGCTGTTTTCAGACCCCTTCTCAGCTCATGTGGACAGCCGCTCAAGTGTGTTGAAAGTGGAACTTATCGTCTTGCAGTGAAACAGCCTACTAAAGACTAATTTCAGAAAGGTGCAGAAAAAAAGCAGACATGACTGGACAATTTCTGAGGGAATTGCCTCCATCCTTGGCAGAGCTGTCAAAGTGTTCAGTGATGTGCCTTTTTGGAAGCAGATATCCCTCTGGGAGGCTTTGCTCCACTACTTTAATAAATGCAAGTACAGCCAGGCTGAGTGATAGCCATCTCGGAGCTGTCCCCAGGTTTTCAGCTGTGACCTCCATCAGGCCAAATGTAGATAAACTTTGTGAGCAGAAACGCTGTCAGGTGTGTGGACAGAGGTGGAATGGTACACGTGAACTCGGAATTTTCTTCCCCTCTTTTTCTGTGCAAGATTTTTGCCAAGTTATCAGTTTTTTTTTAGTGTCGCAGGAAATAAAAGTCATCTGCACTAAATATTGAGTACAGCTATACACAAGAATGCATATACAGCTGTTTGCATTGGGTTTTGATTTTGTAAATATTTTGTAATGAAATAAATGTTCAGAATTATTGCACTTTATTTTCTTGTACTTGAATATTGACATGGTCCTCCTATGAGACAACAATACTTTCAGTGGCTCTTGGCCAAGCTGACTTTGAGACCCCTGACATAGAGGTATTTAATTTATTTTAACCAATTACTCCTGCAGTAAATATTAAGATGAGCATTACAAAATTGTTGTTGCATTTTTGATTCTTCAAAACCTGCATTATTGCTGCAATCACAGAAGTGTAAATGATCTTTGCCAAGGTCATTGATGCAACCCCACACCATCAAAGAGCCGTGTCTGGTGACAGGACAGGTTTCCACTGTGTGAAGCTTTACTTCCTGACTTGTTTTGAAAGTGTTTGTCTGTTAACACCTGCCACAGTCTATATTGTCCTGCCCTTTCCTTCCTCTTGGCTGCTCGATTGTTATTCTGATGGTTGACTGGTCGTGTGTGTGTTGTGCTGCTTTCTTCTTTCTTTGTTTTGTCTTTATCTTCTGTAATATTCAATAGTCTCTTGATGTCATGAATTTGGGTTATACCTCTGCAATCCTGAAATAAGTGAACAAATCATTTCCAGTCTTTCTTTGGGAAACATACGCACATATCTACAAGGTCAAAATTCAACAACAATACAGTATATCATAAGATAAAACATAAAATCCATAACTGTGTAATAAAATCTATGACATTTAAAAATTGACATAAAACCAAAATCTTAAAACAACAGAACTTTGTTAATATCATATCAAATCCACTGCAGCAACTATTTGCTGAACATGGTGCCTTTTTTCAACAGAAAAAAAAAGAAATAAACATTTCTGGTGAGTTTAAAATGGTGCCGGTTTTCCCCTTTTTCAAGGAAGATGTAATAATAACTCCCAGAAGTTTATACTCTAGCTGTCCACTCCCTGCACTTCTGCAGTGTTGATAATAACGTTGTTGGTCCTCATGCTGCGAAAGTCCACACGTACATCCCTGGTTTTAAAAACATTACATTCCAGGATGTCTGCATGGCACCAGTCCTCTAGATTAAATCTGCTGCTGGCCATTGAATCCCCAATTCAAGAGTAACTTGCAAATGTTAACAGCCTGACAGACTATAGTCTCTATTACAGATAAAGTGAGAACAAGAGTGGTGACAGTACAGACCCCTGTGAGGCGCCAGTGCTCATGATGAAAGGCTTTGATGTCATGTTCTGTTTCACCCGTGGCAGTCAAAGAGGGACCCGCAGAACCAGAGTTATGTACATAACTCACGCTACTATATCTAACCACTGCACGTTATCTGTTAAAAAAATGCGGTACCCACTGACACTAGGATTGTTCAACTCCATTGTGAAAGAGCTTGAAATAGAAAATGGAAGAACAGCAGTGAAAGCAGAACTGAGATTGACAGAAATAACTCTTGCATAATTACTGTGACTACGGATGTTGAAAAAAATGGGGTGCGGGCACAATGACTGCCATCAACAGATCTCTTACATGTATATGCTAGAGTTCTTGTACACTGGTAAATATTTTGAAGCCGTCTCTGAAGCAACAGAAAAAGTCAAAATGTTTTGTTTTTTTTAAATGGGGGCTGGTTCAAATATTTAGTGCTGTCATCTTCGCCTCTCAAAGAATCAGTATCTGATGGGTATACGTTATACCAAATCATTATTACAATCACCCGTGGAGGCCTGCAATAATGTCATCTTTCTTTTCATTTCCATATTCCTATGAAATTAATGCAATAATAAAAAATTAAATCAATGAAAAAATAAATATAAAAAAAAATTCTGTATGTTTTATTTTCTTATTCGTTGATCATGAGCCAATGAGATGGTGATGCTGTTAATGTGAGAGATGTTTTTGCAAAGGTCCTTTTGTTATTTCCCCCCATTTTTATGCTTCAGCAATTTAAGCTATGTATGTATTCCACATGCAATGGATCATTTTAACTTTTGTGAAGTTATCATTGCTGTGAATTACCAGCCTATGTGGGCCAAGGGTTAGGGCTGGGGTTGGGCCTATGCCCTCCCCTGCGGATTTGCGTTTAAAATGCAGGTGTGAATGAAAGGAGCTGAATGAAAGCTGAAGAGCCAGCTGAACTCTGCTGAAACAAGTGATGAAACCACATTTGTCAACATTGCTGAACCTTTCGAAGAATTCTCATATTTAGCAAATGTCTGAAAGGCTAACTGGAACCGCTGATAGATTAATTAATATTGAACTATAAAGCTTTGGAAATATTTTTATTTCCTGCAGAATTTCAAATCTCATCTGAACGAAGTTTTTAGAAAAAGATGAGGAGGAGAAAGGAGGAGAGGTGAGGAAGAGGGGAAAGTAAAAGAAGGAGGAAGAGGAAGAAGGTATGGTAGACAGAGACACGTGACGGAAGAAAAAGAGACTACGGTACAGAGAAGAAGAGTGAAGGTGAAGGTAGAAAGACAAAGACATAAGTGAAGTTAATCAGATTGACTGTTTCCTTTCTGTGTCTCTTTGTTGTCACCTGAAACTAAAGTGTAAATGGAGAACAACACGTTTGTGTTGATGTGTCTGTTTTTGGATTGGCACCTATTGTCTTTACAAACAGTGATTGACAGGAGCTAACGACAAAGAGACACGTTTGATCAGAGACAGAGAGAAAGATCTCATCAAATTTTTCTCCATCTCACCATCCCTCCATTCATCCATCTATTTATCCATTCAACCACACATCTCTCCATCCATCTATTGTTCTCTCCATCCAAAAATCAAACCATCCATCTCTTCACTTTTCCCTAACAACGGAGTGCCCCCGGAGAGACACCAGCAGACTCCTCAAAAACATATTTTTAATGAACTAAATAATTAACAAACGCACAAAACACACACGCAAACAACACACACAAGACGGTGTGTTCTGTTTAATGGATAAACCTACTTTCTCTCAATTCTGAGATTTATTGGGTTTATAGAATTATTATTTTCATAATTGCCTACTTTTTATGTATGTTTTTTTATAATAATAATCATCATGATCATTCATTTTCTTACTGTATTGATGTCACCGCTGAAACGGACATCTGCCGGCTCCACTGCAGCAGTGCTGATTGAAAATCTGTGCAAATATTCCATTCAGCCATTATTTACCCTCAGGCCCACCTCAGCTCTCTTCAGGCAAAAAGCAGAGCTACAGTACACCCTGGACAGGTCCACGTATAAACATACAACCAACACGGACTCACACGTATTCTTATGGGCAACATGGAAAAAAAAACAAAAAAAAAAACAATCAACTGTAACACATGCTTTTGGACTGTGTGGGGTAACTGGAGCACCTGGAGGAAATTCATAAAAATCTTGTGAAGACAAATCCATCAGGGTGGTTTAAATGCTCCAAACATGCAAAATAGATAAATAAAATAAAGACTATTTGCTACATGTGAGTGTTATCTATTCACAATGTGTTTCATTACTTACAGAACACTAGAATTATGAGTGAGTTGTAATTTGTTCAGTGGGCTGGTGACCTGTCCAGGGTGTACCCCTCCATGTTGCCTGAAGATAGCTGTGATAGGATCCAGCGGATCCATGTGGCCCTGCATTGGATCAAGCAGGTATCGAAAAATGGATGGATGTTCACACTTGTGTCAAATCAATGTGGGGAAAATCAATAAAGTAGCCCCACACACAATTATCACAGCAACGATAGCTCCTAATAACGTTTGCATAAATAGTTTCTTTGGTGTAATTTCATTTTCTGTGATTTTTAAAATACATTTGAAAACCTTATGATAAAGTGATGTGACGATAAAGTGATGATAAAGATCTGATCAGGATTTTAAGTTACCGGTAGTTATTTTAGATATATTACAATTGTCGCAGCTACAGTATATTATCAATGTTGTCTGATCCTGAATCTGCTATTATTGTTTGGCCTGCTTTTGTGAGAAATTCAACGGGAGAAATGTTGGGGTGAGTGCACTTTGTTTTTTAAAATGTTGGGTATTTCGTCCATTATGTGACTGTTCTCTGTAATCATCAGTTTTATTAACTATGATGACTCTGTTCCTCAAGAGTCCTGTCCTGTCTTTTCAGCAACAAGTATCTGAAGACTTGTCTTCTGGGTTGGTGGTTTTCCAGTCACCACACACTTACAGTAAATCTTAAAAATCCAAACCTCATTGTGGAGATTTTTTTTTCATTTGTTATTTTACTGTAAATACATAACTTCTCATGGAAAAAAGACCAATTAACAAAGACTGCAATGATGAATGTGCTATGTGTAATTGGTATATCTGGTTGTATTTGACGTTGTGTCTTGACATTAAGACTTAGGCTCCCAATAAAATTACACAATGCTCCTCAAACTTGGATCAAATGATCTCTCACATATTAAAAATATAGCACTGATTCAGATGTTCAGATAAAATTATTTGCAAATCCCCAAAACTCATATTTTATTCCCGACAGAACACAAGCACCATATCAGATGTTGAAACTCAGACTTTTTTTTTAATGTTTGAAAAAGGTGGTTTGAATTTTTGAGTCACTTCTTAGCTCCTTTATAACAATACTTTTTAACTTCTAAATATTAATGTTAAATCTAAATCTGTCTGGCAAAAGCTAATATGCAAAGTCATACCGCCAGTGACCAGAAATATTAAAATAAAAGCTTGAGGACGTCATACCTCGTTTTATAGAATCAAATTAAAACTTAAAACACTTTGAGAAATTAACATTACATAGGTTTTTATCACAAAAATATGTGAACTTTTTGGTGTTTTTAGTGTCCCTTTTATGGATGTCGGACCAACCCATAGGGGCTCACTTTGGCAGAGCTGCTTTTGTTAGGACCAGCACTATCGTACCTGGGTCCCCACCTACACTCTACTGCCCAAATGCCAAAATGTCTGGCAAAACAGCGCCAAAAACATTGGAAGGGCCATTTTGGGGGAAATGCATTGTAGCTGGTTCGACGGACATCCTGATTTGTGTGTGTGCAGGATGGTCCACACCCTCCATGCAGAGGGGTGGCTCCAACAATGAGCCAGTCTCCAATGACAAGTTACAATTTGCTATTGATTTTTACATTACTATTGATCTTTATATAAAACTGTATACCTTTCGTACACAGGACATTTCTGAAAACAGCAAAGTAACAAAACATTCTTTTTTTTTTTTGCAATATAGGATGTGCACATGCAACCACAGGGCAAGTCAGAGTCTATCCTATCCCATACATACGTACAAGTGCCTATAATCTGTGGACAGATCCATGCCTGAGAGGAAATGTGCGCATAAGATAGAAGAGTAAAAAGGAAAACTCAATCATCAAGCATTTCTCCACAGCTAAGATAACATATATGTCAGACCATTTAGGAAAACTTATGAGCATGTTAAAAACATTGTGTAATCATATCCTGACTGTACCCACACAAAATGGCCTTTTATTATCTTTAATTTAACTCCAGGAGATCACGATCTCACTCCTGTAAACACAGTACAATTTGTTTTATGTATCATTAACCTTTTCACTAGTTACACAGCAAATGTCACTACATGGAGACTGACAATGATGCTGCAAACATATCAATACATAGACTCTGAATCTGAATCTTCCTCCAGTAGAAAGGGTTATCAAAACTCTAGATCACCAAAGCTTTTTAGGCCATAGCATCTGGAAATCTTCAATTAAAATCACATAGCTTTGACAAGTTATAGTTTATTTGTTCAGGATTTCCTGAACAAATTACCTCCTTACGTGGCCTCTTTTCCATAGCTGCCATAGGTAACCCAAATTATTAATTACACAAATACTGTATATACATCTTGCGTAACTCAAAATCATTGACACTTTTGCCAATTCAATTGTATTTCAGGGTTGGTAAATATATTTTAACGCCACTGGAGTTTTGAGCAACTCAACACTTTTCTATATACAGATTTGTTGATTAAATTGGTTGTATGTTTCCAATTAGATTATGTTGTGATGATTTAAATAAAATGTGACAAAAGACCAATTATGGACTGCTGGAGACAAGACTGTGGCCTGTGTCTCCAACGGCACATACAGCAGGCAGAGGGAAGGTAGCCAGGCTGTTTTCTGGACTGCAGGGTGATGAGTAGATGAGAAGCAGGTGTGCCATCCAATTGGTGCCGTCTCCAATTAGCTGATGAGAAGTCATCCAGACAAATACAGAGAGGGGGAGAGAGAGCAGAACAAAAGGCCAAGCCAAAAGAAAAGTCCTAACACATGTTGGAAGGTCCAATGTCCTCTGAGGCCCTTTGAGGCCTTCTAAGAACTTCTTGAAACTTCATCCAGGATCCTAATGTGGACCAGGCCTGAAACCCAACAAGAATCTGCGAAGTAAACTAAACATTAGAGTAAGCAAAAAAATCAAATGAACTTTAGAGTGGTAGAAATAGAGCGGCACAAAAGATTGTATGTGAACATGCAAACAGCTTGTTAACTAGTGCACAAGCAATGGATGCAGCACTGGGAAGACGGGTTTTGAATTTTATGTTTGGACATTTTTTGTTTATATTCAGCAGAATGTTTTTTGTCACTTCTGTTCGTCATTCTGAGTCAGGATAAATTTCATCAGGATCATTATCACAGTCATACATTTGTGCTACACTCTGCCAGTTATCAAATATAACAGACTTTTCTAAGCCCAGCTCCACCACTGCAATTGTCAAGTTAACAGTTTGTCACTTGCTGGAAAATTGAAAGGTTAACATCCGCAGCTGTAGTGTCATGTTTTCAGTCAATCAACAACTTTGTGCTCTTGTAAAGTGAGAAGCAGCAGTTCAGAGCATTTGTTGCACAAAGTTGTTAAGTATTCACAATTTGAATATCCAACAAAGGGTTGCTTACACTTTTACTTTTTAAAATATGTAGAAAAGAAATAGTGGAAGTTGGAAGACATGGGAGAAGATGGATTAAGGGATAACTATGCTATGTCAAGTACCATTTCATAAAAAGACCTTGTGAAATGCCTCAGATATCCAAATAAGAGCATAATCTAATCATTCTGTGCAGCTGTATCGGGCTGTTGTATATTTCTTGGATAAAGTGTTCACCCTGTCACTTTCTCTTCCCGCACCATTGCTCCGCGAGAGCCAAGAGGAAGCCCACCCACAAGCCTTTCAGCAGATGGAAATAACCTTTCCAGATTGTCGCCGCTGGAGATATAATTATCGCAGTAGTCCTGGCTGTTAGTGGAAATGTTCAACTGACCTCTCAAAACGTTGCCAGGTCTCTTTGTGGCGCTGGTTTCTCATCATCTCAGATGCACAAAAACCGCAAACAGGAAAGAAAACACATATGGCTCCTGGTCATATTTGTGCAGTGAGTTAGCTTAGGTGATGAACTGCCACCATGTACAGAAGTACAAGGTCAGCCACTGAGTAGTGAATCCCTCCGTCCTCTGTGGTCTGTTTTTGTTATGCTGGTTCTCTGTTGAGATCCTGAATCAAACGGGTATTTTATTAGGTAAAAGGCATGACAAGCACACGAGCATGCATGAGCTTTGGCCAGGAATTTCATGGACAGTAAGTGAAATGTAAAGAGGCCTGATGTAGTGTGGGGAAATGTCTTTAAGTGAGCAGAAAAAGAAGCACTGTAATGAAAGAGCGATAGAGGTAAGAGTGGCTGGGGGGTAAATCCCACACATTCATTTCCTGGAGGCAGAGTGAAGAGGATGTGTCATCTGACTTCTCAAAAGGAAGGGGAACTTGGTATGTTGGGGAACTGATGCGATCTCGTTTATTCTTGCAAGCTCCTGTTTGAAAGAATACAAATACTTTTCTCTCTTCTTTTCTGTCCGACTTGTATGACAAGATACAACTGTGACAGTGGCAATGATTGATGCCCCAGGAGAAGCAGATTTGCACTGATGAGTTGGGATTAACCTGACATTAAAAAAAACTCGATATAAAGGCTCAGATTCCCAGACACGAGCTAAACCTAGCTCAAGACTAAAACTGCTTTCTAATGGAGCTCTCGAGCTTTTTTATTAGTGCAGGTCCTAGCCAAACCCCTGTCTGGGAAACTGTCTGAGGAATAATGATGGTAAAAAAAGGAGAAGAAGCCTCATTCCTCTATCAGCTTTCCTAGCCATGACAGCTTTCATGTAACCCTGGCTGATGACGCCACATGATTTAATCGTGGATGCTCCCTAGTGCTGTGTCAAAAGGGAAAACGGGTATTTGTTATCACATGCTGCTGCTCAATGGAGGGCTTGAAATCCGAGCCAGGGTTCATGTGCAGCATGTGAAGCAGAGGCACGTGAGTTTCCCTTCGATTCACAAACCTGCAGGTGTGCATGCCCATGCGTGTGTGCGTGTGCCAACTAATGCGAATTGTGCGAACATGCCCCAGTGCTGGTCAGGTGTTGGTATGCCTCTGCATGCCTGCGTTTGAGTGGTCTGTAGTTCCTTATCTCCTGTTCCCGAACACATGACAGCAGTTACTCACAGGCAGACAGCATATGCGTTTCCACTAAATGAAACCTTGTACTGCTGAGTGCCCCTGATAGCAGGCGGTTCAGGCCGGGACAGCATGGGGCCAAAAATGACTTTAGGACAGACGGACTATTTATACCAAGGGCTACTCCTTATCACATGACAGAACTTGAGAAATTACAATCACAGAGTTGTAAGTCTGGACACATACTGATAAGGGGTGTCCTGTTTTGATTATTTTTGCACTTTGAAGTTTAATGGAACGTCATTAAAATAAAAATCCAATTTTCCAAAGGTTCCCCTCAAGCCTGAACACTTGAAGTAAAAAAATACATTGTAAAGATTACAAAAACTGAACATGTTAAATGTTTTCAGGTTGGGTTCATCAGGTTCAGATTCATAAGAACATTTAAAAAAAAGTTACTGAACTACGATGCCAGTGACTGGAATAGAGCTGTCGTTGCTGAATACATTCACAAGAGCTTATCAGTCACTCATTTATTCATCCATTTACGATGACAGCAAAATGGAAATACTAAGCAAAAAAGAAAATATCTACTTCAAGAAAAGAAAAGCATAGTGTTCGGCGGAGACATCAAAAGTGCCGCATTTATACTCCTTTTATCTACAAAGCCTCTCTATAAAATGGTTTGACTCCAGCAGTCTTAATCCGTGTTTCATTGACAAAAATATATCTGTCAGTCACAACCACCTCCGTTATTTACGACTGAGAACACTGTGTCATTAACCAGCGTGCAGAAATAGAAAGATATGATCAGGTCTGGCTGGTCCGCTGAGTTCCCGCTGTTTTGAATTAACCTGTGAAGTACTGCGACCGAGCTTTCAGGTGGCCTGCAAGTTTAAAGCACTTAAACACACTGCAGCTGCGTATACACCACGTGCAGAGGCTTGATGGCATGTTCCACAAAAAAATACAAAAAAACAAAACATTAACAGCTGCAGTGCTAATTTAGAAGTAATCTGTTCATTGGAAAGCTGGATTTAATGAAGCCAACGTAGAACATGTGCCTGAGTGAAGCTCTTAAATTGGAGTGCGCTCTGGTAATTGCATTTGGAAAGATGCTCTTTTACCACACGCTATCTTACCTCCTGCAGGTGTCAAGCAAGGCAGCTTCAAAATACTCACAATTCAGCAGCTTCCTCTCGATAACAAGCAGAGCCGAGAAGTTCATTGAATGAGAATGAGGAAAAAGAGCATCTATGCAAGTCGGCCTAATAGACCTCATAAATTAAATATGGGTTTTTTTATTTTCACTGCAATATGCCCTAACACAGGTGTTTAATGATGGAAACCTGCATCCAGCAACGTTGTTTCTCTGCACACACTGCCATTGACATATGACACAGATTATGTACACACAGCACGATGAAAAGACAGATAGATTCCAGTTGTGCCCCTGATTTTATTCACTCATGGGAATTACTGGTGTTTGCATGCATAGAAAGTGGCTCATATGTCTAAAACCTATAACTATCATGACTGCAAAAACATATTCTTCAAGCTTTATCATTAAATTTATTTGCACATTCAGTTGTGGTTGAGGATGACTCACCTCCGTCTTTTTCACTCACCCTTATTGCTGTTCTGCTCGGTTGCCATGCCCACATGGATGTGCATAGAAAGCAAAAGGTTAGGAAGAGACAAGGGCTGCTCTTGTATGCTTTTACTTAAAAGGGACGCTAAAGCCAAATGACACACAACAATTAAAGTCTGTCTTAGAAGAGCAGACACACGATGAAAGCTTGTACTATATATATATATATATATATATATATATATATATATATATATATATATATAGTACATATAGTGTATATGGCATTATGTGGGCAATAACCTAATTTATTTACTTTCCTGCTCTCTAACGGTCTTTAAAATGTGATGATGTGAGAAATTGCACTTGAGAAAAAAGTCCTTTTTTAATGCAGCAAAATCCAATAATGAACTGTCTTTTTTTCTTGTTTTTCGAACCAAAAACATAATCAAAGCTCAGACTAATTTGCATTTTCAAGTCATATCCCATGATGGTAGAAATTAACAGATGCCCTATTCTGGGAGCGGAGACAGAACATTGACTGCCTTGTGAGTACACGTGCAGCCCCCAGCTGCCCCCCCACCCCCACTGTTCACCATCTCACCCAAATCAAAATAATCAGAGCCACGGAGAACCATGGTTCAAAACGAGCTTCACAACAAACAGCACTGGTATTTCAATCCACAGATGAACATTAAAACATTAAAATCGTCCATAAAAATTATGACCAGAATTTGTTACAAATGTGGACCCAGATTTCTTGTTGCTAGCATTTAAAATGAAAAAAAAAATAAAAATACTGACAACAAAATTAAGATAAACAAGAAAAAACTACAAACTAAAAGGACCCAACACATACATATCCTTTGGGCAACTGGAGTCACAGTTTGGACACAAGTACAGTATTTGTCTGACGATTAGAAGTGCTTTCTTTAAATATCCAGTTTCAGGTAGAAAAAAAATTGATAATAATAATAATAAGTATAACTTTATATAGAAAAAAAAGTTTTGGTTAATCTCTGGGTGAACACTGCACAAGACTGACACTGAATACTTCCACAGGCCTCTTACAGCTTGCAGGGAAAAGCTCAAAAAGACAGTGTAACAGCTGTTTGGCTCATTAAACAATTCCTCTGACTGCAGTTCAATAACAACATGATTTTGAACATATGGAAACTCTAACATTGACAACAATGGCCGGTAGCTCAGTTTCATCTGACAGACCTGCAACCATACCTTCCACGTCACACAATGTGAGATTGACTTCATTCGTGGACCTTGTGCGCTTGTGCCCTGGCTCCAGGAAGGATGTGATGTATGCAACCTTGCAAGTGCTCCTGCAATCTTGGGAACAAAGCATGTACTTTGTTCTCAAACTAAATGGATGGTAGAGATTTATGCAGCTCTACATAGCTGGAGCTCTGTTGCATACTGTATTTACACATCTTTACGATGCATCTTCCTGGAGGCTCGAGGGTTCTGCGCATTATTTTTGCTGTTCCTAGGGCTGCACTCCTCTGATCTGAGATCCCTGATGTTGTTCCTGGGGTCTGCTGGAGCCACTCCCCCAGCGCCCCCAGCAACTACCTCTGGCACCAGTACTGTCTTTACCTCCTACACCTTCTGCATTTCTTCCTTCAACCCCTGGCACTTCTCCAGCTTCTGATGTTTCTTTTTCTTGATATTTCTGTCACTTAAACGGGACCTATTATGGCATCTAATACCTATTTTAAACAGGCCTTGAATGTCTTAATTGTTTTTGCTAAATAAATTAGAAATTCAGCCTCTGAGCCATGTCTTTATCTTCCCATTCTCTAACCTCATTATCTATGTGGGATTCTGAGTGGGCGGGGCTATGATAATGAGGCACTGTGCTGATTGGCTGCCTGAATGACGCGATACACCGCTACGAAAAAATGGCGGAAGCTCCAGCCGGCAGAGTTGTTGTTGTTCCGGCCAGAGTTAGTTGTGGCCGTGGTTTCACGCATCGGAGGCCAACCGATGCAAATTGCATTTTGGTTACGTAACGACGGGAGCAGAATCTGAACGGCTCATAGATCCACATCACACTGGACGGCTCATCCAGGCGGCTGTACAGACACTGCAGAATTTGGTTGCTTTCCTCCTTCTCTGAGTTGGCAGGCTGAGGGGAGACCACTTTATATATGTTAAAGCAAGAGAAAACGTGTTTTTCATAATAGGTCCCTTTTAAGGTTGCCACGTTAATCACCACGTCTTTCTTCGGGACCACTATTTGTTAACCGTCACCACTTTATCAGTCTGAATCTGGCAGTCTCTCAATATCTTTGGCCTTTGTGTCTCCCCCACCTGGAGGTATCTTTGGGGCTTCCTACCCCTGCTCAGTGCAGATGTTTCTGTACACGTTTCTGTACAGGTTAAAGCTGTATAACTGCGTTAACCTGGTTGTAGCGTTCCATATATGGTTTACCTGCCGGCATCCTGCATCCTACTATTATGTGCTGGATTATGTCTGGGGGTGTGGCGTGTGGTTTTCATACTTGTTTGTAATTTTTCATCAAAAGGAGTGTAAAGGAACAATTGTCCTTATTTGGTTACTTCTTTTGTAGAAATATTTATGATTTATTTCAGCACCTGTCACCTGTAATTTAAAGGATGACATACACTTTATTTTGAAAAGGAATTTTATTTTGAATTTTCGGGCAGGATATCCTCTATCGCAGTCCTTTATCGTGTTTTGTTGTTCTTTTTGCTGCTGCAGCTGCAGCTGCAGCATGTTTGTACGTGCTTTGCTAAAAAGGCAGAGATTTGCAACGCATTTTTGTTGTAGTGCTTCAGTTAGAGAGTAAGGGTATTTTTTTATCAATGAACAACATGTTTGTAAATGTTTGTTTGAAGTGTGTTGTAAAGTGAACATCTATTAACTGCAGCTCTTATGGTGCAAAGGAACTTAACAAACTCCTGAACATCAGTTAAGGACTCCATCATTTCTACCTCAGTCTTAAGCATCCCATCTATGATCTAGTTGCTATGGCAACCACTGTTGGGAGGAGAGTTGCTCCTGGTCTAACTTTTTGTCGTTGCTTCACACACACACACACACACACACACACACACACACACACACACACACACACACACACACACACACACACACACACACACATACATATATATATATTTATGTATCCATAAGATATTTAAACTATTTTAAATTCAAATTTCAAAACTTTGGCTCTGTATTTGTGAGGGTCAAATCTGTCAGGACTGATGGTTCAGCTTATGTTTATATGTATTTTAGGGTTAAAAGGAAGAACAGGAAGAGCATATTCCACCTCTTTGCTGTCTCCCCTGGTTCTTCGGGATGGAGTTTTGCTTTTCTAAATATTCCCATTTATATGCAGGTTAGTGAGCAGGTGGATGTCGGTCTATTATCTGTTTGATTCATATTTTCGTAAACAACACGTCAGAGGGGATGGTGGAGATGGAGAGCAATCACATTTTATAATTAAATCTGCTTTCTTCTGGAACACAATGCTAATATTAGGGACTCTGCTAATGCATCTTTCTGTTAAATCCTGAATTAAAAAGCTGCATTATTCATCACCGACGATCTTGGCACAAAACCTGGGTGGAATAACCAAAGCTTATCACGCTACGACTTAAGTGGAGCCATTTGACTGAAGTGAAGTGGGCTTAATGCTCTCTTTTCAAACGTTGTGCGGGAAAATGTTTAATTAAATGTTTCAAAAGCATATACATCCTAACCACTCTTGAAAGTACATTAAACATTTCTGATGGAGCACTCCCAAGTTTGAAACTCATAGGCAGAAAGCGATCAAAGCTTTTACCCACTTTATTTTAATTAAGAGGAGACTACATACATAAGAATGAATGTGTTCAATAAAATGTCCTAATCACAGACTTTTAAAGGTTCTACCAATTTAATATATATCAGCAAACAACTGCACTACATAAAAATACAATCCAGTGTTGGCGTCAATACCAGAGGTAAAGTAGTTCTCCTTCTGAGTGCGTTATCCCGATGGTCTGCTCTCTTAGTTAAAGTTAAACTCCGAAGACTGAAGGCGGGGTTTGGTCTGAGAGTATTTGATATTGTACAAGCAAAGCTTTTATCTGCGTCAGTGGCTCCTGCACGGTCAGGTGTACGTTACACCTGGGAATGATTCCAGATGTTTCTGTAGACGTTTGGTTTTTCTGAACCTGGTGGTAAGCTAGAGTTTGATTGAGATGCTAGTAGCTAACCAGCATTAAATAAGGTAAAGACAAAGCTTCCAAAACAGATGATCATATATTAGTTTACAGCAACAACTCAGTACATGTTTGATGTATTTCATCAATATGATTATATGAGATTTTAACTAAATTGTAGTATATTATACTGAATTCATCAGAAAGTCCTGCTATTATGTGTTGAAAGCAGACTTTTAAGCTCTTATATAACATGTTTTTTTATATTCTGTATGTGTCCACATATTATTTGGTAACCAAATTTGGAAAGATTTCCTTTCCAGTGCTTTCTGCTGTTGGATGAATACAGTATGTTGGTCAGCTCTGTTTTGCTTAAGCTTTGCCCATATTGAATAAATTAGAACATTAAAACTTCATGTTGGCGAGGCAGAGTAAACTCTATCCCCCTCCACGGACAGAGGTTTGGCCGGTTGTCAGAGGAGCTGACAGCGTGGAGTAGTTTGTGGGAGTCCGGTTGGATCTTGTAATGGATCAGATGTCATATCCCAGTGACCCCTGGAGGACTCCAGAAGATAATCACATGGCAGTGCATCCCTGAGTTAATCAATGGAGGGCCTAACTAATTTCCTACCACCCAGTTTGAGCACCCCAGAGGGTTGTCACTCTCAGTCTACAGGAGTGTTGTGAAATGGTTTCTCGAGGAGGATCAGCCCATGCAGCGGCCAGCCGCACGTCAGTCTCTCCAGGATCCTGCAGAGTTTGTTGTGCAATAAAAAAATCTTTGATTTTGCAGTGACTTTTCACACAAATTGCAGTGCAATTTGTAGGATTTATATACATTTTTATGGTGAGAAATGTGTACATATACAAGAAATTAGAGACATTTCTTCTATTAAAGATAAAAACGAGACACAGTCTCCTTGTTAATGTATAATTGGCTTGTAAATCTCTGCCTCAAGTCTGTACACATAAAGTGCATATGATATGCACGTTATTCAAAGAAAATAAAAAAATAAAGTGCGTTTCCTAGCCGGATGGAGCCAGCGTGAGTACTACTAATTGTTGTTCTCCTTCAACTTTTTTGTTCTGTTTAAAAATCTTTAGAATATGTTAATAGCCTCTGTGAGTGCCCCAAAATAACAGAAATCTTTTAGTAAATTAGAAAAATTGCAGCCCTCTGCATATGATTATTGCAACTGGTCCATCCCTGGACTGGGGACGGACGCTGGAGTACCAGGACAAAACTCAGGGTGAACATCCTCACGCAGAAAGCCCATCGCTGGGATTTGAACCAGGAGGGTCTAGTTGTGAGCAAGAAGTACCGGTCTTAAACTGTCCCACGCCAACCTCATCCTGCAAAGCAGAAATGAAAAAATAGAAAAAATTCAAAACCAAATGTAAGGATCACTCCTTGGAAGATAGAAAAATAAACATTTGAATGGAGATCGCCTGAAACAGCAAATAGTTACGTAAGCAAAAAAAATAAGAACACTTGAAGTTTTTTTTAACTTTAACCTCTAAAGTACATTGTATTTATGTGCTACTTTTGTGTAATAATTAGTTTCTTATGTTTTTAATGATCAAATGTGTGTCTGCTTTAAGTAAACGACTTCACTCCAGTCCAAAGGATAAGCATGTTTTTTTTTAGCCTGCTAGGGTCAACGATGGAAACTGAAACTCTAAAAGCTATGGGCCTAACCAATCGTGAACAGACTGTACACATTAGAATATTTACTAGACCCGTTTCCTGGGAGGAGGAATGACGTGGGCATGATCCAACAGCTTCTCCGTTTCCTGTGAGTCTTTCTCACACACTTGCTCACAAGTTGTTCATCAGCTGAAGAACAAGAAAACAGCACTGTGGCACGACCCTGCCTTTGAAGGGATGGCCTCTCTGGACATTTTACATACCACTGGCACGGCATCACAGGTCTACTTGTCCACATATCAGCTGGTCCAGCTCAGATAATGCTGTGACTAGACCAAAATAGTCCATTACATTGATTGCGATTTTACATACACTGCCACTAATAACACACTCCCCTTGATCTTAAATTGCACCTGAATGCATCTGAGATATGAACCTTTGAGTAGATACCTTTGATCAAGTGAACACACAAATAAATGCTGTCAAAGCCTCTTATTTTCTCCCGTTCCTTCGTTTTATTCATGATCTACTTCTTCAGAAAACCAGTCCTGCCTGCATCATGCAGCCAGTCTGACTAACAAGAATAACATGAAGACTTTCTCAGCTTGTGCCTGTTCACACGAAAACGTCCACACTTTGAACAATTTCACAAAAATTACCAAACATGTCCCAATGCGTTTCTAAGGCCTTGAATATGTTTTTAGATATAGTAAGAGTCAATGTTTTGTTTGTTTTTACCGTACTTCCATCTCGAAGGACATAAATGGACCCTGTAGGATTAAAATGCCCAAATCCAGTCTGTTCAATCTATCCATTACTTTAACAATGGTAAAGATTTAAAATAGATGGTTTATGTACATTAACACAACTGATACTTGTAATGTTTCCACATTTAACACACAATGATTTTTTTATATGGCATGTGCTGGCAGGTTTGAAGAAGAATTTAGGAAAATGCACAAACAAAAACAAAACCAGGCAGAAAGATGGATATCTCTATGCGATGTTGAACAAATTCTGGCGAGATCATACCGGGCTGCAGATTAGATTATTTCCAAAGTAACATCAGCCTTGTTTCAATCTTTCAAATGAAAAAGTAGCTGCCTTTATAATACCGACAGGACCTTAATGTTCCTTTTCTCATCCTTTCATTATCGTGACAATGCATGTTCCAAAACCTTGTTGTTGCTATGGTAAGGTTGTGATGTACTACATGCACCATGCAAAACAGATTTATTTCTGGTTTTAATTTCTCTGAAAAAGGCTGCGGAGGTTCCTCCAAGAGAGCTTGGTTTTTGTTTTTTAGTTGTTTTTTTTTTGTTGCTCTTTGGAAGGCAAACATTTCTACAGAAATTAGGATATTTAAAGCGGGAAAAATGATGTTCTTGCGGAGCTTGGCACCATGCCTAACACTTGAGAGATAGCAGCCAGGCCAAAGGTTGAGTTGTTCGAAGCAGCTCCAGCATGTCCACTCGGATAGCTGCAGGCCCTGTTACAGGCCAGCGCTGGAAATAACACTTAAAGGGAAGCGATTAGCGAGTCACTCAGCTTATTTGTCCTTATTGACTTTAAATACAGGTACTTTATGCAGGCACACACAAACACAGACCACAGTCACTGACCTCATGAGACAGTCTGATAAAGTTGTCAGACAGAAACAACGTTTTGTGCAGGAGACAGCTCCTTTTTATACCTCAGTACCACCCACAAATTAAAGTTTAAAAAAAGGACACTCTCCACAGGCTCAAAGCGAGAAAAACATTTTCCTCCATGCGTGGTAATAAAGACTGACATTTTGAGTTTAGATAAAAAGTCCACGTGAGACACGGACACTAATCTCGCCTGTTTTAATAAGGCTGGTCCTGGTTAATCACAACGTGGTCCAGCGTTTTTCACAATGCAGTTCCTGTTATTTCCTCCCCACACTCAACATTAGTCCTTACACAATATTTAACTCCTGTTCACTTTAAGTAAAACCATCGCGTTGGGTGGGGGGTACTGACAGCTGAGGCCGTGTCGTCACTCTTGTTCAGCAATTTTAAACAGTCATATGATTAACAGATTAACAAGACATCAATCTGTGCAGATGAAAATGTCTCCCTCGTGCCTGTATGCAATGCTACTGTCATCTCACCCATAATAAACTCTTTTTTTGAAAATGCACAATATGAAAAATCAATGTCTCAAACATTTTCTGGAATGATTGCATTCTTCGATCGATTTTCCCCACATCCCGTCTTGTCTTCTGGGAAAAACCTTTGTTTCTGCCGGAGAATAACAGGGTGACAAACAATAAGAAGAAGATTACCATGTCACACAAAAGGCCTCTCTTAGTACATCAAAGCCGCCAGGCCGATTTGAAAGCAGCTATCTTCTCCGTGAAGTTGAATTTAAGTTTCATGCACTCAGAGGTGTCAAGTAACGAAGTACAAATACTTCGTTACCTTACTTAAGTAGAAATTTTGGTTATTTATACTTCACTGGAGTAATTATTTTTCAGACGACTTTTTACTTTTACTCCTTACATTTTCATGCAATTATCTGTACTTTTTACTCCTTACATTTTCATGCAATTATCTGTACTTTTTACTCCTTACATTTTAAAAACAGCCTCGTTACTCTATTTCATTTCGGCCTTTGAATTTGGTTGTGGTTGTGGCACAGATGTTCTTGTCCAGTTTTGTTCTTACATCAGATTCCTGCAACTAAACCTGGATGTACATTCCAATAAAGGTTAGGATAAATGATAACATGCCTCTGAAGTTTGACTTTTTGCACCATTAAAATACTTATAGGCTACTAGTCATCATATCTTCTGCTCTCTGAAACACATGTTAATGCTCAATAGTACACATATATGGTTCTTTAATATATTTGCATTATACTAAGATGCATTAATTTTCAATGGCTCTTTTCCCCCTTACATTACTTTTACTTTTATACTTTAAGTAGTTTTGAAACCAGTACTTTTATACTTTTACTTGAGTAAAAAACTTGAGTTGATACTTCAACTTCTACAGAAGTATTTTTAAACTCTAGTATCTATACTTCTACCTGAGTAATAAATGTGAATACTTTTGACACCTCTGCTTGCACTCAGTGTTTTGGAGAAAAACTTTGTGAGCGGTATGGTAATAGGTGATATACCCCTGCTCTCCATTAGGCCACCCCTCACCGACCGCTTTCCTCTGACAGAGGACGATAAACCGGGTGGCACCAGGCAACCTGCTCACTGAGCGAGGGCGATAATGACTGGAGCACTGACAGACACCGTTTTCATGAATAAACTGTTCATGTATAGTTAAAGTTTTGTATTTAAACATATGAGAACTCTGTGAACTCGTATTTCTAAAGTTAGAGAGAGTTCAGAGAATTCCTTTTTTCTGCACATCTTTCAGAGCAATAATTTAATCATATCTAGCTGGTGCTTTCGTTATACTGTACGACAACTCAGTCAGTTAAAAGCCATAGGTTTGTATTTCCAGCCAGCAGTTGGTGATTTTTATTTATTTATTTATTTATTTATTTTTTGATCTTCTTTATCGCAGAGTAATTCACAATGTAATTTTTCACTAGGCGATTTGGCCTGTCTAATACAGATATATTCAGTATTCAGGAGTGGATCTCTGGTCAGAAGAATGATGAGACCGCGGACACATCCATCTGAGTATGTGCACACACAAACATGAGAACAGAGATCACAAAGAAAATTACAGATAAAACTTTTAAGTTTTAGAAAAGCTTGCGAAAACAAACTGGATGCAACTCAGGTTTGTACTGGACTTCAAAAATGACTTGTCAGAAATTCAAAGAGCTGGCAGAAATAGCTGAACGACTTTATATCTGGCTACAAAGTGCATAACTTATTCACATTTGACATGATTTCAATGCTTCCCTCGTCTGTCTCTGCCACATGTGCACACACACATTGGATCAACATGGCACTCTCTTTTCCCTTTGTTTCCACACTTTCCATCTCTTAACGATGAGATCATTGCACTTAAGTCCAGTTGTTTTGATTTGAGGGCATCTGGGAGACATTCCAGTGTAAAGCCACAGATCACAAGTCCATGCAGAGCATTTTACTCAGCCTTGTCATTTTCAACAGCTGCACAACATGCTATGACACATGTGCAAGAACATCAGGTGCTCTCAATTAGATTTCAGTCTGCGCTGACTAGAAGTGCGAGAAGGGATTTAATATTGCTTGAAATGTGCTATGTGACTGATCCAATTACTTAGATTTATTAAGTAGCACCATTGTAATTTCAACTGTTAACAGTTTATTTTGGATGGAAACGTACCTCGCTCTGCAAGGAAACTGCTGCCCTCTGGGGCCATCTAGTGGTCAGAGCTAAATACTACAGCGCATGCACACTTGTTTACGTCACTCATGAATTCCCAGACACTTCAAACAGGACTGCTCATTTTGCTGGGGGGAAAAAAGTGCCACTCAACATTAACACGAATTTCACCACTTGCAGGGTCAGAAAAAACTATCTCCTCAGTGCCAGGAAGCTCAGACTCAGCTGCAAGCTGTGTGTTTGGGACAGGTGATTATTCTCAAATGGTCCTCTACTACAAGCCCTGATCTCAATCTGTGGAAAGTGGTGAAAAAAATAATGGTGGTGAAGACACGCATCTAACCTGAGATAGCTAGAATAGTTTGCTCAGAAAAGTGGACCAATTATCAGTAGGTTGGCGTTTTGAATCCAGCTCTGTCCCAGTTTGCTGTCGTTGTGTCCTTGGGCAAGACACCCTACCCACCT
The DNA here is from genome assembly GCF_033807715.1 of Cololabis saira. Taxonomy (NCBI): domain Eukaryota; kingdom Metazoa; phylum Chordata; class Actinopteri; order Beloniformes; family Belonidae; genus Cololabis; species Cololabis saira. The sequence continues at coordinate 19,213,946 of NC_084593.1, forward strand.
TGCCCCGTGTGAATATGTTTGAATGTGTATGAATAAAAAATTAAAAAAAGATTTAAATTTTTTTTTAATGGGTTACAGCTGTAACCCATTTTTAAAATCTTTTCTACATGAAATAGCCAATTTAAATAAAGGCTTTTTATATTTGCAGAAGAGTGCCTTGGATTCTTCTTCTTTTTTGATATCCATTATTATTTTTTATTTTTTTTCTCATGTAAGAGGTTTTTTAAAATCAAGAGCCAGAAGGAAACTGTAATTTTTTTTACTGCAAATATCCAGTTGTGGGCTTTTTTATCTTTGGAACATTTGTTCATGCAGTACGTTGTTTTCTTTCTTAGTTGTGATTATTTTCTTCATTCAGGTTGGCCGGTACCAGTTCTTGGATTACTGTACTGACAATAATTAACAACTGTAGTTTTTTTAATTTTTATTTAATCCTATCTTTTAAATCAGGTGGATATTTATAAACCTGATGCAGACAGCATCATATCAGTCCTGTCTAATGACACAACGGTTCATTGTTCACATTTTCTCACATCCGGTTGCATGTCTGTGGGAAATTGTTAACATTTGCCCCTGTCTCTAAAAAGTAAGAATAATAAATGCAAAAAGAAGAAACACTTATAAACTGAGACACACTCATGCTGAAGCAGGACACTGAAACCGAATCTCCACTGCAGTGCACATCATTTCCAGTCTGTCATGTCAGAAGTATTTCCGTCCAGTCTCTTTCTACTTCATGTATGTCACTGTACGACCACAAGTCAACACGTCAGGCCTACTGGGTATACTAAGGCAATCTGCCAATGGCCTTCTGTCCACAGCTTTTATGTGCGGGTCCATCTTCTTGGAAAGAAAGTCAATGTTCGTGGAAAAGATTGGGGGTGCTGTTACACCTCTGTAGCATTGTTCTCTGACCCGAGGCTACACGTACAGTTGAGGACGATTTTATTAGCCCCCTTACAAAATAGTGCTTGTTTTCTAAGTGTTTTCCAAGTGATATTAACCAGAGCAAAATAAACTGAACACAGCTTTTTGTAGACTTCGTAGTTTTATTTTGGATGCTTACACTATTTTATATTCCACTCAGAAATGAAGATATTGTACAAAACACAAAAACTACCAGGGTCAAAATTATTAGCCCCCCACACCCTAATAGTCAATTGTGTATCCTTTTTGCTGTATTACTGCCTGCAGACATTTGTTGTAGTTTACAACAAGTCTCTCACACTTCATTTGAGTAATCCTGGCCCATTTTTCTTTGGCAAATCTCTCCAGTTCCTCTAGATTTGATGGGTGCCTGGCATGGACATGTTTCTTTAGGTCACCCCACAGATTTTCTATTGGATTTAAGTCAGGGCTTTGTGCAGGCCATTCACTTTGGTCGTCTGGAGATAGTTCTTCACCAAGAGGGAGGTGTGTTTAGGATCCTTGTCATGTTGGAAGATGAAGTGACGTCTCAGACCCAGTTTCACAGCTGACTGCCTAAGGTTCTCTTTCAAAATAGCCAAATATTTTTCTTTATTCATGATTCCATCCACCTTGACAAGATTTCCTGTTCCAGATGCACTGAAGCATCCCCACAGTATAATACTCCCACCACCATGCTTCACTGTGGGGATGGTGTTCTTTGGGTTGAATGCCTGTCCTTTTTTTCTCCAAACGTAAGCAGTGTCCCTGTGGCCAAAGAGCTCTAGTTTAGTCTCGTCAGACCATAAGACACGCTTCCAGTATGAATAATCTTTCTCCAGGTTGTCTCGAGCATACTGAAGTCTGGCTTGAAGGTGCCTCTTCCTCAAAAGTGGGTTTTTTCTTGGTCTGCACCCTCGTAGGTCATTCCTGTGCAGAGCTCTAGTTATGGTCTTCTTCGAGACAATGATTCCTGATGTGGCCAAGTCATTTGCCAGCGTCTCTCACCAGTTTCCTCTCCAGTCTCTCTGAAATATTTCTCTTTCTACCTCTGCCAGGCTTGTTCTGCACTGTGTTGCTGTCTTTGGAGCGTTGAATGATGCCTCTCACTCCAGTCCTTGACACCTGGAAACGGTTGGATATCTTCGAATATCCCTCCCCTGCTTTGTGGGCATCTATAATTCTTATTCTGAGGTCCACACTGATCTCCTTTGTTTTTGGCATGTTGCTTCCTCAACTGCCAGCTCCATAATGAGGCTTTTATACCATGTTTTGGCTTGAGTTAATTAACTTAACTGAATTGAGTGCAATCACCTGTTTGACCTGATTACCTTTACGCACATCACCTGTGAAGGTTAAGCACATCACTGCATAAAAGTGGCTTGTGTGATGACTTAATAAATGGTAATTTCTTAAAGGGGGCTAATAATAATGTCCCTGGTCATTTTAGCTTTTTCTTACATAATAATGTTTTGGTGCACAAATATAAATGTTTTGGCCCATATAATGACAAATTGTATGTTCAGGAATGCTCTGTTAGAACCGCCTTGCTCTGCTAAAAAGGATCTTGCCAGAAACTTGAAAAAACTTAAAATTCCATAGGGGGGGGTAATAATATCGTCCTCACCTGTACATAAAGCTCTCTGCAGAGGGTGTGCCTTACTGAAACAGGACTGAGGCACCTCGGTGATGTTCAAAAACTATGTCTGACTCACACTGTCAACAAAGAAAGCAAAGCACCTACGATTGTCCTGGGAAACTGAAAGTATAATGGAAATTCTTGTCATTCATGAATGTTGTCTAGTCTTGATATGTGAGTATTTACGCAGTCAGCCTGAAATGAAGTCTCTGTAGTCTTTAAAGTAAACAGAGTTAAACTGAGCTGTCAAATAGTAAATAAACTTCAATATCCCTCGTACATTTCGTACATTTTAGTTTCATAGTGGCGACTTCACCCCGTGAGCCTGTGACAACTTCCATCCATTATCTATACCCGCTACCTGTGACAACTTTTGTAAGGAAAATGTAAGGACCGCCAACTATGATAGCGGTGAATTCACAACAGTTCTGTTTGCTCCACTTTAAATGGACCAGAGTGCCTTTGCTTGGAAAGTCTGGTTTGTTTGGGGAGGTGTGACCCAGACGCACGTTAACGACTGTAATCCGCATATAGGTCTCGGTCTCCCCCATGGATGCCTCAAGAGTTTGAGAGAACCAAATGCAGGAAGTGGACTACAAGGGTCATTGAGTGGGGAACATAAACCTAAACGAATGCACATGTACTGTAGTGTGATTTCTCTTGCAGTCACATGATTGATATGTCACAATTGCTCATTTGTGTTGTCGCCTGTCTCAGTGGTTGCATTTGCATAAAGTTATTCAGGAGGTTTGGTTTGTTTGGTTTGTTTGAGAAAAGGCAGCGTGAAAGCAAACTTGGACCAGGTGAATGTTGACTGTAATACCGGACTATTTATTAGCTGCAAAAAGAACCTCATCACATTAATACTCTGTAAACAATAATACTGAGATGAAGTTATCGTTGACCTACGCCAGCTGTTTTTGAACTGCTGTTTTAAACCATTTTGGTCTTCTTTTAACCTGAAAGCAACCCTATTTGAACAGTGGGATGCATCCAGAGCAATGCAGGGGATGTTTCTGGGGCAAAATGTCATATTTTTGGGATTCCTATTTACTTATGAAATAATTTGAAGTAGCTCAACCACAACACTGATTAGAGGAAGTGAATGTAGCATATAAGATCATGACTTGTGGGAAATGTGCATTGGTAGAAAGTGTATGACGAAGGAAATCAAGTTTCAAATGCAAATCTACTGGTGCCAGAGAGTCTAAATCCTGAAATGAGCATTACTCACACTGACATATATGTTTCATGAGCCCTGGCTGGGGGTGTAGATGCATATAAACCAATGATGATAATAATAATAATAAAAAGAAAAATACTTCACCACTTTGGAAGACAATCATTTCAATGTTCGTCCATCCTAAAAGAAATGTGAGCAACTAGCTGCTGTGGCAGGATCAACCGGCTTCTTATTTGGAACAAACACTGAGGTTGGTAGCTTCTCCCGCCTTTCGAGTTAGGATTTGACTTTCAAATCGCAAATCTGTTATTGTCTGACCCACAACCAAGTCACATGACAGTTGTCCTGATTTAACCCTGATGAGTCCTGTCGAGGCATCAAACCATCACTGCTTCTGACATCACACTGAGCAGCTGATATAATGACTCTGTAACTGGTATCATGGTGGTAATACCACTTTGCAACGTAGAAATTCTGTTTTCATGTTATGACAATAAAAACAAAAACAAAAAATACCCAGGTGTTGTTGGGACAGCTCAAATTTGGCTCTGAAAAGTTTTATGTGGCTTGACATGAAACGAGCTGTCCGATACAGGTCGAAACCAGCGATATGTGTCAGCCTGCCGACACAGCGAGTCCCGGTGGAAACAAAACATCTCAACCTAAAAAGAAAGTGAAATGGAATTGAAAAAAAGATGATGCCATCCTGAGAGTAAACAAACAGGAAATGCACACAAGAGCTAAGTGCACACAACAGTAACAGGATCCCACAATAGGAGCTACGAACGGTACAAAAGCTTCAGCATACAAAAATAAGAAATGAAAAAAGAGAGAAAAAAAGTGGACATAAGTGGACATAAGTGGAAGGATTTTGGTCTGTGTTTTTCTTTGCATGTCCTCATCTCAAAGGATGGAAAGTGAAGTTCCTCTGGACTTTTTCTCACTTGGCAAGTGGGGAAATCTCCATGAAATGTCAGAAGTGTATAAAAACCCCTCAGAAACGCAGAAGTGCTATCAAACCTGCAAGTTTGTGACAAAGGTAAGATCGCTTCTGACTTATCTGTTCACTAGTTTGTTAATAGCATTAACTTATTAATAACAATTCAGTATTAGAGTTAGACGCCACATCAGTTGGTTGTAGTAGGTCAGTAGAGATTAAAAAGCTGTCTTTTTTTTATTGTAAAAAGCCTTATTCAATAAAATATTTTACTTTAGTTACTTAGGCGCTGATAAAAGTCAGTGATAACATGGATTAGATTTAATATATGGGTTTAAATCATACTTACATCACAGCAGAGGTTTTATTGCTTTCTTTTGCTCTATTTGTTTTATAGTTGCTTATGTTGCAGCCCCTAACGCCACTTTCTCCTTGTCATCCAGATGAATTTGCTTGTTTTCTGCATCATCTGTGTATCTCTACAAGTCACTTACCAAAGCCTGAGGGGCCACTGGACTCTGCTGCCCAACGGTACGCTTGATCATCATGAGATAAACCATTGCTCCAAGTTGCAGTGGTTCTCCTCAGCCTCTTTGAATCTCTTTGTATGTTTGTGTCTCCTGCTACAGTCCTGGTTGTGGAGGTGGACGGCAGTTTAAGCCAGCAGTCCCTGAGCTGCCTGCAGAGGCCAGAGGACCCTCTGTGGAGACACAACCAGAGTCAAGATATCTTTTGGAAGAAAAATGGAGTAAAGAAGAATGAGACAGGGAACTCATATTTGGTGCAATTAGTGGAAAGCTTTGGAGGGGGCAATTACACCTGCCACAGCAAGGATGGATCGCTCCTCAATCACACCGAGGTCCTGATTCGGCACCCTGAAACCAGGATTCTTGTCAAAAGTGACCAAGGCATGCACCTAAACGTTGTCAATATAGATAATTATACTTATAAAAAACGGGGTACATTTTCAACAATTTCCAAAGCTAAGTCTTGTTTTTTAACCTTGGTCTTTAGATGATTATTTAAAGTGCTCGACTCAGAATTACGACGGAGCGTTCGACTGCGCGTGGACCTGGGACAGCATTCGTGTTGGCAGAGTAGCGTTCATCAAAGTTGCACGGTAAGCCCAAAAACTGAGGGTTTCACTTGCTCTGCAGTTACTACTCAGGGTTCAGTCCCACATTGACATTTCATGACATAGATTTTAAGACATTCAAATACATCTGAAGGGATCTGATTTCTTACAGATATTGAAAATCTATTAAATCAAATGACTTTTGTCACCGTTTCAGTGTCGCTGATCCCAGGAACACAGAGTGCTCTGTAGACAGCAGTAACCGGCGCTGGATTTGCTCCTCAGCTCACAGTAACTTCAGCTGCTCGGTGCATGAGGACGGGCGGGGGATCTCCTGCCTGGACCAGCAGCACTGCCCCTACGCTGAGGAGAACCAGCAGATCTCCGTCACCGTCTTCGTGAGGACCGACCACTATCTGCTGGAGAGTTACTCTAAACTCTTTTTCTTGTCAGCGATAGGTGAGGCGTCTGCCAGGGATATATTTGTCTCTCACTCCTGTGCAGGTGACGCCACTTTCTCTCCCTGTCTTTGTTCTCATTCTCTGTTTTACTTCCGCCCTCGACAGTGAAACCTGGCAAGGTGACGATTGGTCGGGTCAACAAAACGGTGGTAGAGTGGAGTTACCCGAGTTCCTGGAGCACACCCCACTCCTACTTCCCCCTCACCTTCGAGGTCGCTCAAGTCAGGGCTCGATGCAAAAACTGTGAGAACCCCTGCACCGCCTTAAAGCCTTCAAAGGTGAGGAAACCTTTTGGATTGTTGCATTTTACTAAATGCTACTAAACTAAAGCTGGCTGAAAATAAAAATAACAAACAAAAAAGGTTTGACAAGTAGAGTTGGTGATGTGTTTGTTTCCTAGCCTCTGGGAAGTACAGACATTTGTCGGTTAAAGGTGAAGCGCCACACAAAGGCTGTGTGCATCAGAGCCAAGGATGCGCTCTGCAACTCACAGTGGAGCGACTGGAGCCACGTCAGGTTGGTGCCTCTCAGTGATGTAACATGATGCATTCCTGTTCCCTGTTTGGCCGGCCGTTTGGCCTCAGTATTTTCCTACATGTGGCCTGTCACATGACTGTTCCCTTTCGCGCTCACCACAGCCCACACACCTCCCTGCAGCTGTAGTGCAGACAACGTGTTGCTTTTACTTTCTGTTCTTGTCTACCTCCCCATGTCCCGTGGCGTTTACACTTTAAGGTTTCTGAAACTCCACCATCTGTTTTAGGGCTCTCAAGTGTTATCAGTGATGAAATGATATGTAAATGATTAAAATTTTTTCTTTTGTTGTTATTCTTTGTTTCCCATTACAGGTTAAGGAAAAACAGGAAGAACAAAAAGCTTCAAAAGAAAAAATTGTCATAACAGAAGAAAGGAAATGCCAACACTGGACACTGAATACGATCGTACATCAATTCCTCTGTATCTTATCTAAAAACATGATGTTTGTAACTCATTATTTACTGATAAGCAAACATATAAAATCAATGTGAATACAGACACTATTTAATGGATGACACGTCTGCTTTATCTATGCTTTTTGTTTAAAAATAATAGTTATACTTTGCTCTAGACGTGCCTAGAAGTCATTCAGGATGCTGAATGTTAAGTCTGTCTCGGACTTCTTGTAAATGTTTTTTATTTTGCTGTTGTGTGATTTACAGAAAGGATCAGAAAAAAGCTGGAATGCAGTGAAAAATGCAAATAAAAGAAATTGATTTTTAAATTTACATTGACTTTTATTACTCTGAAAATGATATAAATCGTGGTTATTTATTGATTTTGTGTGTTTTTTTTTTTTTTTTTCAAATCCAGAAAATCCATTGGGGAATATGAGGCAAGGCAAGTTTATTTCTATTGCACAATTTAACAACAAGGTTATTCAAAGACATTGAAACATAAATAAGAAACATGATTTAAATTTTAAACAAAAAAGAAAGAAATAATTAATATATAAAATAAGTGAAGTTATATAAGTGAAGTGAAGTTTTATTCAAATGCAGCTGAAAATAAGTCTGTCTTCAACCGGGACTTAAATAAGGCTTTTTTCCCTGTGATCTCCTCATCCCTGGAAAATATATGGTCTTGAAGCACTAAAATGTCTTTATATTTGTCTGCATCAGTGATGCCTTCAATGAAATTTCACTTAACTATTGCAAAGGTCACTGATAGTGGGGGTTGCTGTTAACACTCTGGACACTGTCCACAGATTCATCCATAAATGATCTAGATTACTGATTCAACTGCAATCCATGTTTCTGAGGTCCACTCCAGAAGAAGTCAGTCACTACCCCAGACAAGGGCTCTTTTAGGCACAATAAAGTTTGAAGTGGCATTTGTGAATGTAGCTGTTTTGTAGAGGTTGAGGAAGGTTTCCCAGATGAATCCCTTGCTCATGTAGTTATTTCAGTTATTGATGAATGATGGTTCTTGATGTATCAGAGATGGGAGATGACGGGTGCGCAGTTTAGGCTTGCATCTTTGCTATTTAAGCGTTAATATTTCTCCAGAGTCATTGAATTATTAAAGATCTTAAACTTTGCTGAAGGAGAACTATGCAAATCAGCTCACTAGACTTATTATGATCATATCCCCTCTAGTAGAACTTGTTCAGCCCCATTGAATAATTTTACCTCCCCGATTGCTCAGCTCAGTTGCAGCGCACCTCAAGGCTCAGTACTTGCTCAATTCAATTTTCAATTCAATTTTATTTATATAGCGTCTAATACAACAGATGTTTCTCTAGATGCTTTCCAGAGACCCAGAACATTTCCCCCGAGCAATTATTACATAAACAATGGCAGGTAAAAACTCCCCCAGTGGGAGAAAAGCCTTAAGCCAAACAGTGGCAAGAAAAAACTCCCCTTTAGGAGGGAAGAAACCTTGAGCAGGACCAGGCTCATAAGGGGGGACCCTCCTGCCGAAGGCCAGGCCAGGCCCCTCTCCTGTTCTCTATTTACATGCTACCTCTTAGCCATTCAGGAATGTAATGTAAATGATCATATTTACGCCAATGACATTTCATTTCATTTCATTTCATTTCATTTCATTTCATTTCATTTATTCCATATTCTCAATAATGTTGTACAATATTTCATGAAGTACACATTATCACCATGAAAGAAAAGGAGCAAGAAGAAGAAAACTTATGATACCTGCCCCTCTCTGTTAATACAATTACGTTGACTTACTGAACACCAATCTATCTATCACATATTTATAACATGAAAACAAACAAAAAATACCACTCTATCTATTCTTTTTCTCTTTCCCCTTCTTCTTTTTTGTAGGCACTTATCTTCTCTTTTTTAAACATTTTCTTAAGTTGATACAAACTTGTGCAACCTCTCAGTTCCTTGCTTTGTCCATGCCATAATTTTACACCTGTAACAGAAATACACATTTGTTTTATGTTTAGCCTTGCAAAAGTATGTTTGAAATCATGTTTAAGTCTGTTGTCTTCATCCTCCAATCTGAACAAATTTTGCAACTGTTCTGGTAACGATCTATTTTTTGCTTTAAACATTATTTTTAAAGTTTGAAGTTCAACCATATCCGCCATTTTCAACATTCAACTCTTCATGCCTGTAAAACTCTCAGGTCCCAGCAGCCTTGCAAATCTCACAGCTTGTCTCTCTGATGTTAAATCCTGGTTGGCCCAACATTTTTTTCAGTACATGCTGACCTGCAGTCCCACCCTCTGACCATCCGTGGTAGCCTCCATCTGTCCATTAAGGAACTCCTTTGGTATTAGTTGATGGATATATTAGATTTACTCTGAAAGGTGGAGTCTTACACTCCCGCTTTGTTGATGAATCCTCTTTCTTGTCCTCTCAACCCACATTGAGGCAGATTGCTGCTGCTCCTGAGTCTGGTTCTGCCAGAGGTTTCTTCCTGTTAAGGGGAGTTTTTCCTTTCAACAGTCCCCCGGGCCGGCGCTGACTCAGGACGGGGAATTGTATGAAGAGAAAGCTTTGATTAAATCTGTTGGTTTCATTAGCTGTTATTGTTGTTATTAATTTTCATTGGCTTTGATTCATTTGGGCTAACTTGGAATTTAATTGAATGTTTTGGGTGTCTTTAAAGCTGAATTGAGTTGAATTCTCTACTTTGTTAAGCACTTTGTGACATTGTTTAGAAATAAGCTGTACAAACATAGTTTATTCTTGTCTTTTTTATTTAAAGAACATGATTTTTTTAAACATTTCACAGATTTTTCTCACACATATTTCACAAAGGGGCAGGTGTTTAGGCTTTTATGCATTTTTTTGAAACCATTTAGGCGAGTGTGGGTTTTTTGGTAGAAACTTTTGTTCCTGTAAATACTGTATAGCAAATCACAGCACTGTCTGTAAACTGTTTGTAACTCACTGTCTGTGAACTATATCTGTTCTTGAGCATTCAGTGATAGTAGATATTACACGGGATAATTTATCAGCATGCTATGCCATAGTTTTTATTTCATGTTTTTCCTCCTATCTTTTGTTTTTGTCCTCACCTTAGCCACAGTTTAACCCATATGAGTTAATTACATAATGGAATTGACTTCATAATCCCCCTGATGATAGAACGTGATGTGAAAAGTTCAGAAATAGTTCCTCAAACATCCCTGTGACGAGAAGCTTGTATACAAATGATTTATAGTTTTGTGCAACAGTATGACAATGGCATTTAAACAAAAGAAGGTATTTGCTCTTTTTTGATTACAATAACTGCTTATTGTCCACTTTACTGGAGCATTTTTTCTGCCCGTCACTGAAACATCACGTTATGAGCACTCATCCCAGGTTATGGCCATCGTGTACTGTAGATGAATCAAGAGGGATTTGATGAAGTGTTATATTAAAGAGGAGGCTTTATTATGATGAAAATGACAAAAAAGAACTTCTTAAACATTGTTATATAGTAAAAGACCACTGTGATAAACTTTTAAGAACTTTTTCAAGCAAGCATAGCTTTTTCTTGTGGCATTTACTTTTATAAACCAGCATCCAGTCAAGACTGCTTTTTTTACTGCTTTAATATCATATAAAGGTAGATTTTATATATTGGAGAAATGCATCGCTCAAGTGGCATCCTCTTGAAGTTGCATCCTTATCTTCATGAGACAGAGAGCTTTTTTCCTCTGAAACACTGATTAAAACAAGACAATCTACACTGGTTTTGATGTTGTTCTGCTTTGTGGATGTCTGTTAAGCATGTTGTAACCTTATTTATGTGATGAATTGCCGTAAGAACAGAAGTTGTTTACATGAGGGAGCATGTAAAAAAGAAACCAGCTAATGACAAGACCCCCTTATGCAGAGATGTTAAAAAGGAGAGGTAAAGGATGTAGGACATGGAAGGAAGGAAGGAAGGAAGGAAGGAAGGAAGGAAGGAAGGAAGGAAGGAAGGAAGGAAGGAAGGAAGGAAGGAAGGAAGGAAGGAAGGAAGGAAGGAAGGAAGGAAGGAAGGAAGGAAGGAAGGAAGGAAGGAAGGAAGGAAGGAAGGAAGGAAGGAAGGAAGGAAGGAAGGAAGGAAGGAAGGAAGGAAGGAAGGAAGGAAGGAAGGAAGGAAGGAAGGAAGGAAGGAAGGATTTAAAATAGTTTTACTCCCTGCCATGGTGGTGACTGAGGTCCTTGGGAAATAAAAGTGACAAACCTGTGGCTTCAGGGGTGCGTTTCCTAATCAGATGTGTCTTTACACTGATTTTGGACAAAATGAACTGACAAAGAAACCAGGAGTCAGATCATATGCTTTCAATACTTATTAGCAACAGATGTACAGTCCTGAACATGTGACTGAAGGAGCAACTCTACATCCCAGATGTTGAACTGTTGGTTGTTTCTGCCCATGCTGTCTACTGGGTGAGCTCACCTGTGTTACCTGCCAATGCTACATGTGCCATCAGCCCGGTCGAGCCTGTCTCAGCTGTTCTCTCCATCGCATCTATTTCCTAAGTAATTTACTCTGTAATGACATACTTTACTTTTCCTTCTGGGATTATTAAACCCTCCTTCAAATCAATGTTTTAGGTCGTTTCTATGAAAATGGTTCTGCTACTATAAAAACATTATCCACCTGATGTTATTTTTGCGTAGCAGCAGTGGTGCATCCATCATCAGACTGACACATCCAGATGTTCTGCTGCTGACATGTGGTCTACAGAGCTCACACACCTGAGATGGACCCCTTTCCTTAAATCTTCAAGCATCCACGTGAAGTGATCTGAAATTAGAGTAGAAAGTAGTTTCTACGGAAACTAACATCCAGTAACGCCGTGTTAGACAGCACTGAAAAAAAGATGCATGTTCTGTTATCTCAGATAATTACAGATCACCAGACTCTCTTACTGTACATACTAAATTCCCCACAAACTGTGTAAAAGTGCACTGAACTGAAGATTTTCCCCTCCTTAATTTCTTTAGTACATGCATAAAAATAAACAGAAGTGGCGCACCACACAATAATTAATGAAACTTCATGAGCAGAGAAGTTGATGCACCTGATCTGAAATTCCACAATAAATGTGAATAAAGTGCATGCACAGTTGCATTTACCGCTAGCCGTGTATGAAAAGCCCAAAAACCAATCTACAGTTCCCCCCACACACACATATATATCAATGAGCCGCTGTTCTCAGTGGTGACGAGTAACAAGGTTGATCAGGAGGTTGTGGTGAACGCTTTCCTCACTTCCCTGTCATAAAAAGCAGAAGAGGCTAAATGATTTAGCGCTTCTGGCTCCAGACAGATAAAAACAGTTTAAATTTGACACCTCCCCTTACCTTTGTTCTATTAATGGCTTACACGTTAAAAAGGGAAGCTGATGCATTTTTGGGAAATGTTTGTCCTCCCGACATAACTTCACTGGGTAAAAAAAAACAAAAGAAATGCATTTCAGTAGGTCTGAATAAATTTTAATCTCTATGTTCTGATTCAAATGTATTCAGTTCAAAGATGTAATATTGGATTATTAAAATAAATTTACTGAATAGTTTTTTTCGATTGTTCATCATTCTGCTATTTTCTCCATGAATGAATGAAATAGTTTATTTAAACATTTAAGAAAAAAAGAAAGAAACTATCTGTTGTTAAAAAAATGTTCTCAAAATAATTATTCAGTACTTACAGTTCACAATTTGTGTAATGGAGTAATCATGACCAGAGGTGGACAGAGTACTCGACCCCAGTACTTGAGTAAGAGTACAAATACTACTGGTCAAAATTTACTCCGTTACAAGTAAAAGTAGCTCAGTCAAAATATTACTCGAGTAAGAGTAGAAAAGTACTTGCTTTTAAAGGTACTTAAGTATCCAAAAGTAAATGCTTTTAAATTTACTTTAAGTAAAAGTAAGAGTAAGAGTAAATTTCTTATTTTCCACATCAGTAAATTACTATATATTTTCTAAATTAATTTAAGTTATAAAGTTTAAGTTGTAAATGTCTGTGGTTTGTCTGTGCCCTCGTTTTTTACTTGGTCGAACTCAAACATTGAGTTAAGATACGGCCAAGGATTTTGTGAAAGTCCCTGCTCCGAGTCCGACTCATTATCAGACTCAGACGACTCAGCGGATTGTCTTTCTTCTCCTGACGCAGGCGTAGCCATTGTTGCGGCTATGTCTTGACTCTGTCTTGACAAACGCAGGCTACTTTGGCGGTATCGTTTTGAGGAGGCTTGACGTATTTCAGCTTTACGTACATCCCAGTGGAGAGCGTGCACTGTGATAGGTCTCCTCCTTTGACAAAAACAGCTTGTGTCCAATAGGATTTTAGGGAAGAAGAAAAAAGAGCAGACCTGAAAGTAACGAGTACTTTTCAGCCTTCCTAGAAATTTACTCGAGTAAAAGTAAAAATATTTGTCTTGGAAATGTATTCAAGTAAGAGTAATAAGTACCAAAGAAATCTAATACTCAAGTAAAGTACAAATCCTCTGGATATGTACTTAAGTACAGTACTCAAGTAAATTTACTCTGTTACTGTCCACCACTGATCATGACCCACATGACAATAATGAAACACTAAACCTTTATTCACATTCAGCAAATATCTCCTCCCTTTTTGCCAGCTCCTCCATCTCATCATCTCATGGATACGCAGTGAGAAAAAACAACAAATGAAATACAGCAACAAATCAACGTCAGGCTGGAAAATAGTAGACTCAAAGTTTTGAAATGATCAGGTCAACGTCCAGGCCTCGGCCCCCGGATCTTAGGAGAGCTGTGCACAAGCAACTGCCTAAAAATCCCAACCAGCTGAAACAACGTTGTACAGAAAAATGGGCCAAAATCCCTCTAGAAGTATCCAACACTAATCAAGATATATAGGGAAACAAATACTTCTAAAGCAGATTTATAAACTATTGAGTTGACTTATGGGGGTACTAAGTGTTGCCATATGTTAATAAAAAATAGAATAGGAAATGAGAAAAGTGGTAGTTTTTAGTTTCTCACATAACCTGAACATTAATTGTGGGAGTTTGGTGTTTGGAGTTATTTTATGTGCTTCTCTAAATCCTCTAACAAAAATCATTACTTAAGAAAGCTTTTCCAAGAGTAATAAAATTTCACACATGAATAAATATGTGTGGTTTTTCTCGTCCGCCTGTGGATGTCTGACTCCTCGTGACACAAGAACTGGTCAGGTTGGGTTAGGAACGCAGCTCAGAGGATGTCGTTCTTTCAGATTAAATTAAATTACAAGACATGTAACAGCAAATTCTGAATAATAATAATATACAAGCTGAGGTCATACTGCCATTTCCTAAAAAAGAGTTTCACAAATCACAACAAAACAGAAATCCTTTCATAAGACATTGTATTTGAAAAAAAAAAAAATCAGAGAATAAGTCAACCTTTGAAAAAGCAACAATAAAAGAGAAAACAACATTTTAAGAAGCGCAACATTTCACAAAACCCATCATGAAACACGATCTGTCAAAAAGTATGTCGGCGAAGCCGATAACGCAGCAGAACAAGAGAACACAATCACTCAGATGAGACAATGAGACGTCAAAAAGAAAAACAATGGGGTGCCGGAAGGATCACCTGCTGGAGCAGGTGGCCGGCGTAGCCTACAGAGGATCCAGATATGCTGCAGATGGTTAGAGATGAACTTTTCACAAAACGCAGTATTAGAATAAACTGATGTAACTTCCTTTTTTTCTTTTCACTGGAAAGATACTGAATCCCAAAATGTAATTTTCCTCTTTTGTGAAATTTCCTTTCTGTTTTTGTCTTTTTTATTAAATAAAAACAGAAAATGTGCAGTGTTTTCCATTTCATTACTATGGTTTTGGTTTTGTTCTTGTACCTTGTTTAACCTTATTGTGTTTCATACACAACACATACATTTATACAAACTTAATTCCAGTGAATTGAGGAATGGAGTAATACTGTATGTTATGGACCTGTTAACAATTAACCTACCTAGTTGTTAAATGCTCCTCCATTTGTATTTGATTTGCGCCAGCTACTTTTCCAGCATTTTGTTGACTGTGTTTCAAGTTTTTTTTGGAACAGGGTCACTAGTATTTTCCATGAACTGGAAAAAAGTCTTAGTTTCAACATCTGACAGGTTGTTTATGTTCGTTTGGAAACAAATATGAGTTTGTGAGATTTGCAAATCATTGCATTCTGTTTTTTATTTTTATTTTCCACAGCATCCCAGGAATAAGGTTTGGATTGCCTTCTCCTGATTTTGCCTATAGTGTCAATTAGATTCACTTCTTCTTGATTCTGCTGTTTCACTGACCTTGTCCCTCATTTACTGAGCTTGTTAATTAATGGCCATATAAATAGCTTATTTTGTTTTATTTCATTTATTTTAGTCAGTTAGTTAGTTCGTTTTATTTTTGCTTAGATGGCAGTTATCCACATGCTCCTTACCTTACAGCCGCTGCTTTTGAGAGTACAGCTGAATCTTGAAATAATACCCTTATCCATATATTTTTTTAAGTTTTTCAGAAATCAGAAAATACTTTGCCAAATATCAGTTTGTCTTTGCCTTTTGAAAAACTTGATTAAGAAAATATGACACAGGCAGGCCATGATTTCAAGAGCTTGACGACATCGTCTGATTGTAATGTCTCAGTAGTGTCGCTAGATGGCAGCATTGCACATCTAACGTGTACGCTTGCAACAGCCGTAACTCAAGTAAAATAGAAGTTGAAATTACCAAAGATGTGGTGCCTCTAGGACTTTCAGTGGTAAATCACTGGGTAATGACTCAAAATGATATTTCTCATATTTAATCTGTAATTTCATCTTTCAGGTTTGCATCATATTTCCTTTTCATTCAGTTCCGAAAAGGAGTTTTTCTCAACACATAATCTGCTTTATGCTGACATCAAAAGAAATTGAAGACTGCTCGTCTGCACATTTAAATAATAGATACTTAAGTTTCCTTTTTTTTGTAGACCATGGAACATATTGTTAGACATAAGGCCTAATCTCATAGGCATATGCCTGGGTTTTACAACTAGTTGTTTTTATGAGGCTTCAATTCAATCGGGCCAACCTTTTGATATTGGAGAACATCTGGTCTCGTACAGGAGGCGGACTGCGGCGCCTCCAGCTCCTTTCTCATCACTTACTTCAAAATGCATGTTGGAGTTTTAAAGCAGGGAGTTTGAACAGCCGGCACGTGTGTGGCTGACCCTAGACGCACTAGCACACCTTTACATGGTTTACATGGTGTGTGCATTCATACATGGGCCTAATGATCAGAGATATTTTGCAAACCTTTTGTCTGGCTGCCATGGAGTTTGTAAATCACAGTATTAACATGGCTGGAACATCGGGCTCCATCTGCCATATCCCCTTTAGGATACTGAGAAGGTGATATTTGGCCTAACGGTGTGTGTGTGTGTGTGTGTGTGTGTGTGTGTATGTGTGTGTGTGTGTAAGTGTGTGTGTGTGCATTGGTGCTCAGGAGATATAAATATAAGCCACCCCAGAGGCCAACATGCCGACCCAGGCAGACGGATCATGGCGAGGGCCAGCCGCAATCAAACAAATGTGCTGAAGGATATCTCTTAACTTGTGTGTGTGTGCGCGCACACACGGACAGTGTCAGACATTTTATTTCACTTCGCTTTTATTCATCACTATTTATTATATCATGTAGGCAGAGCGCTTGCATTACCCCCCTCCCGCGGCAGGAGACATAAAAACGCAGCTCCAGACAATGATGGGATGATTGCCGGGGTTTGGTGTCCAACCTTGACCGTTTATGACATTTATTAGACTCCGCAAACACTCCGTCTGCAGGTTGCCCGCGCTGAAGACACTATCATCCAGAAACGCAGCCATCGTTGCCAAAATGAAACCAAAAAAGTATACGCGCACAATAGTTTTACATCCAAATGTGCGTATTTTGTCAGAATCATGCCATTGTTTTTATCTGAGCCTGTGATCACCAACATTGACGTGTCATCACTTCTTGATAAGATCTTAATTTTCAAAGGCAGCCTCCTGATAAGAAACCACCCCTTATTGTTTCGTTTTCATTATAATTAACCAAAGAGAACTTAGTGAACAGATGCCCCCAGGAAAATCCAATTTGACCATTTAGAGATGACTCTAATGAGGAGAAAGTCAGGACTGATGAGGAGGAGAAGGAGAGCTAATATGCGCTCACTCCTGCTTTTGCTTCTGCTGCTTTCGTGCATGTGAACTTCACAGTACCAGGCTTCCGTGAGCGAATAATAAGCACATTTGTATTTTATTCTATCTTATTACACTGTTCAATTTTTGTTGACTGCACTTTTCTTCTTCTTCTTTGGACAGCGAGACGCAGCGCGGTTTAAATTGTACTTAGGCTGGATTCCCCTCGTAGTCCTGCAAGATTTATGTTGATGCCTCTAATAAAGGCTGATTTCAAACCGTCGGGCCAGGAAAAACGCGCGCAGCGGCTGCCAGGCTTCTTGGTGAGCTGAAACTTTCTTAAGCTCATAATCTGCCACTGTTGATACTCTGTCTGAGCACTTCCTCAACACACATGGGAGAAAAGACAAAACACTTTTCAACCCCCCCCCTTCCAAAGCTCACGCGTGTATAATGTAGAGTTAAAATGCATGGTTCTGGTTATTGATCTTGAATTAAACTGACACTCAAACACACAAGTAAACATAATCAAAATTGCGCACGTGTGTTCCTCTCACAATGTCGAGGCAGAAAAAAAAACAAGAAAAAAAACCCTACTTTTATCTCATCCTCCGTTAAACATTTGATCAGTTAATGTTTGGGTAGTTTAGGAGGACTTGGACACATTCTCATGACTGCAGCTCCACGACAGATGTTACAAGCAGCCCGGGTGTTCTCCTCACTCCTTCCTTCACTCTCACAGACTGCATGGATCAAACAAATGTCCTCCCCTCAGTTGGTGTCTGATTGCCACTAATAGCTACATTGATTGTCAAGTCTAAAGGCAGCACATGCTCGCAAAGAAAAGGCGCACTGTGCATGGCTTGGAGAGGCTGTGTGTGTGTGTGTGTGTGTGTGTGTGTGTGTGTGTGTGTATGTGTGTGTGTGTGTGTGTGTGTGTGTGTGTGTGTGTGTGTGTGTGTGTGTGTGTGTGTGTGTGTGTGTGTGTGTGTGTGTGTGTGTGTGGGACGAGGCGGGGACAGTGCAGGTGGGCGGGCAGCCTGCAGCTCGGGTTGGCGGACAGCTGATTGTCCGTGTCATTAACTGCGAGAGTGGGCGTCCCCGTCCACCTCCGACACCACGCCTCCCTCACCTAGTAGTTCTCTCCTGTTTGGCATCCCGGAGATGGTCCAAAGTGATTCCTCAGGGAAGAAAGGAGCGCAAATCACCCGAGCAGGAGCCCCGGAGCCGCCGTCGCCCATGCAGGACCGCCTCTTTAATTGCGCGTAATCTCCCTTTTCCATTCATCTGAGCTGAGAGGAGCACTTTATAAATAAAGAAAGCGAGCGAAGGAGGGCGTTCCATCCTCTTATTTTTTTTTCCTTCAATCTCTGGACTGTTTGTTGCAACAAAAAAAAAAAAAACTGACACTTTACTTGTGTAATTGTCAGCTGCACCTTGATCCGGGGGACTGTCATTGGAGCGCAGCCTCTCATCCAGCGCGTCCTCGCGTCTTTCCTCCTCAGAGCTGCCGCTTGCTTCCCCCCTTTCCTTTTTTTTTGTTTATTTTTCCTCGTGGAGTCGCTGACATGAGTTGCAGCTAGCCCCGGATGCTGACAGCTTCCCTTTTTCTTTTTCCACATGTCGCGTCTTTTGTTTATACTTTGAGAAGCATGCGTGCGTCTAAACACCAAGAGAAATAGACCGCGCCACTTTGCTCCCGTGACAGTGCGATCAAACAGACGCAAGAGGAGGGGAGGCAGGGGGGAAGAAAGAAGAAGACGGAGAAAAAGAAGAAGAAGGAGAAGGAGAAGGAGGGAGCCCAAGGAGAGGAGGATAGAGACAGAGGGGAGAGAGTGAGTGAGAGAGAGAGATAGAGGAAAAGCGGCGTGAAGGTGCGTTTTGATGTTCGGCATCCACGAGAGCATCCAGAGGAGTGGGAGTAGTATGAAAGAGGAGCCCATGGTGGCCGGGATGAACGCGGTTCGGACTTGGATGCAGGGTGCCGGGGTGCTGGACGCCAACACAGCCGCCCAGAGGTGAGCCCGAGGCGGCCTGCGGCGCTGCGGGGACCCCGGGGGGGAGAGACGGGGGAGAAAGTGTGCGTTTTAAAGCCTGAATTATGGTTCCGCGTTAAATCGACGCAGAGACCTTCGCCGTAGGGTTACGGCGTAGTGTACGCGGCGACGCGCAACGTACACCGTATAGGCTCTGCGTCGGTGTAACGCGGAACCATAACTCAGCCTCGGAGGACTCGGTGGTGGGATCACCTCTGCTCCTCCGCTGGCAATTCAACTTTTTCAGCTCCAAGTCTGACTTGTTTAAACATCTGATGTGGCCGATAACGCATGTTTTGCAGATTCAACTCAAAGTGTTGGCTTAGAGAATAACTTTTTTTTCCCTTTATGCGTGAAAAGTTATAGCTGTGAGTGAACGCGGTGTGTGTTTTGAGTCTGGTAAAGCAGACTGAACTGTAAAGCTTGCACGGTTTAACCACTTTTAGAATTTGTTGCAAAAAAAAAGTGAATATCTTTAATTTTAACCAAGTTGGGGAAGTTTTAAATGAAAGCAACCACAGCATAAACTGCAGCTCAATTAATTTAATAACAATTATCTGGTCTTTTTTAAATTATAACTGTAGATCTGAATAAAATATCGTTCATATTTCACTATATTTCAATATACGTTTAATTGTAATTTACTTAGAACAATAATATAGAAACGTAGAGCAGTAATGTTTTTTTTGTTTGTTTTTGTTTTCAAATTGAACTGTTTACAGTTTCTTATTAATTTGTGGATGCAGGACTGACTGCAGCGTCGAGTTTAAATGGATATATATCTTTTTTTGTGTTGTAACCGTGGTGCTGGTGGCTGCTGCTGCTGTGTGTGTTTGTGTCCGCAGCGGAGTGGGTCTGGCACGGGCGCACTTCGAGAAGCAGCCGCCCTCCAACCTCCGCAAGTCCAACTTCTTCCACTTCGTCCTGGCTCTGTACGACAGACAGGGCCAACCCGTGGAGATTGAGAGGACCACCTTCATTGACTTTGTGGAGAAAGAAAAGGTGAGTTTAAAAAAAAAAAAATCACAGAAAGAAAAAAATATATATTCAGATTTCTCTCACACGAGCGTTTGATATTATCTTCTAAAGAGACACGGTGAAGCAAAGTGATAAATTGGCATAAGTGTGTCAACAAAAAGTAATCAGACTTACACAGCAGGAGTCCGGTGCTGTTGAAGGTTTCCCTGAGGGGACTTTCAGAAGCTGTCCCCCTGGAAATAAAAACTCACAGACTTCCCATAATAAACCTAACATTGATATTTAGTTTTTCTTTTCATTTCCAAAATGTTCCTGACTATTGGACTCTTTTTTCATTATTGACAACTTTTGCTCTCAGTTGCAGCTTTTATTTATACTGACAGTTGAGCTGCAGCCTTGTGTTAGCCAGCATGTTTTATTTCTTAAACAAACAGTAATACTAGTCTACTATTTATCGTGCTGAGCCTCCAAATCATATTTTTCAATCACCGTTAAAAGTGGATGATTTTTCTGTCAATATTTTATTCATTTGGATTTAGTCTTGGTTTACTTCTGTTGATCAGAAATAACATTTGTGTTATTATAATTCAAATCTCGTTAATTTAATAATGACAATATAATTACATTTTTAATTCTCTTTTTATTTACCAAATTACTCCAGAGACAGTCAAACTGTTAAAGTGAGTTATTAAAGTTGTAAAAATACAAACGAAATATTTTAAATACAGGATAAGGAAAAATTGTTTTTTTCTTTTAATATTTTGTCAACTATTGAAAACAGAAAATAAAAAATAAAACAATTGCATATTTTGACATTTGTATATATTTTACAAACGTATTTTATTCTGTCTTTTTTTGACGAAGTAAAATGGATGTGAATTCGATCCCGTGGTGAAACTTCCCATGACAGTTGTCCAGAAATCCCGGGCTGCAGCCGCGGTGAGGGTCCCAGGAGGAGAGCAACCGCTCGCTCTCACCGACTCTGTTTGCTTTAATTTTCATAGGAAACGACGGGGGAGAAGACCAACAATGGGATCCATTATAGACTCCAGCTCCTTTACAGTAACGGTGAGTTTGGCTCCCATTATTTTTATGGCGCAATAACAAAATCAGTGAGAGAAAATGACGCCAACGCAAAGAAAGGAAACCCGAAAAATAAATATTCAAAAAGGCCAAAACATCAATATTGATATGAATTGAAATTAAATGTTTTTGTACAGCGTTGTTAGATATTTTACAGATATTTTCCAAAATTAAAAAACTCAAACCCCTTATGGGGCCTTCTTTGGGAGACGCTGGAGAACTTAAAACGAATAGCGAAATATATCATTTCAGTTTTTAACCTTTTTTTTCTAGTTTTAAGCGATTGAAAATTAATTCATTATGATTTTAATCATGGGGAGGGGGTGGGGGTTTGTGGTTGTTTCTGTTTTCATTTTCACTCTAAAGTTTTTAATAGGTTCTTTCTAAAGTAAGTGAATCTTTCAAGTTCCCACCAAACGCACGGTCTCCAACTCATACCGAGGGCTCTCGATGACAGCTCGGACTCATGAGTTTTCATGAATTACCTCACAGGGGAAATCAGAGGGAACATGTCTTGTGATCCAAAATATCCCCAAACGAGTCTAGCGTATGTAGGCCGATGTGAAAGTGCGTGTTTAACCTCTCTGGTCGCTGCAGGAATCCGGACGGAGCAGGACTTGTACGTTCGCCTCATTGACTCCATGACTAAACAGGTAAGAGGCTCCTGCTCAGCTCCATGTTTCCCGTGCACCATCACCATCTCTGCACCCCCCTTCCCTCCCTGCTGCATGCACGCCTCTGTCTGAGACCCTCAACTTCAGCACAGCCGGCTTGATAAACGACCTGTCTTACCTGTGGAATACATTTACAGAGACCCAGAAACGCAGAGGACATGTGTCCTCATAAGAGTGAGCGAGGCTGGCGTGTGCGTCTGTGTTTGTGATGTTTGAGGAGGTAGTCTATCTCTCTAGCTATCATTATATCTCCCCCTTTCATCCACCGCAGAAGTCTCTGGTTGTTTTATCAAAATTATAATGACATCCACCCTCCCCTCCCCCCAGTCTCTTGTGATACAAACAGAAAATACAGAAACCCATCACTCTCTTAAATCTCAATAGAATGGAATCCTGATTAATATGGCGAACATTTGTGTGGGAAAGTCTCCTTAAAAACATTTGGATCTGTGCCTTGTTCTGAGGGAGAGGTCACTTTTCTTTTAAAGTCACCCCCCCCTGAACATTGTGTGGTTTTATCTTGTGTACATGTGTTCTAAAGTTTGAGCAATATGACTTTTTCTATCGATGCAGATTTAATTTTAATGTAACTGATTAAACCCCCAAATATTATCTCAGCATTTTATATTTACGTCTTAATAAAGAGACTGAAAAATAATTATGGACGGCCATTTAAAGTTTGATAAAAGAACAAGACCAGAGGTGCCTTAGGCTCTTGCACAGTACTATATATATCTATTAATGTGTGAATATCTTGCGAAGGTGCAGAAGCGGTTGTGCATTAGTGTTTTCAGAGAGACAGTGATGCATGCCAGCTCACTCTTTGAGGACCTTGACCCTCATTTCCTCAATGTGAAACAGAACAACTATCCCAGAGTGTGTTATGGCCAATTCAATCACACAAAGAAATACAGAGCAGCACATGCTCGCTGGCACACACTGAGGGAATTCTTCGTGAGGATGCATTAGACAATGAAGAAAGTGAGCCCCCTCAATGCTGTTTTGATATCAGGTCTTTTGTTTTGCCAATTCTGCCTCTAGTGCCATTAGGCTCGAAGAGAGTTTGTCTTACAATAAAAAGAGAAGGAGGAGTTGTTGTTC
Source organism: Cololabis saira (assembly GCF_033807715.1). Classification (NCBI taxonomy): domain Eukaryota; kingdom Metazoa; phylum Chordata; class Actinopteri; order Beloniformes; family Belonidae; genus Cololabis; species Cololabis saira. The sequence goes on from NC_084593.1 coordinate 19,237,138, forward strand.
GTGTGGGAGTGTGTGTGCTTGCATGTTTATCAGCCTGTGTGTGTGTGTGTGTGTGTGTGTGCAGGGTGATCAAGCCCTGGAGAGCATGTTGAGTGGGGTTGGAGGGGTAACCAGACTAGATTTTTGGACGCCGCGCTGCATGGACCAGATGGTGCACTATACTCCAGTCTGGCAGTCCAACTGCTCACTGTACACCGCATATAAACATACGTGCATGCACAAACACATATGCACATGCAGCAGTACGCAGACACACACAAACATTTTTCCCTCTTACTGTCTCTGTCAGAACAGAGCGTTCCTGTTTAGGACTGGATTCCCACGACACACACATTTGCCAGATAGACAAACATTTCTCCCAGATGAAAGACATACACTTTTTGTTTCTGTTTTTCTATTTGGCGTCGGATCCTTTTTGACTCACCTTTTCTTCAGCGGGGCATGTAGAAAATTATCACATTAAATAATTACAATTTTTTTTGTGTGTGATTTTCTCTCCATTTTTTTGTTGTTGTCGTTTTTTAGGCAATTATTTATGAAGGCCAGGATAAAAATCCAGAGATGTGCCGGGTGCTGTTGACCCATGAGATCATGTGCAGGTAAGAGCAACCAAACTCAGCTACATTGCTCTTTTTTATTTGATTTGATTTGTCTTCTCCCTCCCTTTTGGAGAGAACTGTACAGGGGGAGGGCGAGAATAGCTAAATTACAATAGAAATCTTATCATTTCCCTCCAAGTGGGCTGGGGAGATGGGCCCTGGCCTATTTCTGTTGTGTGTGCATGCCTCTCATGTTCGGCTAATTAGGACAAGGAAACGCTCATTACTCAAACCCATCCTCCTCGTTCAGTGTAATACATGCAGTTTGCTGTGTCCTGACAGTGAGCTATGTGCATGGAGGTGGCAGACTCAGATTTCAAGTAATATGAAGACACACACACACACACACTCAAAAGTAGTAAGCAAGGGCAACCCTCACAAGCCTCTGTGTGCATTTACAATCAATAAAAGCTTCACACGACACATGACTGTCTCCCACAAGGCAGCCAGCGAGGAATACATGGGGAGTCGCATGTAGAAAAATGGCTAGTGGCAAAATGTAGCCACTTCCTGGTTATCACACGAGGCAATTTCAACCACTTGTTTTCATATGCTGCAGGAAACGGTTGAGATCAGAAATCTGATCTGGCTCTCCAAGCTTCTCGTCCTGAGGGACTGGAGAAAGCAGGGGGAGGGTCGACCCCCGTTCCTGTCTCTCTCCATCTCCTCCCACACGCATACAGTAGACGCAGGCGTGTAGTCAGACGCAGGTACATGGAGACGCGGAGGGGAAAGGTAGACGTGGCGATACTTTCTTGGGATGGGGTGGTGGGGCGGTGAGGAGGTTTGATGCTACACAACACTGTTACACTGTGCTGCAGTCAAATGATTTAGGGAGGACTCGTCACATCAGTATGCAGCCCCCCGTCTACCCAGCATGCACTACTCCCCAGGTCCAGTGGGACCACTCTGTGACCCACTTCTGAGGGAGAGAAAGAACGCAAGAGAGAGGCGGGATAGAGGGAGGGGACGAGTGCTGAGGAAAAATAGAGAACATAAGATGTCTGGTTGTGTGATGTCTGACAGGAGCGGAGCTAACCTGAGCCCCGGAGGCTAATTCCACTTCATTTCCAGCTCCAATTGAGCTCACCGCTCAGGCTCTTCCCCTCCAAAGTTTGCCTAAAATCGCCTCATTGATCTCGTGCAAGAGCCCCAGTCTTACCTTGCCAAGCTGAACAGAAATCCAATTCATTTGTCTTCTTGAACTCCACAAAAGTCTCACGCCCTTTTACTCACGTTTTCTCTTTCCTGTGTGCTCATCTGGCTTCCTCTGCCCCTTTGAGCTGCGTCTTATCGCTCTCTCTGTCGTTCACATCTTGGTGACTACCCTTTGTCTGTACCTCCCTCCTTCTGTACCCCCCCCCCGCCCCCCCCCCCCCCCCCCCCTGCAGTCGGTGCTGTGATAAGAAGAGCTGCGGCAACAGGAACGAGACCCCATCAGACCCTGTCATCATCGACAGGTAAGCAAACTTCGCCTTTTGAACTCAGCTGAGCGCGATGCCGTGCTGTCAACTGCAAAACACCGTCACAGCACGTATGAGCGGCCCACGTGTGAACAAGAACTGTGTATCGAACAGACAGGCAGCAAATGTCGCAAAAAACACATACACACACACACACATGCACACAAAGCGTGACATTTTATTTAAAATGACTGGGAAGTCAGCAGATGAAAATGATTTCTGACATGTAATTTGGCTGAGAAAATGTAACCTGCAGGCCTCGTAAAGGAGGCCACAGGTTGTTTCTCAGCGACCATAATGCTCTGTGTAAGTAAAATGTGTGAAACGGCAGTAAATTACATTCCAGTGTGATGATTGTGAGGCGTAGGAGGCATCACGGAGCAGTTGAGCTCTGCTTCAAGTGTGGTCAAACAGTGTTTGTGTGGTGGTGCTGATGACTCCACTGATGAGCAGTTTGGGTTACAGCTGTTTGTGTGTGTGTTTCTGTGAATAAATATGAGTCTTGGAAGGGTGCAGGAGGTTGGTAGCTGCCTCTGACACAACATGCGTGTGCACTTTTCCTGGAGTGTATGCCTCTCTCCTGCTGTCATAAACTACACCTGAGTGAAGCGGGCGCTGGCGTGATTTAAAGCCGGTCGGGGGGAAAAGAAAAACAGCCAGATTTACTGTCCGGCTACCTCTGCTGCATGCATGTGTGTTGGGCGTGTGTGGACACGCAGTGTGAGGGAAAGTGTTTGTTTGTGATTTTCACATGCAGATTTAAGGCTGAAGAGTGATCTTCCGTGAGAGAGTTTGAGGTTTGTGCTCTGCAACATGTCGTGCAGCATCAGCCAGGAGAACGCACCGCGTTGGCTGTTTTATGTCTTATTTGAATGTGTCACATTTGAGTGTATTTGTGAGTGTTAATGAGGCAGTGACCTGTGCTATCTGATGAGCGCAGCTGTCTCATTCTCGCTACTGCTCCGTCAAAAGCTCCCCTTTACCTGTGTATATTTGTGTATGCACAGTGTGCACAAGTTTGTGTGTGTGTGCGTGTGCGCCGCCCTTGTTCCGCTCCAGCGAAGCGGAAGGCCTCACCTCAGCGCTCCCTGAGACAGCTGCACCCCGCCACGTGGCCTCAGACAACATGCCTGCCCATCACTCCCTGCCATCTTTTCTGATTTTTGTTTTCCTGTGTGCATACTTGTTGAGTTTCTCATCTGTGCACTCTGTTGCTCCGACTTGGTGTGGGTGCCAATCCCGGCTTCCTCGGTCGCAGCTCCAGGCTTCTGCCGGAGCGGGCCCGTCTCCGGCGAGCAGCTTTCTCCCACACAGAGCCGCTCGCTGGCGGTATTCCCCCGACGCCTGACGGCTCAGGTGTGAGGGCAGCGTTAACGAACAACAAATTAGAACAGGGGGAGGGAAAACAACAGCAATATCTCTGCTTTCCTCTCCAGTGAGCAGTCTTTCTGGACAGGGAAAATAGGTCAGGTGAGAGGAGAGCTACGGGAAGAGAGGGGGTGGTAGCCGGCGCTAACAGAGGGGAAGGAGAGGGAGGTGGGCTTATACGTTTGCTCATTTAGCACCAATATATTCTTGGCAATTGCAATAATCAGGGATTCATAAACAAACAAACAAACAACTGTGAGGCTGAAACTGACTCAATTACCATGAGTTCCCCTCCTTCAAATTCATAAAGAAATACCGTCAGCAGCCCCTCTCCACCCTTGAAGTTATTTAGTTCGTTAAATAAGGGCTCGTTAGCCCTCTGCTGTTTCGCAGAGATGATTAGATTTTACAGCCCTAATTAGCTGGGCTAGCTCTAACTCTTCTGGAAGAGTAATGGGTCTGATTGCCTAATTAGCTCTCTCTCGTTAACATAGGAGAAACAGGCCACTGCAGCAAAACTGCAGGAATGAGGAAAAATAAAGTCAGCTAATGAGAAACTTATTTGATTGTTACGAGAACAAATCTGGTAGAGCTTGGATGTGCAAGCGCTCTGGGTACTGTACACGCTGACTGGGAGAACCTCTCCACACCTCCCCTCCTGGGGAAAAGAGGATACGTTTGGGCTTTTAGCACCTATACAGATACACGTGATTCAGCTTTCAGTTACGATGCATGTTTTTTATGGTCGTGCTTGGGGGGAAAAAAGTGCTTGAAAGTTCTTTTTGACTGAAAAGACGGGAAACGTTCAGTGTTTAGGGATTGCATTATTTTGACAGTTTTGACGGTTCTCCGCAGTTTGATCAGTCGATAACACTTATGCCATATTTTATCAATCTAACCTCAGAGGTGGGGAGTTCTTGGACATTTTAATAGGCCTTGGCATGACATGCCGTGTCTGTGCTTGACACTGGGCAGTTGAAGCAGCTGAAAGGTGAGATGCGCTCGTGATTCTCCTCCCTTGGGAGGCATGTGTGGTCCACTTTAGCCTCTCAGAGAGGCAGAATAATACGAGAGGAGTCCTTAACCCCTCCCCAACCTCCGTTTCCACTTCTCTCCCTAACTCCTGGTTAGCATGGGGTTAATCATATGCAGCCACTGCATATGATCGGCCCATCATGTGCCTGGATGGGTCTCAAATCATAAACACATTTCCCTGCTAACCGTGCACAACTTAGCGTCTCCCTGCGCAGTTTTATGTTAATTCCATATACATTTTCAGCCCCTTTTTAACGAGGAAAAAGTCTGGTGGAGGATAAACATCTATTTTACAACAGTCTGCAGGCAAAGAGGGGCAGCGGCACAGTTTAACAGGTTACAGGCAAAGGCTAATCACATCAAATTTAGTTGAGAGTTAAGAGTGCATTACAAAATCATAAAACAGCAAGATATTTGTCACAAGTCATCAACAATATTGGTGATTTTAGGGCGTATTCCCTTTAATGAGTCTTCTTTTGAGTCTTTAAAATGCTGCTTTGAATTTGATTTGCGGAGGCGACTTTTTGAGATGTAAAAAGATTTATTACTGACTCCAATAAAATCATACGTGGTAGAAGCGGGTTTGAGTTCTTAAGATAGGCAAGAATTGATCTGAAAATTGAGAGAAAAACCCTTTAGAAATGGGTCAAACCTCGTCTCTTTGGGGGAATGACTGCCCTTCCAGAAGCATGTGTCACCTCCTGCCCCCTACCACCTGTGTCCTATGTCCCTTTCCTGCTCATCCGGCTCCCACCGGCCCGCCGCGAGGTGTCCCCCAGGCAGGGAGAGCCTCTCTGGGAGGGAGGATAGAAGCACTCTGTGACCAGAGATAAGGATCCACTAGTTAGGCCCTCGCAGCATATGATCCCCCATTCTCCATCTGGAGAGGTGGGGGGGGCAACTTTACATTCACAGAGTGTTGTTTCAGGTTTATTGCCATTTTTCAGCGTATGCTCGCATGTGTTTGGATTCGCACACACTTCTGGGGCCCCGCTGTTGATGTTGCCCATTTCCTTGCATGCGCGTCTCTGCTTGTGTATCCACTTTGGTGTTGGTTGTTTCCCCTGGAGTGAGTGTGTATGTTGATAGAGGCCATTTCCTGACGACTGTGTGAGAGCGTCTTGAGTGAAGAATGTCGGGCAGGAAGTGCTCCTCCCGGGGAGGATGATGTCATGGCCGACGGTTTCCTGCCCTCCGAGTCTGTGGAACAGGCCGGCTCTCGGCCTCACGGTGGAGGGTCTGCACCAGGTTTTGGTTCATGTTTCAGCCGCTTTAAGGTCTACGGCTGATACACCTCTCGTGAAAAAGACAAAAGACCTGAAAGTCGTCAGTTTTTTGAATGCAGCATTTTCAAGTTTGATATAATCCGTATTTTTCACGGTATCTCTCGCGGGGAAGCCTCGTATTGTTTTGCTTTTGTTTGGATGCACTTCCTGGGGTGAGAGGTCATGTGTTGCCTTGGCTAGGCTAACGTGCACTTGTGAATAATGTATGTCATTGACTTTATGTCAGTCCTGCCAGCCCCCCAAGCAGAGCCCACCCATGTTTAATTCATCCGTCTCATCTGTGTGTGTGTGTGTGTGTGTGTGTGTGTGTGTGTGTGTGTGTGTGTGTGCATGCTTCTGCAAATGTGTGTGCGTGTGTCATTTAAAGGGCCCAGCCTGCACCTGTCCAACCATTAGCCCCCTTCTCATTTGCATTTGATGCTAATGTGGTTTCCTGGCATATCGTCCATCCGTTTAGTTTAGTTTAGTTTCAGTTTTGCATCCATGACGCCAACGGTGAGAAAGTGGTCGCAGACTGACTGTGACGCTACCCTACATTCATAAAACAGTTTCTGCAACACTTGAATACTGTATCTTTTTTGCATTGTCTGTTTAATGGAGGATCAATCCACCCATTCATCGATCATCTGCACCTGTTTATTCTTATTTTAGGGTCACAGGGGTCTGCTGAAGCCTCTCCCAGCTTTATTTGGGTGAAAGGCAGGTGAAGGGGGTACACCCTGGACAGGTCGTTGGTTTTCTGTTGCCTCTTTGATCACCTTAAGTTTTCCCCTCCAGGAAAGAAAAAGCTTGAAAGAGTGTCTTAAAACTGCAAAGGAGCTACGCTTTCTTTTGGAGGAGGATTACAACAGCTGTACACATGTACCTCTTTTTTATATTAGCTTTTTTTTTAATCTGTATTTGATATTTTTCCTTGAATGCTGGGGAATAAGGGTGCATATTTCACACGGAGACACCTCTCCTCCCCCTTACCTTCAGAAGATGTTTTCTGTTGTTGCTGATGTGCTGTTCGGTTTTTGTGCAGTCAAAAGGGTGGGGGGGTAGGGGGGGGGTCCAACTGCATTAGAAGTTAGGGGAGGCTTTGAAAAGGACTGGCCCTGAGCTGGTTCTGGTGTTTGTGCAGGGCTCAGGGGCAAAAAGGCAGAGTTGCTGGCTCATCGATATGCAAGCAGAACTCCTCTCCCTCAGGTGCTAGCTGCCTCACAAATCTCCCTTGCTCACATGTAAGAGAGCACACACACGCACACACACATAGACAAAGATTCAGCACTCACCCTTGGATAAACTCCTACGCAGCACACGAACACGTATGCAGACACACGCCTGCCAAGTTGTAAGAGTCCACAGGCGTGCAGCGGTACAGTACGTATACACACACATAGATGCATACTGACCTGCACATTTCTGCATCGGCTTTCTTGTTCTTTTTTTTCTTCTTTTTTTTTCCCGGCGGTGGTTCCCTCACCCGTTTGGCCCCCAGCGTTGGAGGAAAGCGTGCCCCAGGGGACAGGCGGCTGTGCTGATTGACAGCAAGGAGTTTGGAGGTCGAGGAGCCTCTAAAACAGCGCCGCTACTTTCAGCAGCCCTCTCACCCGCAGCCACCGACTAGTTTTCATTTGCGAATACCCCACAAAACACATGACCCGTAATTCCCTGGGTTTCATTTGTCGATACGATGTGTTAAGTTAACAGAAGCTGTATGTGTTCTGCCGTAAGGACATGTTGGAAATACATTTTTTTCATCTTCTTTTTTTTTCCTTATTAATACTCAGCTTTTGTTTCCCCAATAAACTAAGCGGAGCTGCGTCATACTTTATTGGTAGTTAAGTTAATGCGCTCCAGCTGAATGCAGGTAACAGTCAGTTTATTAGGGCACATAAAACATAATTTACAAATGCTATAACAGCAAAAAGTTCTTGGATTCATGACACAACGGGTTCTTTTCGTTTTTTTGGCTGGAGAAACTGTAAATAGCACTCGTAGTGGTAATTTTTTATTTTTTTCCCTCCTGCAAACTGCTTTGTCATTATTGCTTGACATTCCCTGCTTGACCTGGCCGCTCTCCTTGGTTGTTCCCTCTGCCTTTGTGTCAGTGTTTGTCCTTTCCCAGAATGAGGGGGTTAGGCTGGCCAGAGCTGACCCAAATGAGTAGCGTCCTACTTCTCTGAGAGCTATTTAAGACATTTTTGGTGTTGGAAATTACAGGCTGAGAGAGATAGAGATAGAACGGGAGTGAAATAGAATGAAGATATATTTGCCGTCTGAAAGGTGGTCATGTGTGAGTGTGTGTGGTACTGCAAGTGAGGAGGAGGGAGTAACGTTTTCCAGGATTTAGTCCATGACTCGCCCTAGAAGATGCGCTCAATTTGCTTTTCAAATGAGGCGTGAAGAGCACAAGTGTGCACCTCTGGATGTGATGCTATATATTCGGACATGCAAGGCTATGTGTGTGTGTGTGTGTGTGTGTGTGTGTGTGTGTGTGGCAGGCGAAAAGCTTTGTTGTCTTTGTCCTCTGATGTGTGTGGACAGTCTAGCACACGGCCCACTAAGTGCTCTCTCACAGCCAATGTGTTACACGACTGCCTGTGTTGCTGTTCTTAATTGAATAGACACACCAGCCCCTCTCAGTGGAGGATACCCAGACCTCCGCTCAGCAGGCTGAGCCTGTGTGTCACCGAGCCGCGTAGCCTCAAGCTGCCCCGATCTCAGCCTTCACCCGTGATTTATTGTTTACTGATTATTTCTGCTAAGTGAGAACACAGGCAGCATGATCCGTGGCAGCTTTCGTTACCCTGACTCTGCTCCTCCGCCGCGGCCCCGGTGTCTCACTTCCCCAACCAGCCGACCCCTCCGCCGGGGCTTTACCTCCACTACCGTGGCCCAGGATGTAGGTCCAGGTGTCCAGGATGAGCTGCCTGTGACCTGCTGTGCCCGAGCAAGATGCATGGTCCGTTGATTGTTTTCCATCAATCTCTCCAGGAAGAATGGATCGCTGGCCAGGCGCTGTGAGCGGCGCTCTCAGTTTCACATGTCACAATGGAAGGAAAACCTGCACGACATCAGGGAGACAGGGAGGGAGAGGCGTGCAGTGTGATACTGTTGGCCAGATCCTGCAACAAAGTTACCGCATTTGAATAATAATCTGTCTTTTCTCACTGAGATTTTCCCTTTTTTTCCAACCTCAGGGATGATTTTTTTGATTTTTAATCATCTTGGAAAACATAAAGAGAAAAATACCTGTTGGCAGTTTTGTAACTATCATTCTCTCCAAGTCGAGCCTTTTCATAATCATTCTTGTATATAAGTTTTGTGACATTAAGCTTGACTAGTTTGAGCTGTTTTGTTAAGGGACTAAAAGAAATCTTCAAGGGAGCGTCTCCGCCATAATTAAATGTAAAGCAGGGACGTCAGCGAGCAGACAATTACGGCCAACTGTACTGTTCGATCAAAGGGATGATATATTCTTACATTCCTAATATATTCCTTTTGCTTTGCATTAATCGTCAACAAATGAGACCCAAAGCACATGTCACTGTTCCACTTCAAAAAGCTGAGCTGAATTTAAAGGGCTTTGTTTGTGTTTATGTAACTCGTGAGGGGAGACAAAGTAAGGCGTAGGCAACCGACCGAGACACTTTGTTGTTTTACACCGCCTCACCCCCCTTCATGTGTGTGCTGTAGGAGTTGTTGGTTTGTTTACTGTGTGGCTTGACCTCGCAGAGAGGAATGCTCCACTTGTTTCCTTTTGCGTCTCTCTCTGATTTTTGCCATCTAGTGTCGCTTCTTCTTTTTCTTTTTCTTCTTCTCCTCCCGCTCTCTATGTATCTGCCCCTCTGTCTGCTCGTCCTCCCACTCAGAACTCCAGATTTAACTCTGGAGGTTCTTTCGACTAATCACACGTGGAATCTTCCCCGCGTCTGAGCGCTCCCTCCTCGTGCTCTTTTCCTCGATCTGCGTTGAGAGGTGCGCAGAGAGTAGCACTAATTATCACGGTTATTGGCTTCTCCTGTGCGAAAGCCGTGTTTCACACGAGTTGACATTCTGTTCAATCTCACAAACCTTTGCAGTTTTTTTTTTTTTTTTAACAATTAACAGCCTTGCTTTCTCCTTGCCTCTCTCCCGTGCCGTCTTTTTTTCCTTCTCTTTACCCTCCCTCTTCCTCTGGCTATTGTCTTCGCACAAACAGGGAAGATTTACTGCCAAAAGAATGAAGGGCGTGTTAGGTGTGTGCGAGTTGCTTGTTAGTTATTCATTTAGTCGAATGAAGCTTAAACTGTGTCAAATTTATACAAAAAAAACAACCAAAAACATCCCATTTCATACAGCTATTGACCTCGGAACAGACGCGCAGCCCGCCGAGGCCCGTTTAAACACAAAGACAAACTCGCGAGCGTAGTGGTAATGAAGCACATCTCTCTTCTGTCATGGCGCTCATGTTAGTATGACAAGATGTTTACACACACAATCACGGCGGCGCCTGTGATGTAGGCCCGGATGAAAGGGAGATGAAAAAGAAGAGGCAGAGACGTGGTTGTGAGCGTCGGGCGTGGACTGCTTTCCTCTGTTTGACAGCTGTAACAGTACCCCACTGAGAACCCGAGTGGGGGGGGCGTTACTGGAGAAATATATCCTGAAAAGGAGAGACTTTTGTCCTCAATACAGGGACTTCTCTGAAATACAGCACTGCGCTGATGTCCTGTTCGGCCTCTTTATTGATGCACAAATGTAGAGTGATAATGTCGACTGATTAATCAGATCGACCATAAAACCCAAATCAGTCAACTTCAAGATAATGTGTACACAAAATAAAACCACATCGTGATCAGAACAAAGTAACTGTCCAAGAAAATGTTACTATCTAGTGCAGCGGTCTGCAACCCAAAATGTTGAAATAGCCATATTAGACCAAAAACACAAAATACAAATATGTCTGGAGCCGCAAAAAATGAAAAGTCTTGTATAAGCCTTAGAATGAAGGCAACACATGCTGCATGTATCTACACTGTATATTAGTTATAACTAGGGGGAAGATAATTTTTTTCATTATGCACTTTGAGAAAAAAGTCGAAATGTCGAGAAAAAAGTTGAAATGTCGAGAAAAAAGTCGAAATGTTGAGAAAAAAAGTCGAAATGACGAGAAAAAAGTCAAAATTTCAAGAAAAAAGTCGAAATGTCAAGATTAAAAAGGAAATGAAAAAGAAAAAAAAAGAGAAAAAAGAAGAAAAAAAGAGAAAAAAAGAAGAAAAAAGAAGAAAAAATTGATAAAAAGGGTCAAACATTTTTTTTAAAGCTCCAGGGAGCCACTAGGGAGGCGCTAAAGAGCCGCATGCGGCTCCAGAGCCGCGGGTTGCCGACCCCTGATCTAGTGTAACCTACCTGAAACCCAGGAGGGACACAGTAAAACACTTTTAATGCACAAAGGTGGTATTTTTTTTCTATGTTAAATCTCAGTTTTAGTTTCATTTGAAGGAGTATTTGACGACTGTGATGGACTGGTGACCTGTCCAGGGTGGACCCACGCCTTTGGCTTGAAGACACCTGGGATGGGTTCAGATGGATGGATGGATGGATGGATGGATGGATGGATGGATGGATGGATGGATGGATGGATGGATGGATGGATGGATGGATGGATGGATGGATTATTGGTCCTATCAAACACTTTTTTGGGGTGGACTAAATGTGGTTGGCCAGTCATTGTACTTGTTTAGCCCAAAAAACGTTGCTAAAAATGTGTAATCCGTGTCAGAAATTATGATTTTTCACCTTTCACTTTTCAACCAAATCAAAATGTAATTTAGATGACTCACTTGTCTTTTTTGATGGGATTCTAGTGGGAAGGAATTCTTCACTACTTTAAGGAAGCATTGTCTCACTTTTGTGGTCACCCCTCCCTACTATCCACACTGGATGACGGGAGTCCAAATTTACAGCAATATATTATTATTTCTATAAAACATCAATAAAAAAGGTCAATAGGATAGGGCCATCCACACAGAAACAACTATGGGACTCTTGAAAGCCATGACAGAAGAGAAAATGAGAGTAACTAAGCAGGAACCAGCACAATATTGCATCTGGGACAATTTGAAAAAGTTCCTTTGGGCCTTTTCATGGAAAATGCCGCATGGAGATGTTTTCATTGATGATAATTAGGATTTCAATCTTTTTAGGTTTAAAAGAGCCATGTTGTTGTGTTTCCTGTCTGTATCTTAAAAGGTCCCATGGAATGAATGTATTGGCTGCTTTAATTAGTTTTCAGAGGTCTCTAAGTAGAGAAAGCAATGTTTTGACCAAAGATTGCATATGTGCATTTTACACACCCTAATGCAATCCCTGTGAATGACCCTCTAATCAGAAGAAGCTGTCTTGATGTGCTCATTAATGATTAAGTTCGCTCTGCACTGATTGGTTGTTAGCAGTGTGAATGAGCTACATGCTGATGCTACTTGTCCAAGCTAAATATTGTTGACACTTACTTCCTAATCAAATGTCATCATAGTTATCCTCTATTCAAAGTGATCAGGCACTTTTGTCCTTTCAGTTGACTTTCCCAGCAAGCTTGGCTGTATTATTCCACATGGGATCATTTTTTGTGTCAGATATTTTCCTTTCTAGAGTCTCGCAATTAATGAAAAGGTGCATGAGGTTTCTATAAATGTTTGTATTTACGGTGTACAGCAAAGAAGAACTATAGGCAAACAGATAAACACAAATATATTAAACAAAATAAAATACATGGAAAGTCGACGAAAGATATGGAGCACTGAAGACCCATCAGCTGCAACACCGCTTGTGTGCACACGTACAAATTTGTCCTGGATACACCTCTATTTGTCTTTCGCCATCTTTGGACTCACTCCCAAATCACGAGCGATCTCATCCCAGCTATTATTATTTAATAGTTGCTTCTCCCTGTGCCCAGGCGATGTGATGTCGTAGATATGGCTGCAGTAGCAAACAGACTCACACCGCCTCTCTTCAAAAGCTCCTGCAATGTCTACAGTTGTTGTAGTCGTCTTCTCCTGATCCTCTTCGTCATCTCTCTGGGGCGTGGTAGTCTAGCGGCTACAGAGGTCGGCTTGAGCCCTGGTTCAAGCCCCGGAATGGCAATCAAGACAAACCACCTTGGGCCCCTGAGCAAGGCCCTTAACCCTAATTGCTTCACATAAGGTGTGTGTGTTCTCTCAGATGTAAGTCGCTTTGGATAAAAGCATCTGCTAAATGACGGTTATTTATTTATCTCTGGTTTGTTCCTTTTGCATGGTAGCTATTGTCCTCTACACTGTCCTCACGGTTTCCGGTGGTATTGCTTCATTTGCTGCGTCCCTGAAAACAGACCAAATCATCCACTTGCGCATCCCTCTTCTGTGTCGAGCATGAATGAGCCTTAAGTCTCATTTGTAAGTAAGATTTGTTGCAGTTCCTTGACTGACCACTAGAGGGTGTTTCCATAAGCGGGGCAATCTCCATTGACTCCAATGTTAAAATGTTTAGAGCAGAAATAATATTTACTGTTTTGGTCTCAATCGTTTGATTTCACATCCAGGTTTATGCACCACATCAGCATTACATTTATTTCTAGTATTATTGACTGACAGTCAGCTCAGCCAATGGGTAGCCAGTATCACTTCCTCATCCATGACCGTGATGCTACCAAACCGTAGTTTGTAATAACCCAGCGTCGGCTAAATGACACAGTCATTTCTAATCTCACCATCAAATCAACATGTGAAAACGATTTAGTGCCGTAAACGTCTGCCGGCAGCTATTTCAGTGGATTTTGGCTGAAGGAGTTCCTGTTTGCTTCCCAAGCAACATATTTGCACGCCGTACAAAGAATAGGCTTCAAAACTTCTCTTCAGACCACATTGGTTGTTTCAGAGACTCAGGCACTCAAGCAACCAATATGGTTGTTTGAGTCTTCTTGAAACTGTGGCGCACTGGCCACGTGACATCGCTGGGGCAGGGACCAGCCCACATGCCAAGAGGCTCAAGACATACACAGCTTCATCGTACTCTGCATAATAACAATAATGGATTCTTATGTGTACCGACATCTTCTGAACAACCTGGAACTCAACATCTTCATCCTTCTTCGTATCCTTGTAGAAGTCAACGGTACAGCTGATATTCCTGAGCTCAGCAGAAAGTGGGCTGGTCTTTGCTAAATTTCGGAGGCGCATATAAACAAGTTAACGTGCGTTTCTTAATGCAGTTTTTGGGATCGTTTTTCAGATAACTATTTAAATAGTGAAATTCGAATATGGGAAGTGACACTAAGATTTGAGTTTCACCGCATGTCCAAACTGTCTTTATTCAACTGTGCCAAGGTAAACCCAGTTTTACGTTCAGCGTGACACTTTTTAAAGACAGTAAGGACGTCTTTAAAAATTTGATATAATAACAAGATGAGATGTACCTGAGACTTTTGCACGGTTCTGTACATCCTTGAATGTGGAGGAAAACAATTAGATCCACATGCTTCCCCTTGTCCCGCAGTGTAGATTACAAATGAGCAAACCCGGCATTTATCACATTACTCCAAACATTTATTAAAGCCGGTTCCCCTCTAAAGCTGCAGTGATAACAGTGGGTAATTGCAGAGACTGGCTCTATTAGTTAAGTATGCCTAATGTCACTGCCTCAGAGCATTAATGGACGCCGTAGTATTATGTTCCTGCGCTCATTACACCCCACTCCCCTCCACACACACACAAAAGCTTGCACACGCTCAACCACGCACCCTCTCTCCCCCTTTCATTGACCCTGCAGCGGGAGTCTGTGCCCGTCTAATGAGAAATGGAAAACACTGCTCCACAAGCTCCAAGACACACACACACACACACACACACACACACACACACACACACACACACACACACACATACCAGCACGTGCACGCAATGGGAGACATTATAAGGAGGGGACAGAGGGGTACAACACCATAATCACACACGCCCAGGGAAACAATTGCGCCGTTATCAGAGTGATCACATTATAAAAGTTTAATAAACACCAAACGGCCTAATGGTGAATTAGCCTGCATCTGCCCTGTGTTGTGCCAGCCGGGCTGTAATTAGTGATTTAACAGAGACAAACAAATGTTTTTAGTCAGAGCTTTTCACAGTCAACAGCTTTTTAGTCGGACATAAATTATCTTGTTTGTCTAGAATGAAAGGAGGGAGGACTTTGTTTGCTGATCTTGACTCCCAGACACCAGGAAGTCCCATGGTGACACAGTCAGACACACACTGAAACTCTGAAGAGGAGAGTTTGGCTCAAGATTGGAGTCTGGTTTTCTAAGTGGCACTTGAGTTGTGTATGGAGAGAGGCGGATGGGTGCTTGAGATTGTTGAGGAGGAGGAGATAGAAGAGGAAAAGGGGGGGGGGGTGGGAAGAAGAAGAGGAGAAGATGGTGAGGGAACGACATGCAAAAGGACGATAGGGAGGGAGAAAGTCTTCCTCTCGCACGCCTGAGCGAAGGCACTTGTGTGCATTTGCATGCGTGCATAGGCAGGTGCATGAAATCGATGGTAGTTTATAATCTACAATCACAAGGACCCATCACTTTGTATAAGGCCTTCATCCTCATTCATCAATATTACAGCAGGACTCTTCCCAGCGAGAGGTGGCAGGAGGGTGAGAAAACGGCAGTGGAAAGAGAATATGGCTTTAGTCCAGCGTGTGGTGGTGTGTGTGTGTGTGTGTGTGTGTGTGTGTGTGTGTGTGTGTGTGTGTGTGTGTGTGTGTGTAGGTGGGAGATTGTTGGCCAAGGGGGGAGGAAGAGGGCATCTGCTGAGGTTGTAGAAAACATCGCTTCCAGCATACACAAATGTGCAAACGTACACCCCACCCTGCATGTGTGTGTGTGTGTGTGTGTGTGTGTGTGTGTGTGTGTGTGTGTGTGTGTGTGTGTGTGTGTGTGTGTGTCTGCATCTGTCAGACTGCTTTTGTGTGTGCACGTGTGTGTGAGTGTATGCGTGCTTCCCAGCTGAGTGACAGCTTAGTATTGATTTGTGGGAGGCCCCGGTGTCATTAGACCCAGTATGGACCAGCAGGCACACGTGGAGGTCAGGGCACTGAGTTTGTATGTGTGTGTGTGTGTGATTGGGCGGGTGCGTGTGTGGAGGACCGGGGCACCAAGTGTTCAGTAGTGACAGGCTCAAGCCTCTGAAGGAAAATCAATGGTGTCATAAGAGGAAGGTTTCCTCCAGCCTCCTTCTCCCTCTTTCTTCCCTCCTTCTCTTTTACCTCTTCTTCTTCTCATCTTTGTTTTTTCATTTTCCCCATCTGGGAGGTCACCCACTGAACCCCCATTTATACATTTAACACCCACTTCTTTTCTCTTTTCTGTTTTTTCTTCTACACAGTCACCCACATACTCACACACACGCACCACCTCTGGGTCGGGATGGGGGCTGCGTGACGTGTGGATCAATTTGGGGGGTTATCCTGGCAAAAGCAGAGCCATTAGTGGCAGAACTGATCCTGGATCAGCCCTCATTAACTAAAAGGGCACGGGGGCTGTTTGTCCAGATGAAAGAAATGACCCCAAACCAATTAACTGAGAGGGCAGGGACCGGTTCAACTGATGGCATACATTGTTTTGTTTGAGGGAAGTTTGATTCCAACCGAATCTGATGTTTTTGTTATGAATTTATGCTGTCCTTCAGTTATTTATCACTAAGGATGAGCACACACACACACACACACAGAAACGCACACAGGGCAAGCATCCACCTGTTCTCTCCCCTCTTTCGCCTGAGGGGACTAGTATGGTAGATAACAGTTTGAGTGGGCCTGCTGCAAAACACTAATCAGACCTAACACTGCCTAATTAGCACAGAGTCCACTGATTGGCTTACAGCAATAATTAACACAGGTGAGAATAATTAGATCCCCATAGACCTGTTTGTGCCTGTGTGTATGTGTGACTGAATATGTGTGTGTGAAGGATGTTATTATGCAGTCTCGGTCCCCCGTGAGACTGAGGAGGCAGAGAGAAGAATCAAACTCATTACTGAAAGCAGGCCAACCTGTGTTAGGTGCTCTGCTTTCCCACACTCAGAGAATTAGCTACAGAGAGATCCACCACCCATTCCTGCTTCTCTTTTCCCTCTCTCTGTTTTTTCTTCTTTACTCACCCTCCATCCCCGTCCCCCCACAGCCCCGCCTTTTCCCGATATCAGAAGGTGCAGTTTGTAGTTGTAGTTTGAGGAACTTCACCGCTCGGTGAACCTGGAGAAGTCAAGATGAAACGCAGACTCGGAGCATCTCCCCTATCCAACTCCGTCTCTCTCTGCATGGTCTGCTTCTCACTTTTATACCCTCAGCCAGCAGCCCGCTTAGACTATCTTTAAAATAGCAGAATGAAAAGAGAAATGTTGGCGAGGACTGTGTTTCCCTGCACATAAAAAGCTTAATCACACAGACTCTTCCTGCACCATAAAGTTGTATAGCGTACAGTCCGCGAACCACTACCGTTTACTGCCTGGCAATATAGGAAAATAGTGAAACGTGCTCGTCCAACATCTCATATCGCTTGTTCGGGAGACTGATAATGAGAAAGACTGCTAAGAAGAGGAAAACAAGTGGAAGACGGTGTTTTGAAAGACTGGCCATCGCTCATCAGTCCTTAAGCAGCATGGTGTCCTCCATCTCACTCTTCTCGGTTATTTTTACCAAAGTGCTGCTTCTTTGATCAAGCTCACATCACACGGAGGAAGACGGGTATGCAGACATGGAGAGGGGGTTAATATTGGAACACAATTGACAGCTTGTCACTTTTAGCTCTGAGGCACCAACGTTGCAGAGCAGTTAGTTAGGTGCCAGAGATGGAGATGGGGATGGAAGGGGGGGGGGGGATATCACAACACGCACACCTCTAGAGCTTTTTGTGTGCTAAATAAATAACAAGCGATGATGTAAAGTGGTGTTTTCCTGGAGTGTGTGGTTGCTCCTGGGATGTGTTTTTACATGTCAGGGCATTTTAGAGTGCTTTAGGAGTGCAGGATGTACGGATAATGAATTTAACCCCTCAAAGCTGCGTGTAAATACACACAAACGTACGTTTTTTTGCTTTCATGCATACACACACTTTTAGAGGACTGTTTACCTGACCACAGGTGCACTGCAGCATTAACGTGGGGCACATCTGAGCTGATTCCCGCCCCCATCTCCAGCTCCGTGCAATTGTTCTACACCCACCAGGATCCAGGGAGGCGCCAGGGGCGACATCAGCCTATAACCACAAAACAGTGGAGACGCGGCGGGAGAGGAAAGCTCATTGTTGGCTGACTGATCTCCACTCGCTCAATGACAAGCCTGCTGTGTTCCTGAGATTTGTTGGGTTTTTTTTTTTTTTTTGGGGTCTGTTCACTCATGGTAAACACTTGCCTCTCATAACCGGCAGCTTCCACCTCTGTCGCACTGAAGCTGTCAACACCACGCTCACCAGAAAACTGTACTCCACAGTGCAGCGAGCTGCGCGGTGCACAGACACTCACACGCTCACTGGTGAGATGAATGGGAGTAGAATGGATACTTAAAGGCAGCTCAAATGCTTGTAAGAGTTGTTAAACCTGTGTTTATGGGAGCATTTGCATAGTGTTCATATCACTTTCCGGTTCCCATCTCTTTTCCGTATACACACACAGACTCGTAAGCTGCACTTTTTCACCACAAATACTTTTACCGTGCCTTCCTGACTTAAAAAAATTTGAAGAAGGTTGATTGTGGCAAAACAAGGAAGGCTGCTTTTTTCATATTTCCTGTTTCAATAATTAATATGCATGAGTTTTATGGCCGCTTAAGATGCGATCAATTATTCATTAACAGCATGTTAATTGCATCCACAGTCGTGAATATTTAACCAAACACTAAATCAATGGGGTCGAATGAGCAGCAATATGGACATTTTATAAGCTTTGCCGAAAATGAGGAAAGGCTTTAATGAAAACACCAAAGAGCAGATTGAAACGGAGAAAAATACAAAGAAAGAAGCAGCATAACAAAAGGGAGGTAAAGAAGACAATCTGAATATTACTAAGTTGTTGACATCCAGCATATAGTGACTCTTAGCCTCTTCTTTTGCTTTTGTCTCTTCTTTCTAATCCTCTAGTTTCTTTTTTGTTTAAATCGAGAGGATTTAATCTATCCATCTCCGCCAACTGCAGCCAGCCTTTTTCACTCTCAAAGACTCCAGACTCCTTTGTCCTGGATCTTTGAGTGCTCGTGTGTGTGTGTGTGTGTGTGTGTGTGTGTGTGTGTGTGTGTGTGTGTGTGTGTGTGTGTGTGTGTGTGTGTGTGTGTGTGTGTGTGTGTGTGTGTGTGTGTGTGTGTGTGTGTGTGTGTGTGTGTTCTGTGCAGCTCCTGTTTTGGTGTGCTTGTGTGTGTGTCACAGCAGTGTCTGGACAGTGACATTTCTCTGCTTGGATAACCATCGCGCCCTCTGTCCCTCTGTCCCTCCAGCCATGACGCAGGGTAATGTCACCTGTCAGTCTCAAACTCCTACTTACAACCGCTACCCCCCCCCCCCCCCCCCCACGTCCCACCACCCCGCCCTCGACCCCCCCACCCGTTCCCAAATGGAACATCACCACCCGTCCGCCGCCCTCCCACCACGACCCTAACTGCGCCTCCCCTGGACCTCACCTGGGAGACAAAGCCCTCGCCGTCCTCCCCTTCCCACTCCTTTTGTCCTCCTCTCCGCTGTACCTCAGAGGATGCCACGTCCTCCTTTGCTCTTTTTGCTGTCTTATATCCAAATGGCAACCCCACCCGTTTTCCCCCCTTTACATTTGCCCCAAGGACTCTGGGATATGGCACGGGAAGACGGCGCATATAGAGAAAACAGCAAAGTCAAGGGTGGGAAGCTGACTTTTTGCCTGGACCCCGGTGCGTTCGGCGCCTGTTTTCAATTACTCTCCCTGCACTGGCAGGGTGGAGGTTTATGCATTATATGGGAATGTAATTGACTATAACTGCCCTCTTAACATTAACCAGGTGTACTAGCTGAGTGTGTGAGATTAGGCCCCGGGTCCTGGCTGTTATGATGTGTGTGGACTGTCTATGTGCTTGTGTTGTTGTTGATGTATTTATACCCTTCCCCTGGAAGGCGCTGCCCATTAGCACCACATTCAAATGTGCCATTTTCCTGTGTGTGTGTGTGTGTGTGTGTGTGTGTGTGTGTGCCTCTGCACTTACGTGAGGATGTGTGAGTTGGCGGCTGCTGTGAAAGTTTCACCGTGCATATGCCGGTGTGCATCTAAGAATGAGAGGGAAAGTAGAAAAAGAGGCAGGATACAGATACCGCCTGCTTCCAGGGGGGCCTGACTTTACAAGGACAAAGTCAAAATAGGTCCATTCACAAGGCTGACATGCCGTGATTTGTATGTATAGTCGTGTGCAGCCTGCAGGGGCACAAGCCCAGGAGCTATCACTGACACCCAGACCAGCACACCGGTAGGGGGAGGTGTGTGTGTGTGTGTGTGTGTGTGTGTGTGTGTGTGTGTGTGTGTGTGTGTGTGTGTGTGTGTGTGTGTGTGTGTGTGTGTGTGTGTGTGTGTGTGTGTGTGTGTGTGTGTGTGTGAAATAAGCATCAACAGGCTGTCAATCAAGCCCCAGCCACAGCTTGTCAGTCCTCCATAGAGCTCGTCCGAGAGAGAATGGGAGTCCCTGGGACCCTGAGAGCAGAAAAGAGGAGGAGGTGGAGGCAGCAGGGAGGAGGCGATCGTCTGTCTGTCTCAGTGACTCCAGCTTGATTTGATATTTGATACAGAGCATGTGGCATTTGAATGCAAATCTATTTTGATTGTCTCAGCGTCTGATAGGGTTAAGAGGAGTCTATAGGGGATATGCATGTATGCATGTGTATCCAAGGGCTGGTTGGCGAGGAACACACACACGGAAACTAAGAAAGGGAATTATTCAGTTGGGTTATATTACTCACCAATTCTCTTGCATCTGGGTTTTCTTCCTCTCAGAGCAATAAAAATGTATTTAATCAGTTTAACGTGAAAGGTAAAAGGCCAGGTGTGAGGAGTGTTCTCCTTGAGGTTATAGCAAAACTGATGGTGCAGTTGGTTTATAAGTGTAGAGAGTTGGCAGTGTTTGCACAAGGTGTGCATGCACACATTTGAAAATGCGAGTGTATGTGGTGTAATTATTTTACCCGCATATATGTGAATTGTGTTTAAAAGCAAGCATGCCAAGTAGGAAGACAGACCAACAGCTAGATGGATGGATGGATAAAGGCAGTTTTACTGGAGTATGGAAATCCAAGGCTCAGTTCTCTCCCAATTAGAGCAGTGACTTCTGAAATGCCATAATACCCATTAATTAGCAGGCTGCTATTTTCTCAGTGATTTGGCTAATTAGTCTGCAAGGCTCCACACTATCTGGACCATTATTACTGGGTTGGAGCCATGCAAACACACTCCTGTTCACACGCTGTAGATGCCGCACAAACATGAGTGTACTTGCCAAATACATACCTTGTAATTGGAAGAGATGCACGTGCAGTCCGCTCTGCAACAATTTCATGCAGCTGAGTGACCTTAATTTAAGCGACACCCTCATTTTCAGTAGTAGCAGAGCGCAGCATGTGTGAAAAGCTAAAGCACAGGGCACTGATGAAGAGTCAGGCACAATTGCTCCATCCTGCTCCTCGTAACGGGGTATAACAAGCTAAAATCCCAACTAACAGCTTGACTGCAACATCCGCCTGTGAGAAACAGCAGCGTTTCATCCCGCCTGTAATGACTTGGCATGTGCGAGTGCAGCTCCCTCTCTGCTTCGACAGTCCATCAGTGTCTCCCGCTGGACAGACAGGCCACTGACACAGCACCACAAGGCCGGGAAACCTCTTCAATCACTTCCTCACTTTTCCCTGTCCGTCAGGCAGCAGAAAGGCATGATTGATCTGTTGTCCCTCCACAGTGGTAAAGGAAAGAAGTTGTGTTGGAGGAAAATAAGAAGGTCTGCTTTGCGTGACAACCACTTTCATAAGTTTATTAATCATTGTCATCAATAATGCAGCTCTGCTGCTGGCCGTCTTATATCTTATGTGCGCTTACACTCGCGTGCATACGAGTGTGTGCTCACACTCCTCGCAGCTCGATGAACTTCACAAGTGTCCCATCACCACTTTAATCAAATTACTTATGAACCAAAATTGACAGTTTTCATTAATTATAAAGGATTATTCTAATTGCAATTCAAATTTATTCATTTAGAACAGAAGGCATTCAGTAATGTTTCAGGAAATTTGCATATTAAATGGAGAGGGTAGGCCATTAGCTATGCTAATGTATGCATGATTCCTTATTTTGTGATTGGTGGGCCATATGTAGCAGGCTGGGGGTTTGCAGGTGAGGAATCTAGAAGGAGCTGTAATATGTTTGATAAACACAAAGGGACGCAAGGCCAAAACACATGCATGCACATGTATGCACACAAACACACCTCCAAACACCAGAGGAAGCCACGCGTCTCTGCTCAGAATCAGTCTCCCTCTGCCACAAGCGCTCTTTCTGTCTCACATTTTTCACGGCCTCTCCCACTTTCTGCTGCCATATTCCCCCCTTAAGACTCGTGAAAGAAACAACTTTTCACCCAAGAACAAACAAGACACACTAATTAAGCCTCTGATATCTGATCCTGCTGCATTTACAAGCGTAACCTTGAGCCTGTGTACAGTCACAGTCATAGTTATGATTTAATACGGTGCTTAAATGGAACAAAAAAGAAAGAACTTTTGCGAGCAGCACATTCATCCCCACAATGTATCGGTCTGGTCCCGGGTTGACACAATGCTCTTTATCAAGCTATATATAGTGGATGCATTATGCATTACGTTTAACATGTGCTTAAATCAACACTATTCAATATAAATGCATCAGTCTTCAACTAAGGCAGAAAGGAGACCAGTTAGGGTAAATGAGTGTGCGGGGAGAGGGGGGGGGGGCTCTGTGGCCGGACGCACAAACATGCACGGTCACACACACCCTCCGGCTGTGCAGCGGTGTCCACCCCGGCTGATGACAGGGCCATTATTCACTGGTCAGTCCCATGAGGGCAGGGCTCGGGGCTGGACAGGGTAGCACAGCGTCTCAGCATGCCAGGACAGCGATGAGGTGAGTGGGACCAGGACCCTTCATTACTCCTGTGGTCTGGGGGCCTGGAGCCTCTCTCCTTCTCTCTCTTTGTCTCTGTCTCCATCAGATTAATGGGCCGGGCCCGACAAAGGAAGTGTTTCAATCAGCACTGCCTGCCAAGATTGTCCATCACCCAGACAGCCTCTTATTCATCATGGCTTTGATACACCGACACAGATACACAAACATGCATGCACAGATGTTTATTTGGTTGTAGTTTTTTTCCGCCCTGTTGCAGTGGATTTAAAAGTCGGCCCACAGGTAGTGATATTATCAGGCCGCATGCTGTTGAGCTGAGCACTCACTTCTCCATCACTCTTCACAAAACTGGAGAGAACTCTTCCCAGGCCTTCCCAAGCCTCCTGGATGATTTCTCAGTTGAATTTTGAATGATCCCTTTTTGGAAGAAATGGATGAAACACAATTTCTTAAGTGTCTCTGGGACTTCTGTCCCCAAGCTGGGACTTGAGCCTCAGCTTTGGGGTGAGGCAAGGAGTGATCTCTCCCAGGCGACGTCTCTCCCCTAGCGGCAGCGGCACAGCATGGATTCCCCCCTCAACCCCGCCGCCTCCCTCCTCCAGGGTCCATTTGTTCTGAGAAATATTTAACGATAGGGCAAATTCAGATGACATGACATGCACACACATCAAGGAGATAAAGAGGAGGATGGGACGAGGCATGCACGGACTGAGCTGGAAATGAATTTTTCAGCGCAGTGAGATGTTCTATTTGAATAAATCATGACACTTAAGATAGACATGATGGCATTATAGAAGTGGCCACCACTACTTTGAGGAAAAGCACTCCGAAGGAATGTGTGTGTGTGTGTGTATGAGTATGAGCTTCTTGTCCATCTATCTCATTGTCCATGTTGGTTTCATTTCCTTTACCAGTTTTGTTTGCTCCCCCTTTTGGTAAAGTTATATTTCTGCATCAATCGATTAGTCAAATATGTACAACTTGATGTTTCTATTTCAGTCTATCTGAAATGGGACATTGCAGATGCTTTCAGCCTGGCGTCCCAGACCGAGGAACAGACCCAGAGACGGACCTGGTTTTGGATTATTAATGTACCCCCCCCATGGAGCCAGAGCCCCTCCCCCATCCAATGCCCTCTTACACCCCTGGGGTCAGCCTGCATGGCTCCTGGTGCAAGGCCTCCCTCATAAATCTCCCTAAATTAGTGTGTGTATGTGTGCATGTGCAAGTGTGTGCCTCCATGCTTAAACATATACTGCAGGCGGGGAGACAGGTCACCGCAAAAACAAGCCAGTCAGCCTCTTGGTTGAAGTGTCAGTGATGCATGGCGGAAAGAGCGCAAGAAAGAGTTGCAGAAAAAGAAAGAAAATGAGAAATGAAACACAGGAAGGAGGAAAAGAAAATATACAAAGCACGAGTTGAGGTGGGTATTTGATTCAGTCTGCCTGCCAGACTTTGCTTTTAGTTTTAAGATCCATTTGTTACGCTGTTTTTTTTTCTGCTGTAACGTTCTGTATGCTGACAAATATTTGCACTTAATCGGAGTTTGCATCTGACTTCATTAGGATCGATTTCCTGAACAAATCGAAATGCTTAATTGCCAAAATGCAGCATCTTCCATCCTTCTACCTGCCTAGATTAGTTCAACATGTCCCACGGTGCTAACAGGCACGGGGAAGTGCTGTTGTGTCACTTAGTTAACCCCCGAGACAAATGGCTCCCCTCCGGAGCACAGTGAATTACACAGCTCATGAAGCATATTAGGAGCCGACACAGTGCGTTTCTTGTGGAGATGATCTGTAGAGCAGAAATGGATGGAGGGAGCGGAGAGGGCTGAGTTACGACATCATCTGCAGTTTTTTTTTTTTTTTTTGTAATGCATCAGAACAAAACAGAGAGAGCAGAGAAAGGAGGAACAAAGGATAAAGAAATGAGGTGCAGAGAAGGCACAAGTGGCTAAAAGGAGGAACAAACTTCAATAAACTATGAAGGAAGATTAAAAAAAAATGCATAGTTTTAAAGTTATCCCTGTTAAATTTGACAAGGAAAACAACTCTACCTCATTTATGGCTAATGCAAGAAAATGATTAGAAAATATAACAGAATTGCGCCTCGGAGGCTTTGATCCTGGTAGCTAATCACTCAGACAATCTTTATCACCACCGTAATAATATTTAGATGCTACAGGGATTACTTAAAAGTTGTGTTGTAATTGCTTTCCTTGTTTTGTTTTTTTATGGGCAGGGGATGATTTTGTATTTAATTGCTCCAAAGTGACAAATAATGCCCGTTATGATATGATGAAAGAGTGAAATCATTAAATTACCACAGCGACCAGCTGCATGTGTTTATTTGTTCGTTTTCACTTTAACAAATTTATGCCACGAGGCTTCACGAGGCCAAGCAGTTATTTACACAAATTCACTTCCACAGCCATTTCTGGATTTGGGGGTAATTACGTGAGAACGAAATGGTTTTATTTCATTTAATCCAGCCGTTGCAGCAATTTGCACTTGTAATATTTGTAGCCATGGAGCCTGCTAGAAACAAACACGCAAGAGGAAACGAGGATCTGTGCAGGAAATGGTTGGATTTGTAAAACAGAGAAAAACATGTCTTCAGAAGACATAATGTTTGATTTTTGAAGCTATATACATGCCTAGACAATAAGATATAGAAGAGTCCATATCCTCCCGGGACAAAAAACATCCTTTGAAGTTTTTCACATTTTGTGCATATAATCATAAACAATATTCCCTGTTTTCATATGGCTGTATAATTATCTGAAAGGCTGTTTCAAAGTTTTTTCTATCAATATAAGGAAAAAAAACAAGTTGAAGAATATTGAGTCCGAGTCAGCATAAATAAACAATTGCAAAATATGAATTAATGGTCTGTATGTGTTGCTAAAATCTTCAAATGCACACAGGCATGACCAGCACTAGCAATGACCCGTAGGTATTGAGTCCTGCAAGGCGTAGACAGCCAGTGAAGCAGGCAAATCTGGGAGAATCTGATTTCTGTGCTGCTTTGCTGATGCTGGGACAAAGTCCACTGCTTATCGGCTATGAGGCAGGTGCGATAAAACTGCAGCGAGGTTCAGTGTCGCATCACACGTAGGGATGGCCGGTATGGACTAAAAAATGTATCACGATAATTTCTGGCATTTATCCCGATAACGATAAAAATGACGATAAAAAAATACCAATTCAACTCCACCTTTGTAACTATTTAATCTATCTCGCTCTCAGATCTGCCATGTTTGTTACACAAAAACGTCATCAACGGGAATTTATCCTTTTTTCTTTCTTTCTTTCTTTCTTTCTTTCTTTCTTTCTTTCTTTCTTTCTTTCTTTCTTTCTTTCTTTCTTTCTTTCTTTCTTTCTTTCAGGCTCATTTCTTTCTCTTTCTTTCTTTCTTTCTTTCTTTCTTTCTTTCTTTCTTTCTTTCTTTCTTTCTTTCTTTCTTTCTGGCTCATTTCTTTCTTTCTTTCTGGCTCATTCCTTCCTTCCTTCCTTCCTTCCTTCCTTCCTTCCTTCCTTCCTTCCTTCCTTCCTTCCTTCCTTCCTTCCTTCCTTCCTTCCTTCCTTCCTTCCTTCCTTCCTTCCTTCCTTCCTTCCTTCCTTCCTTCCTTCCTTCCTTCCTTCACCTACATAACGCAGAACCATAAATTCGACTTTACACAAAAACATTATCAACGGGAATTTATCGTTTTTACCGTGAGATACAAATTCTTACCGTGGGGAATTTTTTTGACGGTATATCGTGAACGGTAAAATATCGCCCATTCCTAATCACACGTTTCATTCCTCTGGCTGGTCAGAAATGACACTTAATGTAATCATAAAGTGTCTATGACATAATTTGGGCAAAAACTACAGTGATGCAGTGCGAAAGCACCTTCTTCCCCCATGACTGCACAGCTCTGTTCACTGAAGTCAGTGAGCCGGAGCGCTCCCATGCACTGCCTGTTTGGTTTGATAACTGAGATTACAGGTAATCTGCTCATTTAGAGATGTGGTTGTAGCTTAGCAG
Source organism: Cololabis saira (assembly GCF_033807715.1). Classification (NCBI taxonomy): domain Eukaryota; kingdom Metazoa; phylum Chordata; class Actinopteri; order Beloniformes; family Belonidae; genus Cololabis; species Cololabis saira. The sequence continues at coordinate 19,264,062 of NC_084593.1, forward strand.
TCATCTTCCACCCCAGACATGCAGACATTTCTCACTTCAGCATCTGGGATGGAAGGTGAGTTTTCCCTCCTATTATTATCCCTATAAAAAGCTTGGCGGTGGCAAATAAACTGCACTTTTCCATTTCTAAAATGAACCTCTCCTCCTATTTGTATGACATTTCTTCAGAGACCCTGAGATTTGTTTACCCACAGCTTCTCATCAGGATTCTCTGTTGTTTTCTTATGTCTGACTTCCGGCCAGCTTGATTTGCTGAGTTCATATTGATGCGGTTCAGCTACAGGTGAAGACTAAAATATCCCTGGGCACGTAGCTTTAGCCGAGCAGAGTGGATGGTTTCTTCTCGGAGGCTTCTGAAGTGTGCACGGTGCCTCTGGTGGGACCGCTGTCATCAAGCAGAATGGCCACACTTCACAATGGATGGCATGATGCAGCCTGACTGCAGGGCACCTGATGGGACCCACAAGTCAGCCGCTCCAGTCCACTCCATCCTCCTCTCATGGATGAAGAGGCTGGATGGAGAAGAATATGAAAAATCAGATACTTTAACTCTAATTTGGTCCGTGAAGTGTCATGACTCTTCAAACCTGAACGATTCACTGAGCGACATATTTTTAAACTGAAAAACCGTTGGGGCTTTTGAGTCAGTAGTCAGTTCGGACACTCAAATATACAGTATGCTCTCAAGCACAGAGAAATTGATTTTTTTTTTCACCATATGTCCCTTTAAAGCATTGCTTCTCACCCAGATGCTATTGTACCCCAGGGAGGTCTTGCAATGAACAATTCATTTGCTTTTCTACCCATCAAAAAGTGGGAAACACACACACTCACACACAGAATTGTTGAAAAAAAAAAAAAAAAGAAAAGATTAACAGGCCATCGTCAGCTACCCATCCATATTTACCGGTCAGCTGTCAATCAGATTATTCATAAATCCGTATAATAATCTCTTTGCTATTACATAGCAACACACATTGCTCTTTATCCGTCTTGCTCCCACCCTGGCACACACACACACACACACACACACACACACACACACACACACACGCAAACACACGCTGTTGATCCATGTAAATGCATGTCGTTGTGATGACAGTCCCTCTGCTCCCGGGAAGATGAGAGACGCACAGAGGAATCGGCTCGCTGCAGTTTTGTAACGTTTCTATGTGGCTGAGTCCAGACACCTAAAGTCATGTAAATAATGAATGGCATGATGCGCTCGCGGGAGATCAAGGGGGCGTGCTGACACGTAACGTTGCCACTTATTCACGCGGGAAATACCGTGGTTTGCTCACCTCTGACTCAGGTGACCGAAACTTTCCTCCTTCCACTTATCCATCATCCATCCATCATGACTAACTCGGCGAAGGACAAGGACTTTTGGGGAAAGAGGTGAATCAATGAATTAAACAGGAGGTGCAGCAGGGAAGCTGGAGTGTGTTGGACAAGTGGATGTAGCCCACAGCTGCACCCTGACCTCCAGCAGATAAGAAAGTTGAGAGACCCTCAGTCTGTGGGGTCTAAAAAAAAAAAAAAAAAAAAAAACCCTCCATCTCTTTGTGTCATGAATTATTGAGTTATCGGCCCACAGCTTCTAAAATATACAGGAGGGTGGTCTGTCTCTCCTTGCAGACTTCGGTACTGGGGTACCTTGCCCTTCCTTCTATCTTTTCTAACACTTTCTATGTGTTTCGTCTCCGTTGGCCCCCCCAGCCTTCTCATGCAGACTTGGTTTCTCTTGAGCCAGCAAGACCGTAAATCAGAACGCAAACAAAGCCGAAAGAAAGAAAGAAAAAAAAAAAATCAGAGCGTCACACAGAAACAGTTTGCAACTGAGATCATAAGAAGCTTTTTTTTTTTCATCTTTACTAGGAGAAGAGCATCCACCACTAACCAGCTGTCATGCATTTAAAAGTTGTTGGGGATAAACCCTCAAGTCCTTGTGTTACGTCAGACGCTTGTAATGCAAACAGCAGCCGGCTGGCTCTTGAAATGAGACAGAACTCGGCTCTGTCTATTTATCTTCTTTGCTCCATTTTCTTTTCTTCGTCCACATGAAGCAATTGTCCAAGGCGCGCGGCAGCTTTCTGTGTTTCTCTTGACACGTGGGTGTGTGTGTGTGTGTGTGTGTGTGTGTGATGCTCGTGTATGATTATATCTAAGGCAGTTGGCTCCAAACACGCTGCCCAGTGCAGAATTGCAGCCATAACAAATGAACAGTGGGGAGAAAATAAGACATATGAAAGAAAAGCTGAGCAAAGGAGTGATTCTCTCTCTGGCTGGTGGAGATCTGTATTGTAAGCAGTTTCAGCTGTCAGCACTTCTTTGAGCTACCGCAAAGGGAGGAGGAGGGTGGAGTGTGGGCGGGAAATGTTGTAGTATTATTCCCCCCCTTTTGGGGGTTCCAGTTTATTTGTACACACTGCTGTTTATTTTCCCGGTTTATTTGATTTGTGTGTGTGTGTGTGTGTGTGTGTGTGTGTGTGTGTGTGTGTGTGTGTGTGTGTGTGTGTGTGTGTGTGTGTGTGTGTGTGCAGAGAGAGACAGACGGCAGAGCGTAGAGAGGTGCAACACCGCCGTTTCACTTACAGAAGAAGTTGTCAGGTCTGGAGCTTTAGGGTGGTACGATGGGATAAATTGTGAGCCGTCCCCCTTCCTGCTGTTTGGGACCCGCCCCGCCCACTCCACACAACCCCGACTCTCCCCTTTACTCCTCCCTCCATCCCTCCCTCATTAAGTATTGATGTGGGTAGCCATACTTGCCATCTCAGCCTATTAATAATTCATGGCAGGTGCTGTTGATGTGGTCTCTCACACTGAGATTGAGAGCAGCAGGAATGGCAACACTATGCTGCAGAGTAGCTAAAGCACAACCTCTGTCACACAGCGGCGTGGCGAGGGGGAAGGGGGGAGCGTCTGCCCCGGTGCGTTAACGGCACGCCGTGACCATAGGTTGGAGATGGATATACTGTATGAGGAAGCATCTTACTCACTGTTTTAGAGCTGTTATTTCCAGAGGTGGACAGAGTACTCGACCCCAGTACTTGAGTAAGAGTACAAATACTACTGGTCAAAATTTACTCCGTTACAAGTAAAAGTAGCTCAGTCAAAATATTACTCGAGTAAGAGTAGAAAAGTACTTGCTTTTAAAGGTACTTAAGTACCCAAAAGTAAATGCTTTTAAATTTACTTTAAGTAAAATTAAGAGTAAGAGTAAGAGTACATTTCTTATTTTCCACATCAGTAAATTACTATATTATTTCTAGATTAATTTAAGGATCTTTTAACTCTTGTTTCTGAGAATTAACTCTTTGAAACCAGCTGCACTGATGTGCTGCTTTTAGAACCACAATGTTATATAAAACCTGCAGAAAACACCAAAAACAAATCAAATGAATGGGATCATAAGAGGACAGCAGATGATGCAGAGTTTATTAACAATCATGAATTGAAACCAAATTAACCTGCACCATCCAACTAAGTCTGGATCCCCCTCAAAGACCACTGCTTTACAAAAAAAGCAGGCGTAGCCATTGTTGCGGCTATTATATGTCTTGACAAACGCAGGCTACTTTGGCGGTATCGTTTTGAGGAGGCTTGACGTATTTCTGCTTTACGTACATCCCAGTGGAGAGCGTGCACTGTGATAGGTCTCCTCCTTTGACAAAAACAGCTTGTGTCCAATAGGATTTTAGGGAAGAAGAAAAAAGAGCAGACCTGAAAGTAACGAGTACTTTTCAGCCTTCCTAGAAATTTACTCGAGTAAAAGTAAAAATATTTGTCTTGGAAATGTATTCAAGTAAGAGTAATAAGTACCAAAGAAATCTAATACTCAAGTAAAGTACAAATCCTCTGGATATGTACTTAAGTACAGTACTCAAGTAAATTTACTCCATTACTGTCCACCACTGGTTATTTCAGCTAAAACTGCTGGATAGTACATAAGTCTCGTGTCTTACTGCAGTTTGATTTGGGTTTTTTTTTTTTTGCAATCTGTTTTATCTTGTTTTATTGAAGTGACTCACACTGAACTTTCTGTTTACGCAGGTTCTTCCTCAAGTTCTTCCTGAAGTGTAACCAGAACTGTCTGAAGAATGCAGGAAACCCTCGAGACATGAGGCGCTTTCAGGTGACTGTTCAAATGCACTCAATACGTAATGGGTCTCCCTCTGAATATATGGGGGCCCCAGAACTGCACTTTCAGTATTTTAAACGGGTGCTTCCGGTATTTTATTACAAGACAAGTGGAGAGGAGTAAAACAAAGCATTGACAAGGTGTCTGTCTGCGGAAAAGTCTGGAATCAATAGAACCAACCGAGTCTCACAATAAACCATGTCAAACGTACTCTTGTCCACAACGTGGTGGTGTCACAAAGACAGATGCAGTGATGTTTTACTCTGCATGCCGTTCTGCACAGGTGCTCAGGCCAAATCATGTGTCTTTTCTCTAGACTTGTTCATGTATTAACAGTGTTATTTCATGGAGAAATTGTCCATGATACAGTTTCAAAAGAGAAATGTGGGCATGCGACATTTTTTGGAGCACAGAAAGTGAAGTCATTCTGCCATTTTGAGTCTTTATTGTGCTTCCTTTTGCTCTTTGGACGAATAAAACTAATCTCGGTGGGACCGTGTTAAAGAGCACAATATCTGCTAAGTGCAAGAAATAGATAACCAGTTCTGTCTTACGATAAACCAATAACCAAATATTAGAACAAGGGTTCATTATAAATTCATTAACCAGAGAGAGCCAAAGTTTTTAGAGGAGATCCTGACCAGTGAACTTTTATGTCCCATAAAATGGGAAAGGGGAGAACATTAAGTGAGGAACTCATAGAGATCCTGGTTTTTGGTTGCTGTTCTCATAACACCGATGGTGTTCGTTTTCAGATATAGCCTTTAGCTGTTTTCAGGACACAAAACTTGGTTGAAACAGGCATTAGTGGAGGACTTTTATTTTCTATAAAGCTTGGCATTTCTCTCAGGACTTGGTGGAAGCCACAACAGGATGTGTAAGCGGGCATAGCTACTCTTAACACATTAAAATACCAGCGTAAAAGTTGAAAACATGTGATAAAATGGTGATAAAATGGGGGAAAAAACCAGGATAAAAATATAGAAATAAAAAAAAAAGTTGAAAACATGTGCCCATGGCTATTTTCCTGTCATCTGAACAGGCAATCATTGATTTATATTATTATTCTACACAATTTTTCTTAGTTTTTATTGCCTTTCCGTTTGTCAGGTGGTCGTGTCGACAACGGTGAGCGTGGAGGGTCATGTCCTGGCCGTCTCTGACAACATGTTTGTGCACAACAACTCCAAACACGGTCGCCGAGCTCGAAGACTGGACCCCTCGGAGGGAACGCCGTCCTACCTGGAACACGGTATTAAACCCCAGAACAAAACAACCCAGACTGTATATCATAGCTTTCTTTGTCTTTTTCCTCTCTCTGCCTCTCTCCCCTCCCCTGCCTCCCGCTCTCATCCCCTTCCTTCCCGTCTGGCTCCACTCTGTTCCCATCAAACACGGTTTCTCTCTTGTTTCTCCCCTGTTTCCTCCCGGATTCTCACTTTCCTCTCTTGTTGGGTTTCCAACTGGAGCCGAGGAGTGAGTTGTAGCTTGCGAGTCTCTTGTCGCTCCCTCGTGGCTTGCTCCCCTCAGGTCTGTGCCTCTGGGCCTCTGCCTCGCATAAGCACTATGTGTCTTATGAGGTCTGTTCTGCTTAAAGCCAACACTGGCTTTATTTCCTCGGAGACCTGCTTTTATCCTCTAGCCCTCCATCACTCCCCATCCCTTAGGTTTTCAAACACACCCATATACGCACTAAAATGCCCATACGCACGCATACACCCCCCCCTTCGCCCCAGCATGCACAGTCAAACCCAAACCTTTAATACTTCATAATGACATGTGCACATGATTTAGGAGCCTGCACTGATTCCCAACTCCCTAATCCAGTTATTTTCTCATTTCGATTTCCCAGACATTGAATAAGAGAAACATATTTTTTTTCTTTGAAGAAAGTCAACCTCGGGGATGATAATGACAAAAAAACTAAGAAGGGATTTACATGATGGCCTATAGTAGATTGCATTAAGATTGAATGTTATGGTTAATTCTTTATAATGACTATTCTCCAGAGACAAATTGGACCACGTGTCCCTGCGACTGGTCTCACAGATGATTAGAAAAGTTCACAAAGACGAGACATATTGAAGATGTCAGGAAGACTTGGATCTAACACAGGAAGAAGAGTGCACACTGTACACTAACAGATGTTCCCTGTGCCAAAGAGATTTGCTCGGGAATCGCCTCGTCTCTGATTCCCTGTTCTTCTGGTGATGAGAGTTAAAAGGAGGAACAAGAGGAGGGAACAGAGGGGGAAGTAGGGGTAAAAGTGCACCAGGAAGAAAATATAAAATCATAGAAAAAGAGATAAATGTCTATTTGTTTTCTTTTTTTTTTATCTTACCTTTTCCTTTCTCATTCTGGCGCCTCAGCGCGCCGGGTACACAACTTTGGGGCTCATTTCAAGCGGTAATAGATGAGCAGTGCATAGAGTTGAACAGATGGCACTGAGGAACACCCCAAAGTATAATCCTATCACACGGATTCACGTTCCACCATCTGGTTAATCCACACACACACACACACACACACACACACACACACATAAACACACACATGCACGTATAGCGCACATAATATCGGCGGCTGTGAAAGGGAGGAATCTTAGGGCCATGATTACAGCCACAGATTGCTGCTCGGTGAGTGCTGATCTCTGCAGGCGTATCAGGAGGCTAAATATCATTCCAGCTTGTTGGGGAGGATCAACAGAACAGGGAGTCAGGCAAAGAGCAAAGGCAAGGCTTCGGGGAAAAAAGTCAGCCTAGTCTAAAGTGGATTATGCCGCTTTACAGAATTGCAGCATGTCTGACAAGCTGCATATCTGTTAAGGAGAGGAGATTTAGCTTGTATAAACACTTATTTTCCCAACGCTGTTCTTTTTTTTCCTTCAATCACATCCCAGTAATCTCCACATCTATAACACCAACAGATAATGTCTAAAAGCACATTGAGGACCAGTTATTAAAAAATGCGGCCCACTGTTGTTATTCCCTTGACTTCGTCTGATTAGATGCAAAAAATATGCTTCCAGGAAAAACACTGACAGCATCCAGAACAATTTACAAATATTTGAAGCAGGAGCATAACTGAGCTTGTCTTTATGGGCTCCTGGGGTCAGAAATCTGGGGATAGCTGCCATACAGATATGTGAGACACACAGCTCAGTGTTTGGTTAATGAAGGCAGCCTATTCAGAGGGCAGAGCTACTGTTGGCTCTGCTCCGCTCCCCGGTCGCGTGCCCTTTGATCAGACACTGAGCACACCTGACATTTACACGCCCGCTCGCTTTGCCATGTGTCATAAAACAAGCGCAACGCCGCTGCCCTCACACAGAGGGCAGGGGTGATGTTTAATAACGGGGTGCGTATAATCACTCTGATTAGTATTCCACGTCCGTTCCCCGACCCATGGGAGAGAGGCGAGAGGTGATCTATGCGCTTCTGCATGTGTGTGTGTGTGTGTGTGTGTGTGTGTAAAAGACGCAGCTATGGAAGGAAGAAGCTGCAGTTCATGCTGGATAGGACTCTTTTGGTCTGTCATTAGGCCAGTTAGCGTCTAATCAATTATGTCTGATTTATCCAGCAACTCCCAGCATCAAAGCCATCAGCCCCAGTGAAGGCTGGACCACAGGGGGCGCAACGGTCATCATCATCGGGGACAACTTCTTTGACGGCCTTCAAGTCATTTTTGGAACCATGCTAGTTTGGAGCGAGGTTGGTCACCGTCTAGTCCTTTAAGTCTCACATGAATGCAACTTGACCACAATTTCAACAATTCTGCAGAAGCTTTAATCCAATGATTCTGTTTTTTAGGGCCCCTCACAATGAGTATATTACCTCTTTGACTTGGACATGAGAGTATGGCAGTTTAAATCAAGTTTTTTTTTCATTAATTACATGTTACATCAATGTATATACATTGAATTAAATATTTTACTTTATACACCTACTTCATGCAGCCTCAGTAAGAAATATATATATTTTTATATATGCAACTCTCATCTGATGTGACTTTTCTTACAATGATTTTTGTCTAAAAGGTAATATTGATGAGTTGATCCACTTATTTGATAAGATAAACTGTTTTGTCAATCAGTAAGAGGACTTTTGATACTTTTCGTCACTTGTTTAAGATTTTTTTTCTTCCAGATTAAACTTATTTGATATATTATCTAAACATTATGCTGTCATGAAAATAGTTGCAGTTGGACACAAAATAGTTTAAAACATAATTTCCTTTATAATAAAATAAAAGGATATTATATATTTTTTAAAGCCTCTAAAGACACATTTCTGGATTCACCACTTTTACTTGTAATACATTCAGTATGTTTTTGTTACATTACATATGTATTTTTCCTGAAGTTGAATTTTAAATGAGGGGCTTTTACTTGTAATTTTACAGAATTATATTAGTGCTTCACTTTCCCCAAATGGTGATCTTGCATAAATTTGCATTGGCTAATTACTGTGGCTCAGAACAAACAAATATTACCGTCTTTGCATCATTGTGACTGAATCCATTTGAGAGAACAAGATAACCAAAGATGACACCCTTTTGAGTCTTGGAATACTCATTTGTTGTTGTTTTTCTCATACTTTGATATCAAAGAACATAATCACAAAATTAAAATCATAAAGAAAAGGCTTATCAGTGATGAAAACTGTAATTAATTGCAGCCTTTTAAATGGATATCAGAAATATTTCACAACCTGAGCAGCAGCCTGTCTCATTTTTCTCTTTTGTAGATAATATTTCTGTCACATTTCTGTTCACCACCCCTCCTGTCTTTTATTAGGCTGCATTAGAGTCTGCTTTCTTGAAATATGTGCACAGTATGAATCCCTTTGTAAGGAGCATCTGCCACACGACTAAAATGTAAATGTAGTGTATGTGTAAAATTGAAGGTCAGCGAGCGGCGCAGCTAAACAGCTTTCTCTTTAGTAAAGGAATAATTCTATAAAAAGCTCCTATATTATCTTGCTGAGAGGTGAGTGAGGCCAGACGATAGTGGAATGAAAGCCTAGCTAAGTGAGCAATGAAAGGGACAGTTTGAACAACACACTCACACACACACACATCTGCATACACAAAGTGCTGGCAGCAGTGCTGATAGCTTTTGAGCATCCGCTAGCTTTGAGTGCTAGTTCATATAGTGTGCAGAAAAATGAGCACTCAGCGAGGTCTCATCTGTGTTTTGTCATGTTGCCGTTTTCCTTCAAAGACTCTTCACTATACACACACATACAATGCAAGTGGTCTCATCAGCCACATTAAGTGAATCTGTTTAAGAAACGGTGCTTTTATGTGGCTAACGGCAGGCAGACAGCTTCAGCTGACAGACACAAAGACAGGGGCGACCGAGACAAGCGTATTATACATTTACTTGCAGAGGAAAGTGTCTTTTATTCATAAACAGATAACTGCTTTTGAACCCCTCTTACAGAGTCCATGTCAGCACTGATAACTATCCTCAGCTGCACAGGGACATCGCCTTGGGCAAGTAGGCCACCTGAGGGCTTTGGCGCTAGCACAACATTTTCAGGCTTATTATCCAGAGAAAGAGAGTCAAAGCTGCAAATAATAGGGCTGAGACAAGCTGAGAGTCGTCTCCTGAGCAAATGGCAAGATGTAATGTTTCACTGCATTAATCTGCCTGCCCTGTCTGCTTGTCCGTAGCTGATCACCCCCCACGCTATCCGTGTGCAGACTCCACCCAGACACATCCCAGGGGTTGTGGAGGTCACGCTGTCCTACAAATCCAAACAGTTCTGCAAAGGCACACCTGGACGCTTCATCTACACAGGTACTTCACTTTGGTTCTCTTCAATTTATGGGTGTAGCTTGGGAGGGAAAACACATCATAATCAGATCAGAATTCTTCACACACTCGCCTATTTAGTTTCAGTTTTTTTCCTCTTTTTTCTTTGCTATACCTGCTAAAAGTGATGAGGTGAACATTTCACATGCTGTCATCCCTCTACACTGCTTCCGCAGAAAAATGTGCATGCTAAACAATTTAAAATCCAATAACGTGACTCAATAATTCAGTGAAAAAATGCCTGCAGATCAGAGGAGGAAAAAGTATTTGCCCTCCTTTATGAAGCAGGTGAAGGTCAGGGGGAGGTTTAGCCTTTTGATTGGAGGGATTATTAAGAATTAACCCCATCGAAGGTGTGATTCAGAAAACTAGTTCCGTGCAGAGAGAGTGACTTTTGACGGTGTGTGCAGGAGCATAAGCAGCTCGGGCGTTACGTCAGAGTTATGGGTGCGCGGTGTTACAATGGTGGAATAAGTGAATGCAAAGCGGTGACTAACCGATGCAGGGCCGCAGGTCCTCTGGGGAGACTGTGAATCACATAAATCTGTCTGTAATCTCAACCACTGATAGACTTAGGCAGTAAGCCCTGACTGCAATTGCCAGCATTTGACAAAATCACAATTGCAATAAAACGTGCGAGTCACATCACCAGAGTGCATTTTTCTGCATCTTGCCCATGTGTCCTAATTACAGTTCATGGACACAATCCATGTCCACGAGCCACAATTATAGTTGCTCGCGGACTTATGGAAAAGACTGCACTAGTATTATTCTGTTTGTTTGGACGCATGTGTGAATGCACTGCAAACAAACACACGCATGTTGACGCGTAACTGGTGGCAGATGGATGGGCAGCCTTTTGGCATGCCAGAGCTGTCTGACGGCCCCGCAGTATGCCAGACTCAGAGAGCTGTGTGCATAAAAGTTTATGCAGGTGTGTATATGCGCGTACGGAGCCTCTTAATGTGCCAGACATGTGGGAACCGTATGCATAAACGCCCCATTGCTTCCCAGCCCTTCATTCTTTCACCTTGTCACATTCACTTATTCAAAACTTGCTCCTTTGAATGAATTCACCTTTCTCTCGCTTTTTTTCTCACCACCTTTTGGCTTCGACAGAGGCACATAGAAGAATATCAACAGGTGAGAGGTGGCAAGAGGTTATCTGCTGGGAGCTGAGCACAAACGCTGTGATGCCGCTTGCCAAGCGCAGGCTTCTTCACAGTGACACAGCCAACTGTGGCGAGGCATAAATCCCAGCTCTACTTTTCTCATACTTCAGTTCAGCCACCGCTATGTACCCTCAGTGGTTATTTGTACCTCTCACATAGCTACTTAATCAGTCCTTTGTATCATTCACCTCCCTCCTGAAGAGAAGGAGCCTTCTCCCTTTTAGTGTCTTGAATGAGAAGTGGAGAGTGACGGGAAAGATGAGCATAGAGTTTGGAGACGAAAAAAAAAAAGCAATTGATGCTAGTGAAATGACTGAGAGGTGGAGGAGGAAGAAGAGAGAGGGATGGCAGATTACCATGGGCCATGTTGCCCTCCTGGGTCTGTTTGGCACCAGTTTGAGCCCAGTTGCCAGTGGGTACTAATCATAGAGGATTGGCAGCACTGTGTGGCAGCTGGCAGCTAGCACACACATCACCACAACACCACACTATCAAACTTGCATATACTCGTATATTACATGTGCATGCACAATCTCACACACACATGCTCACACTGAATTACATTGGGGACAGCTGGCATTGCTAATCAACTTCTGCTGAGGAGAGGAAAGCGAACAGCTCACAGACCTAATTAAGTCAACACATACCCAATACTGCTGCTACTGCTGCTTTGCAAACATACCCAACACACACACAACCCCATAACCCTATACATTGTGTTTTTCTTTCCTTCACATCCTTGTTTGTGTGATTATTGATACTCCAGTCCCAGTTGCCACCACATGGGCAAAGATGAAACTGTGGCAGTGGACAGAGCAGACAAGCAAGGGACTTTTTGGTGCAGAGGAGAATCACTGAGAAGCTATTACAGTAATGTTTCTCCTGCTGTCTCCCAGGACTCCTTTGCCATTAGACTTCAAAAAGCTCCAATTAGACTCATCAAAGCAATTAAGCTATCCACTGATAAGAATAAAAGAATGTTTTTTTTCCTCCATTCCTGCTCTTCCCCAGTCTTTTTATCCCCTTATCCCTCCTCTGTTCCACTCTCTGCCCTCTGCCTTACCCACCTCTGGGTCTCAGAGCTCTCCCTAATCTCCCTCTCTTCCTCTATCCCTCTCTCATTATCGGGTCATTGCCTGAGCCCCCTCCCCTCCCCTCTGAACAAATGCATCTCCATGTTTGGTTGTGTATCACCTTTTACTGGATAGCAGTCGTTGCAGCATTCATCAGGGGAGCTCTCCCTTTTCTTTTTTCCGTGCAATAAAAAGCCATAATGTCCCACCAGCAGGGCCAATGTGTGTGTCCATGTGTGCAAGTATTTGTGTGTTTGACACAGGGAAACTGGCCACAGATTGGGGGAGTTGATAAATCGCCCAGGTCGTTCAAAATGCAATCCCTCTCCCTCCTCAGTATGCACCCATGTCTGCTTAATGCTTCCACTACAGCTTGTGCTGATATTAAAAGGCTCTGCTGGTTCACATTAAAGCTGCCACCGACGCGCGTCCGCACACATGCACGCACAAACATTAGGGGTAGTTTTTCAGCAATGAGTTCAGATTAGGTGTGTAAGAAACATCAGTCAGCTGTAGCAAGGAGGAGCAGAGACAGCGAGGGAAAAGACAAAAAAGTCAAGAACAGAATTTAAACCAGCTGCTGCTGACATCTCTCTCCGTCTCTGTGTGGCTGTGCCCCAAATTAGTTTTAGGAGGGAAGGAAGTATTGTCAGGTGTCTTTCATTTTAAGCACTGCACACCTTGCAAACACCGATGAAGTCGGGGATGGAGTTTGGATGCTCGCCCTAACTGAAAGGCGTATTAAACCTTAGACTCAACACAAACTTACGGATGTATATATAGTCTTATGATGCAACTACACTCATGCATGTGCACATCTGCGCATCGCAAATACATCATGGAGTCATCAGGCAATAAAAAAAGGGGTTCAGTCAAGAGCTGGTCAATTACTTGTCTTGCTCCTATTTGTGAATGCTGTCTTTTATTGAGCTTGGGTGGATGCCTGCTGTTGATTAAAACGGCTGGTCTACAGCTGGAGACAAGGCCAGCTGAGGTAGCTGCATACATTCACGTTTACTGCACACAGCCTTAACTGCAAGGAAATTCACACCTCTATTTGAGATTGAGATTAATTTTCTGCACCATGTGGCTTGTCTTCCCTCTTTAGCAGACTCCCCTTCTTATTACAGGAACATCTGCTCCACGATGATGGTGATGTAAATGAATTTCGAATGTAGATTATTTTATACCCTGCTGAAATGAGCAGCGTTCACCAGTTTTAATGATTTCATACGTTTTTTCTTATATCTTAATTCAAGCGCACACTTTCCATCCAGATTTTTTTTTTTTTTTTTTCCAAATTTGCATTCTCCCTGCGAGGATCTGTGCTGTCAGGTATTGTTAACTGTCGACAAGCACTTTTTACAACAGATAATTAGAGCTTACGTTCTGGTAGCATCCTCACCTCCATTGATTTGCAGAATCTCCATTCCTCCTCCCCCCCGATCTCTCTTAGGTTCAGCTTCTCCCTTCCCTTTTGGAGCAAAAAGCTCCACTCATCTGTTTTTCTCTGTATGAATTTCCAGCCGTGCATTAGTCTCCCTGACATGTTCAAGCGATGCTTTATTTAGCTTGTCGGATTCTGCAAATAAACGCAATCTCAGGGTTTATGGAAAAATGGATAAAAATTAGATTGTAAGGTATTGATCTGGATTGTGAGTAGTCGGTGGGGCGGGGGGAGGGCTGTTGTGCGGGTGTGTTAGTGTGTGTGGTGGTGGGCAGCTCTCATCTGTGCGAGCAGAGGGATGGGGTGGGGCGGGGTGTAGAAATGAAGCCGTAATTCAGGGCTATTGAACCCCCTGCCACTGGCGGCATCGATCGCCAGGCAACGCTTATGAGATCACACCTGAGCACTGGAGACTGCAGAGGGGAGGGAAGGACAGGGAGCCGGGGGGGAGGAGGGGAGAGGGGGAGTGGAGCATGGAGTGAGAAAGAGGGAGAAACAGAAGGTTGTGATATGATCAGCTCCTTACCCACTGTCTGAGGGCCTGTTAAGGTGTTAACATCAAGCCTCAGAGCCAATTACCTAACCCTGCAACTACACCACCCGCCCACCACGGTTGGGACACGGGCGGAGAGGGACACAGGGCAAATGGACGCTGACTGTTTCCTCTCCTCCTCCTACCTTTCTGTTTCCAGGACAACTCCCCTGTTCTGACCTCTCAATTATCCTTCCCCACAGCCCTCCTCCTCTTTGCGCCCCATACATCCACCCCTCTTTACTCCACCTCTAAAGCTCATACCTCCAACCACCCTGCTCCCCCCCTCCACCCTAGCTTCCTCTTCTACCCCCTCACCTCTTCATACACACTCCCCCCGCGGCTCTGTGGGTTATTATAGTGAAATATGAAGCGATGTGGATTCTAGGCTTCATGAAATTTCCATGAGCATTGATCTGATCTGATGTGGGTGATTGCTAGGTGAATCCCTCCAGTCCAGGGCTGTTGCTCATCTATTCATTTATTTATGGCAGTTATGTTTTACTGGCTTTGATTTGCTCTTCTGGAGAGCGACAGCTAAGGATTATAAATATACCTGTATCGGAGAGTGTGCTTTGAATCCTGGAGTGTAGCAGCCCACCACTCCTCTTTTGAGGCAGAGTGGGGTTTTTTCTTCATTCTTTCAGCACTAATTCTTGGCGTGAAATGCAAGATATTGAGCATGGATAGCAGGGCATAAAAAAGCCAAAATAATCCCCAATGAGTTACAGCCAGGGAGTTAGTGAAGTACGTTGTCCCCCACATACATCTCTGGTTTATGGCCCTTGAAAACGAGCAGAGACAATATCACTTCCTCTCTCTCAATTAGCAAAATTGTCTCTTTACTTGTTATAGTGGTGCATCCCTGTATGTCTTACGGTTTTTATGCTATTGTTCACTTGAGGCTCATTTGGCACATTGAGCAGAGCTGATAAAAAATTCATCATAAAAACAAAAGCCTTTGAGACAAAACAGAGGATGCTGCCGGAACAATCCCCTCCACTTACTGCAGGCCTAATCCAGGGCAAATCCTCCTTTAGGCTTTAGAGAGATCAGACAATGGGGAAGCAATGTCAAATATTTGTCCTCAGCAATAATTCACACTTTATTTGTTGCATGTGATCATCTTATTGTTTTGTTTTTTGTCATTCTTTGGGAGCTGAGCCTGCCTCTGGCAACCCCAGCATCTACTTCTCTCTCCCTGTGCTGTCTTTGCTTCTAGCTATTCACCTTTCCTTTCATTCACTTTTTGCGGATTACCAGGAGCAGTCCACTGGGAGAACTGTCCAAATACGTTTGTGTTGCCAAAACAGGGCATCACCTATTCTTGCTCCTGTGCTCTCGCTCTGGTCCATGTGTGTGTTTGAGTGGGAGGCCCGAGAGGAGCCGTGGTGAAGCCACCGCAGGTCCAGCAGGACAGCTTGTACTCATAGCCTCTAGGGGCCTTTTTTCTGGGGGCTGCCTAGTCAGCCTGGCTGCTCAGATGTGAGGCGAGCAGGGCATCAGCCCTCAGGAAACGTCCAAGCTGTGACCCACAGGGGAAACAGACGGACGGCGCAAACACACACAAGGCGATTCTCACGCATAATGATTCCTTTTCTTTCCCTTTCTGCTCGGACCACAAATGCAAGTGCGAACACGCACAGCCCGCAAAACTCTGTACAGAAGCAGCACCTTAAAGGTTGTAGTCCAGAAAAGTGGAGGAGTCTGTGTGTTGGCTCGCCGGGCGGCGGACGAACGAACGAGGGTGGAGGATAAAGTGACAGTGGAGACGAGGAGAGAGGCAGACAGTACATTAGGAATGAATTATGTGGAGAGAGCACTTATCCAACAATCCTCCTCTGAAGTGTTTGTACTGTAAGCCTCAGATCTTCATTGTATTTATTCTAATGTTTAAATATTCATGGTAAATCTTCTCATATTCAATTATGGTAGTACGACCACAGCATGCAGAGAGAGTGCTTTCTCCCCGCTGCCTGGATGATCCAACTCTGTGTATGAGTGTGTCTGTATGTGTGTGTGTGTGTGTGTGTGTGTGTGTGTGTGTGTGTGTGTGTGTGTGTGTGTGTGTGTGTGTGTGTGTGTGTGTGTGTGTGTGTGTGTGTGTGTGTGTGTGTGTGTGTGTGTGTCTGTGTGTGTGTGTGTGTGCCCGTATGTGTGTGTGTGTGTGTGCCTGTATGTGTGTGTGTGTGTGTGTGTGTTTAGCCGGTTCCCTGAAGCGATCAAGCCTTTGTTATATTGGAACTCTGTAATTGCTTATATTAGTCGCTGATCAACACAAGACCACAGGACACACACATACGCACACATGCATGAGCATGTATTCACTCCTCCTGCGTCCTGACAGTCTTTTTATTAACCACCAAAGCAGAAGACAGAAAGAGATTCATTACATCACAGGCAAACAAAGACACAGAGAACACCCACATTTCCAGCGTGTTTAGTTTAGCGTTGAAATATTCATGTGAAACCAATGCTCAATTCAGTCACGTTTACGGGGCACTCCTGCTGCGTCTCTGCTGAACAGTAACTGTTTTTATCATTAAGAATTAAAATATATATATATATATAATTTATTTTTTTTGTCTCTCTTCCATCCGTGTCTGTTTAGCGCTGAACGAACCGACCATAGACTATGGCTTTCAGAGATTACAGAAGGTCATCCCCAGGCACCCTGGAGACCAAGAGAGATTACCCAAGGTACAGTACCCCTGCACCTCTTATGTGTTCACACTTCTGTTAGCTGCCAGGTGAAACTATTTTATAGGAATGTGCCATGGTAACATTGAAAGATAAAGAAGAATTGAAAACTTCTGGAGTTTCATGGCATATATGGGCTCAAATGCACATGGCAAAAAGGGCAGCATGACCTCGTGCACAGAGGAATAGGTGTCCCATAGACACGAGGCCAAACATGACAGTATCCAGCATGTTCATGGTCATTTTCTGCTCAAACAAACACTCTGCTTTGAGCAACGAATGCACAAGAAACTCCATTCATCCTTCCACTGAGTATAAGGTCATTTAGACTGGCAAAGAGGGAGAGGAACGGGATAGATGAAGGGAGGAAAAGAGGGATGGAGGGAGGAAAGAAGGTTGAGGGGAGAGAGGAAGAGAGAGGCAGAAGCAGGTTAGGTGATCCATCATAGCTGTCCAGTCTTACCTCCTGCTGGGTCAGTGGATCGAAGTCAACCCCGGGTGGACTTTATTACTTCCAGCACACATCCACGCGGCAGCACACACTCACGTGCACACGGGCGTGTGCACAAGCATACACACTCAGTGGAGCGAGGTCACCACAAGGTAGAGATGAGGAGTCCAGGTAGATTCGGAGGGAAGACACAGAAATCACTGTCTGGATGTGAGACTTGTCCCGGCGAGTTCTGGTCTTTAGCCTATCAACCCCCTGTCCCTCCCTAAATATCTTTGTATCCATCCATCTCTTTTCCTCTCCTTCTCCTTCTCCCGCACTCAGTGGTGTCTCTTTTTTCTCCTAAATGAACAGCGGTAGCTGGTAGCCCCGGTTGTTCATTTCAGCTCTATTGATTTGTGCCTTTATTGAGGTAATAACATTTTGTTGACCACACTTCTCCCAACTGCTGGCCTCAATCACTGGAGAGGGGCAGGAGAGGGGCACAAACTGGCAACTTCTTCAACTACAAATATCCATTCACAGCTCTCTTGACCAAACCTCGTAATCGTTGTTTTACACTGAAATTTTAGGCTGACTGGGGAACAGTGTTTCCCCACTCTAACAGCATCTTTTGCTACAAGGACTCTTTGGTAATTAGGGGTGTAACAATATATCGTGCCACGAAATTTCGCGATACAAAAACGTCACAATACGTGTCGTGGAGGTGACAAAGTGTATCGCGATATTGGGTTATTAATATTAATCTATTGTGTTGACTAGAAACGCGCATCCGACCGCGGCCGCGACCGCACCTCGACCCGCGGACCAAAATCTTCCTCCGCTCAGAAGAAACTAGTCCCGTTTTGTGGTCCCGTTTTGAGCTCTGAACTTTTACTTATGTAAGGCTGGTGTAGAGTTAAGCCTTACCTTATTAAATTAAACCTTTTTTCGGGTTGTGAGTAGGATAACATGGGAACAACTTCTGCTGAGTTTGAGTGTACTTTAATGTCCCTCAACAGTGTAGGATTTTAGAACGTCAACACAGCACCTAGTGCCGTACTGTGGCGTATCACTCCGCCCAATCTAAAACAGACTAATCACTACAGATAAACTGACTAGTGTAATTATAGTCCCTGATTTACATCAGAATATAAAGAATATATAAAATAAAATAATGAACCCTGAATTACCAAAATAACCTTAACAAAAATAAATCTCCTCTTACACTTATAAGGTGAGCATGAATCAATCTTTTTTATGATGTAAAATTGTATATATTTATTTACTTTTATTTATTTATTTAATTTCAGTTGGTAAATTAGAAAGAAAAAAGTCAAATCATACATGAGAGAAACTATTCAGTTTGTGGCAAAATACTTTTACTTGTATGAAACTGAAGATGCATAATGCAAACCTGACATTTACTTTTAGTTCAGTTTGTGGAAAATGGTTGGCCTGGCTTTCTCTTTAAAACTTAAACAGTTATAAACATTACAAACTGTAACAATAGGGCAAATGCACAGCATTGTTTTGTATTTTGTGTCTTTCAAATAAAAGACAAATTTTTCCAGTCATATGTTCCTCATGCAAGGTTGTTAAAGAAAATACTGCTATAATATCGTATCATTATCGTGACCTCAATATCGTGTATCGTATCGTGAGATTAGTGTATCGTTACACCCCTATTGGTAATGCACACAAACACATAATGACGAGGGCACGAGCGAGATATTTGCCAACGCTGGTTCTGTCTCTGCACGCTATGGTAATGATCCAGTTACAGGCTAAAAGCAGCCCGGCACACACTATGTTGCAGCTGACAGTCAAGCAGTCAGACTGAGGGGAGTGCTGGGCAGCGAGGTTTGCACAGTGTTTAGAGAAAGCTGTGGTGTGGAGAAGGTGGGGTGGTGGTGGGGGGGGGGGGACTGGGTCCAGCTAATGAGTGTCCATCCTTCCAGACAAGGCCAGGCTCTGCTCTGGATCAGGTTCCCCTTCCTGTTGACGTCTCTGCGGGCCTGACTTTTACGGGAAGAGACCCTGCGCCCAGGAAATGGTCTCCCCTTACAGCAGCAGAGCTCGGGAGGCAGCGCGGCGCTAACCACATTTATCTGTTTATCAGAGTGACTCTGGAGCGCTGCCTAATCGCGTTTAGCTACTGGACAGAACCCCTCGCTAACGAGAGGCTGATAGGTACAGACAGGGCACAGGACCACAAGAGAGTGATTAATAGAGAGAAAGACGAGAGAGAGAGAGAGAGAGAGAAAAGAAAGCAGTTTGGAGACACAGGTGGGGAGATGGTAGATGGAGGAGGCGATGCACTGACAGGAAAATGAGCCGAAGGGGCTGTTGTGGAGAGAGGAAAACAATAAGTAACTGAGCTTCACATGTCCTCTCAGAACACCGTTACACTCCGGTTGGGGATCTGTTTGTGTCCTAATGCCTCACACTTCCCTCATTTCCCCTTCTCCTCCCCCCTTCCTCCCCTCCTTCCCTTCATCCATCCACCCATCTAGCAATCCCTGGGAGGCATGGGGCATCAAGGAAAAGCAGAGAGAAGGAGACGAGGAGCGGCGCATACATACTAAAGAACCACTTACCTACCTAGGGCCTCTAGATCTCTCAATCACCTCAAGCAGGCCTCCTCTCTCGTCTCCCCTCCCTCCTCCTCCTCCTCCCCCCTGCCTCCCTCTTTGCCTCCCCCAGATAGTGCTAGTAATGGGAGGTTAACACAGAGGCAGCGCTCCCATTATTGAGTGAATTTAGCACCTCGGACAGCGCTCTACAATCTTTATTGCTTTGCTGACCCTCTCGTCATGTCTTCGGCGTGCTCAACAGCCTCCACATGTGCGTGGCTGTATGTGCGGTTGTGCCTATGTGTGTGTGTGTGTGTGTGTGTGTGTGTGATATGAAGTCTGATTGAAAGGCGGTGTGTCACGGAACAGAGAGCACACATGCTCCGGGGCTTGTTCACAGCGAGGGATACACTCAGGAGAGTATAACGCACAGCGTGTGTGTGTGCGCCAGAGGAAGAGAAAGAGGGAGAGAAAGGAACAAGGAGAAGGTTGGAGGGGAGGGGGCTGCAATTTTCTGGTTGTCGCGCCTCCAGCATATATCCTGGCCCCAGCACATTAACTTTTAAAAAGGGTTTCGTAGGGCTGTAGGTGTCTACATCACACACGCACACAAATATATAACGACTGCCTGGAGTCACACACTCATACGCTCAGTGAGGAGGAGAAAAGGAACCGAGACAGAGAAAGGGGAGAAAATGAGCGCGGAGAAGCGGTAACACTACGTTAGGATAAATGTTTGATGTGGGAAATTCCACTCGGCGGTTTCACCTGAGCAATGATGTTCTACATTTATCACACAAAGTGGATGCAGGGCCATTCACTGTGATCATTACCAGGGTTAATACAGGCCAGGAGACGGGTGTGTTCCAACTGACAAGGGGAGTTGTGTAGTCGTCAGGCTGATGATATGTTGTGTTAAATGAGATCGATGCATGATCATGTGTGGTAGATTCATGATCCATCAGTGACAGAAGGGAGGGTGAAGATGTAGAAGATGGCTGACTGATAGAGAGATATAGGCTCATGTTTTATTCACAGATAACAGTGTCTTCCCTCTGCTCTCCCAAACTGCCCAGCTCGTAACAAAGTGCTGGGATAGGCCCATTTTTCTTCCTCTACCTACCTCTGTCTGCCTCTTTCCTCTCTTGCACTCTCTGTTCTGCATTCACAGCATATAATGTAAGAAGTGAAATGTAATGAAAATGACTGAACTCCTTTGAGTCGTCACACTCATGATCAATCTCCCCTCCTCTGTCTGCGCTTGATTGTAGGAGGTGATTTTGAAGAGAGCGGCAGACTTGGTAGAGGCCTTGTACGGGATGCCTCACAATAACCAGGTAAATACACGCACAAACATGCACAAAAAGACACAGGCGTGCTCATATATTTAAACGCAAACATCCATATCTGTTGGATAAAATTGTGTTTGCGGCTCAGACCACTGACAGCATCAAAGGCGGTGTCTCCGCCGGCCCCGCAGCACCCCGCTGTGTTCACGCCAGATCTGGGACTCACAAGCATACACGTGGGAATATGTCAGTGCTTTTATCAGCTCATAGGAGAAAGGGAGAAGAAGTATGATGAAAAATAGCTGTAGAGGGTGGAGAGAATAATAGGATGAGTGCAGAGACAGATGGAGAAGAGGAGGAGATGTGAGATTAAGGCTCGATTCTGGAGGAGGAGGAGGAGATTGAAAGCACAAAACAGGGAAGAAGAGGCAAAAGATTTACTGGCAGTAACTGGCATCAGTCCCACTAATAATAGTGACCGCTGATAAAACCCACTCAGCTGTGCTAGGTTTACATACACACTATCTCCCGTGGAGATCTAGCGTTCATGTTAGGCTATACAGCCAGCACTGATGGTATTTTATACATTCGCTCATTCTTTTTCTGATAACCAGTACTGGAGTTGAGGGGGGATGAGGGGGGATGGCATCCCCCCTGAAATAAAAACGGTCAAAATCATCCCCCCAGTAAAACTGCCACCCCCCCCTTTCCATCCCTTATGTCATTTCATCAATGAATGTGGTTTTACTGCTATTTCAACATTTAGAGTCATCACCAGAAAAATAACTTATTTGACAATTTTCACCTGTTTCAAGTAAATTTTCACTTGAAATAAGTAGAAAAATCTGCCAGTGGGACAAGATGTATCTTCTTATTACAAGCAAAAAAATCTTGTTCCACTGGCAGATTTTTTTACTTATTTCAAGTGAAAATTTACTTGAAACAGGGGAAAATTGTTGTTTTTTCCAGTGATGAGTCTTTTTTTTAAGTGTAAAGAGACTTTTTTTTTACTAAAATGAGACATTTTAACTAGAAATAAGACAAATATTCTTGTTAAGATTTTGAGTTTTTGCAGTGATCCATTTTACTTATCCTGTGAAGGACAGAGTCATATTGATAAGTTCAGAAAACTGTTTTTTATTGTTGTGTTTTGATGTATTTGATGTAAGCCCAGTGGATATTTAAAGCTTACAGAAGGCTGCATTTAACTGCTGCTATGTCATTCCTGCAGTATTTCTGCAGGTGTTTTGGTCACTGCTATTATTTGTAATATATTATATTATTTGTAATCAGCACAAATTATCTGTCCCCATATGATAAAATCCACCATCCCCCCTGATTTCTTTTTAAAACTCGAGTACTGCTGATAACCACAATCTTTTTTGTCCATCTTCTTTGTCAGGAGATGATTCTGAAACGAGCAGCCGATATCGCAGAGGCCCTCTACACAACAGTGCCACGAGGGCACAACCAGCTAGCAGGTCTGGGCGGCAGCTCCGTCCACGCTGGCATGATGGCCGTGAACTCCTTCACCGGGTCAGAGGTGGCACAAACAGCCAATCAGGGTGAGCCAATGCTTCATGGAGCGATTAACGTCCGTCGTCATGGAAAAAGTGACAGTGATTTATTAATTTTTTTCTTTTTGGGATGGATAGTTGAACTGAGCTGTGTGATAGAGATTTTATTTTTCATGTGGGAAATACAGAGGGGGTTGATTTAAGAGCGTGGAGCAAATAAAAAAAGTCTGGAAAAAAAAAAGGAGGACAGGAGAAGAGAGGAAGGTGGCGGCTGTAAGAACCGGTGAAAACTTGAAAGGATGGAAGAGCGTCTGTGAGAGAGTGAAGAATGGAGAAAAAGGGAGCTATGGATGGAGTACGATGGAGAAATATGAGTGGGTCCTCAGGGTGTGTATATCAGACTGGGGTCGGCCCGTGTCTGACAGAGAGAAATGTGGGTGCAGTCAGCGGTGATTCATCACCCGTATCAGGGGAACGAGAGAAGAGTGGATGGACCGGCCGCTAGAACGTCTCAATAATTCCAGCGAGCATCCTCTGCCCTTCATCTTCATCTGGAAACATCTGCAGATGTGAGGAAAACAGAACAGATCAGCTGTTTGTCTTTGAAGCCTATAGTTTGTTTCCTGTTCGCAGAAGATAAAAATGGGGAGAACAGATGCTTATTATGAAAGAGTAGTGTCTGGAATAAGGACGACAGTAACAAAAGGTAGTCCCTGTTGCACTTGAGGGTGTAGGAATTTTTGATGTACTATTCTTGCTGGGTTTTTTTTTTTTTTTTTTGTCCAGCGTCAGCATGTTTCTTCTTTCTCATATTGCCCAAATTATGTTTGCTTCTCCCAG
This sequence comes from Cololabis saira, assembly GCF_033807715.1. NCBI lineage: Eukaryota > Metazoa > Chordata > Actinopteri > Beloniformes > Belonidae > Cololabis > Cololabis saira. The sequence continues at coordinate 19,287,597 of NC_084593.1, forward strand.
AAAGGGAGCGATCAGTCCTGTCAGAGATACTAGCTTCATTCTGTGTAACTCTGCTGCAGAGGCCCCTACACTGCTAATTGCCTTATCAACGTATCTACATTTGGAGAGGAGCCAGTAGGGTTAAAGGCCTCTTGTTTCAGTTGTTGGAACCCTCTCATTTCGTTCTTCCTCCACTCTGTCCAATGCTTTCTTGCTCTGCCATATGTTGTGTAAGATCTTTCAAACATTTCTTTTGGCTCGTAATGCTGCATCCATTAGTCTTGTGAAAAGTAGCGTAATTGGCTGCGGTGCATGTCAACCTTCTCGTTTTTGTTTTGTCTCCCATCTGCCGTACCCACTAACACGGGTCTCTCTTCCTCTCGCTTTCTCTCCCCGTCCATAGGTTTCAGTAGGAGTACAAGCAGCGTGTCCCCTCACGGTTATGTCCCCAGCTCCACTCCCCAGCAGAGTAGCTACAGCACTGTCTCCACTAGCATGAATGGCTATGCTAACTCTGGCATGGCAACCCTGGGCACCTCGCCCAACTTCCTCAATGGATCCGCAGGCAACTCCCCCTATGCTAGTGAGTACACACGCCGCATCCTAGATTTGGAAAGGGGTGGTAAAAGCAAGGCTGGGACGACTGAACAAGGGCATTTTTTGAACATAACAGGATCTGTTTTGAAAAACAGGAGTCGGGTGAAGAATTGACAAACGTGTTGCAGTTCAGCTGGCTCATCGCTTTCTTTTAAAGCGGAGTCAAACGCAAATCCCCACTTTATTGGCCGAGGGAGCAGATCACCTAGCACCCCCTTCGAAACCCACACACACCCCACCCCTTCCTCGCACACACATTCACCCTCTACATTAAAGACCCTTGATTAAATCAATAAACTAATTGCTAGAGAAGCAATTCCATTTCAGCTCTTTGATTCCTTGGTGTTAACAAGTATTTTAACAGGCTCATCGGCCCCACACAGACACTTTCAATCAATGGTCCCTCAGCCTGCCTTTGTAGGTCCAATTTTCATTAATTGATTAGTTAGGCCCCTTCATAAATGGATTATGACTTTATTGCAAGGATTTGTCAGGAAAGGCCATAAAAGCTAAGTGTTGGATAATAACAACAATAAAAGCAGACGCAGATATCAGAGGGCAGGTGAAATACGACTCAGTTGATTGTAAAATCACTGAGGGGGAAAATGCTCTTAGAGTATTAGCAGACAAAAAATAAACCAGGGAGAAATGGATGGATGAGAAGATGTGACAGAGAGACGGGGTTTTGGTGAAGAACACAACAGGTCATTTTTGTGTCAAAATGATCTTGATCGTGATTAATAGTTGCAGTAGTCGTCTAACAGATGCTGTGCTTAAAGCCTTCAAATTAATTTTTAGGTTGTTTTTCTAAATTATGTGCTGTTGTTTTGCATTTAAACTCTTAAGATGATTATTTGAATTTTGCCTTAGTGCCGAGGCTCAACTAAGAAGAAGAAACTCGGATATTGCTGACTTTAAGGCCTGGTCGTACCACCATTTGAAATTAAAAATGTTATGGAAAAATCAATATTTTACAAAAGAAACATGATGAACATTGTTTAAGTCTGGCGAACTTTGACCTGTGAGTTTGTGGCGTGGTTCACTGCAAGCCAACTTGTCACTATTAATTTTTATGTTAACGCTTGTTACTGTTAATGGCTACATTCACGGTAACAAGATGGTGGTGATTAGACTTTTTTTTCTCTATGAAATAAACTTCACTCATTGAGATGAGCAGCAATCCTAGGCAAAAACTCACTGATAACTCCTCAGTTGTCAATTTATTTTTTTTACATATTTATCTATATATGTTCAGAAAGGCTTTTAGCCTTTTGATTAATGCCAAATTTCCTAATTTCCTCATCTACGTGGGCAAATGAATCAGCCACCGATTCATTTAGAAAAATGCATTTGTGTGCAATACTATTCTTTTTACTATTTTGAAAAATAAAATTAGCCTCAAATAAAAAAAAAGAAGAAAAGAACTGTTTGATATGAGAAAGTTAGAAAAACCAATTTAACTGGGCAAATCCCTTTAAAATGTTTTACATCAAACTGTACCCTTACAAGTAGCAACACAAGTTCAGAGCCACATCTAGCAAACACTGGTAATTGATTTTATTAACTGATTAGTTAAACCCCTTTATGAGTGGGACTGTGAAACTTACCCAGTATATCTTATAAAATATTTAATTAAACTGCCAAGACATCCAGAAAGTACACCTCACCACTTACTGAACCTCAGACATTTAAACTCTTGTGTGGTTTTGAGTTGTGTAAGTACCGGTAAATGTATTTCCTTGTGATGATCTTTTAACCCTTTATAGCATATTCAACAAAGCAGTTAAATTTTTAAAATTTCAACTCTTTAAGAGTTATTGAGGAATATAAAAGGATCTTTTTTACTTTGTCACATTTTCCTTTTTCTTTGTTAAATCTTCATAGTATGTCCACTAAATGTACCAAATATGGTGATTTGCCTAGTAAAGGGTTGAAAAATCAGTGGCAAAGCTGAGTGGAACAACATGTCCATTAATGAATGTTTAAGTTTGTAAGCCTTGATGAAGTATGGTGCAGTGAAAGTACCAAGAACCATTGAAGAAATGCATTGCCATCATGCCGAAGCTATCAGCTCTTTGTTTTTTCAATTTATTGAAACTCTCATCTCTGGTTGTTGATTAAAATCTCTGGTGTGATTATGTCGGTGATGTGGGAGAGTTGCTCTGAAAACAAATTACAGGTACAGCTCTGTGCACTGGTAAGATGTTTACGTGCCTGCTGCCCCCCTTGAGCACAAGATGAGTCACCAACAGACTGATCAGAGGGGGGGGAAAGCACACAAAAAAACAAGCTTTGGGCTGTTTTCCGTGCAAGTTTCCAACAAACACCTTTTTGTTTTAGCTGTTATGCACTAACTCATTGCCAGATAACTCAATATCGAAATAAGAAGCTGCCAAACAAGTCTGAGCCAGCTCACCTGAGACCAAAATGTTATCCCTCCTGCCATCATCCATTGACCAGTCCCCTTCTGTTCATCCCGTCTGCCCGTCCTCTGCCCTCGGCCCTCTCTTTAAACCCTCCCCTTCACCTCTCCTCCCCATCCCTCTTCCCTAATATTCCCCCGACGCCCCCCTCTTAAACACCTTTCCTGGCCCTTTCTCTTCTCTCAGTCGTCCCATCCAGCCCAACCATGGCGTCGGCGACCAGCCTCCCCTCCAACTGCAGCAGCTCCTCCGGGATCTTCTCTTTCTCTCCAGCCAACATGGTGTCCGCCGCCGTCAAGCAGAAGAGCGCCTTCGCTCCCGTCGTTCGACCCCAGAATTCCCCTCCCCCCACGTGCACCAGCGCTAATGCTAACAGCCTGCAAGGTAAATTGCTAAACATGTTAGAAACCCTGCAATAGTTCACGCAGTAATGAGACTGGACCTGGAGGTTGGGTGCACAATTAAAAACGTGTTAATCTTAAAGCTATAATCCTGCTCTTTTGCTTCGCTTATAACAATTTCTCACTTTTACTCCCACTTCTTCCTCCAATCTTCCTTAAAAACTCCTCACCCCTTGTTTTTTTTTCCCTTTCTTTGCCTTCCTTGAATCCTTCCACTATCCTTCCTCACTGAAGATCAGTCTTTTGTGGACTCTAGCAAGTACTCATCAGCCAGCTCTCTTCAGGGCCTGGCCTTCTCCTGAAGTACGTTGATCTTTTTAGTTCATTTACTCTCTTTCTCTGTTTTCTTTGCGCTCAGAATGATCCCAGACCGCTCATTTGCACCATCCTGCCCAACCCTTCCTTCTCCTTTCTGTTTTTATTTGTCACCCTTGACTTGTCAGAGAGAGGGCATGTCACACCATATGTGTCTATTTCCTGTTTTCACTTCCTGCTTCCTGCCCATGCCCCAGCGGGTGTTTCTACGGGGAGGGAAGGCGGCGATTGTTATGCCACCATGGGTCATTCTGTTCTCCCATTTCCATCGAATGCAGCACAGAGTCTTTTCGTCTAGGCAGGATGTTGTATGGTGTTGAGATCCTGAAAGAGAGAGAGATGATGGATGGGAATCTTTATCGGAGCCCCCGAGCTAAGCACTTCCTCACTTCCTCTGGCAGCGTTGATGAGCGCAGACCACAGTGACCCGAGGGCCAATGGCCACTGTGCACTGATCACACATGCACACACACACGCAGGCCATTCTGTTAATCCCAACAAGCCGCAGACACTTAGGAAATAACCAGGGAATAAGTGGATTGAAGAGGGTGGGGAATCAATAGTGAGCCAATAAGTTATATGAAAAATTCCTCCCTGTGATGGCTTCCCCGTTAAGAAAAGAAAAAAACAGGAGAGGGAAAAGAGGTGATGGGCAAGAGGTTAAGATGTAGGACATGTAGGCAAAGGATAATAAAAGGCAGTAAAAACCTGACCAAAGTTCACAGCCTTTCCGTGTTTCAGTGTCACGCCTGATTTCATCTCTACTGTCCCCCCGTTTCACTGTCATGTTTGATTTATGTTTTATAACACACATTGGGTTTCTGCGCTGTAACTGCTAACAATTAACACTGGTGGTTCTTGCATGAAGCCGCTCCGAGGGCTTGTGAAAAGCCGAACAATGTTGTCAATGTACGCCAAGTTAGCGGTGCGGCGGAGAAAAATGTTTTGATTCAGGGGCCTCAGAATGAAGAGATAATGAGGGAGAGTCGTCTTTGTACGCCAGATGCTGGAGCTTTTTTCTTTTATGTGACTGTTGTGATGACAGATGAAACCCAGCAATCACATCACTGACCTCTCTTTCTCTTTCTTTACCCCCCGATCCCCCCCTTTCGCCCTTCCCTCCTCCCCCTCTTTTCCCATAATGCAGCGATCCCTGGGATGATCGTTCCACCCATGTAGAAGATCTGGGATAGCTGAAGATTTGGGAATGTTGAGAGGAAAAGAGACAGTGGCGGAGTCTGGCGAGTCTCTGTTGTGCTCCGGTGCTGAACTGAATGAAGTCAAGATAAGACGCAGGACTCTGTTATTCTCAGGCCTTTCTAAAGGGATTTCATCTGAAGGGATAGAGGAGAAGAGAACGGGGGCAATATGAACCTTTGTGATGTTATTTTCCTCTTCGTTGAATTAGCGTAGCTTCTCTGACACCGCATTGGATGGAGTGTATAGAGGCTGATGGTTTGCCCACAGTGTGACACTGACCTCATGAAAAGAGCATTTATTTATCTTTGTGTTCATGCCTGTAAGGTTTGGGTTTGATTACTGGAGGCCACTGTGCCGTCTTTGAACCCATAACTCACACAAACAGACGTGAAGTGTCGGTTTGGCCATGAAGTTTACACGACCCACTAAAACCACATAACAGCACGATGGGCAAACAGAACAAGGATGAGCAACATAGAATACAAAGAATTAAAAGTACGAAGAACAAAATATACCCCTCCGTTTTTGCTGCTAATCCTCCCAATGCTCTAAAAACGATCCCTCAAAAATCACCCTCTGCTGTTTCAACGTAAGAAACCTTGCCTTTCTTTCTTTTTTTTTTTCCTCATTTGGTTTGTTTGTTTGAATTTTTGATAAAACTGTGAGGATTGAGCTGTTTGCAATATGTTTTTTCTGCTTGTGATGTGACGAAAAAGTGAAGATTTAGCCAAAATTGACCTTTTTTTGTCTGAGATTTTAGTGAAGACTTGAAAAGCCAGAGGATGTGTGCGTCCAGCCAGCACTGTACTGAAGGAGCCTAGCAAATATCAAATTAGAATAAATGCGTGATATATGTGATATATTTTTGTATATATATAAAACAAAAAAATGCTGAATTTTTTTCATTTGGCATCTCTTTTCTTTTTGCAATAGCTATAGTTTGAGATGTAAACATTAAATGTCTTAAGGCAGCTTCCCAGTACAGATGATAGGTTTACTGTGTGTTGTCAATATCTCATCTGCTAAAGACAAGAAACATGGATTTGGTTACAAAAAAAGGGGATTCCTGTAAAATATCATATAAATAATGTATTTATCCCTTGCATTTGTACATTGACTCTCACCCTCGTTTAGTTGTGTTGTGTATGTTTAATACAGTAAGTGAACATATTTCACAGTGTTTTGTTTCATTATGTAATGTTGTCTTTCACTATTTAAATGTGACTTTTTACATTTTTTTTCTGTTTGTTTCTGATTGTTTTTAAATTGTTACATCAAGCTTTCATTTGTTGATTCAAAAACATGCCACTGTCTATTTTTGTATTATTTGTAAGTTAAATAAAAATCTTTTTTTTTGTTTTTTTCCTTATAAAAATGTTTATTGTATGGCAAAAAAGTAGCATCTTATTCAGAGTATTCGGTTGAGGTAGATTTTTTTAAGAGTATAAACACACTTTAATATATATTGTAAATCTCTATCTTTTTGTTTGAACCTTTGAAGCTTTCAGATTGATGCTGTTCTTGAACTGATAATATGCATGGGTTCTTCTCTTGAGTGACTCTTTCATTGTGTGTGGAAACCAAGAAAACACTCTGTTTTTCTTTCTTTGTGGTCCTCTTATTTTGCCCTCTGTCCTTTTTTTCCTCCAGTTTTTTTATGCCTGCTTTACATACTGTATCTATATACCCTTTTTTTATGTCACTGTAATCTTTACCAGCAGTCTAGATGCCTTAACAATGCAAACCCATTCTTCATTCAATCACTTGTACAGTTTTCTACCCTCACCACAACTGTCTGTTGCCGCAGAGGAATTCATGAGAACTTGGAGACAAAGCACAAACCCACTCTGTTTGGTGCTGAAGCCAGACTAGAATACAAAGAGCCATAATTCAACAATCACACACATCCCGATGTACTATAACGCTACAGCGATGGCACGCTTTTGAAAGGCAAGCAAACGGAGCAGCCTGCGGTGCTCACTGCACATTAGTGTTTACACAACTGTTTTTTTTACAACAATTATATAGTTGGGTTTTTTTGCTGTTTGTTTGTTTGTTTGTTGTTTTGTTATTATTGAAATCATTTCAACTGCATTCTGGTAATATTTTTCAGTCACCGTGGGATTACAACAGTATGACAACACAAAGCTGCTTAAGCGGTAGTGGAAAGGGGCTCGCAGCGACGATAGGCACTGTCACAGCACAATGTTAGTCTCACTCATGGAGTCCATCCCGACTCCAGGATCTGACAACCGATTCCCCCGCTCCTCCACTCCCTGTAGACAATGCAGCTTCATTACAAGCTAAAGAGCAACCTGTGAGGTAGCATGAAAAGGAGTTCCCTCGCCCGTCAGCGATTTCTATGGTCTTTTCTTTGTGTCTGCCGTGTGTCTTCAAGCTGTTGCTGGACAGAGAATAGGGCTTTTCTCTCTCTCTGCTTTTCTTTTCGAGAGCCTGGTTTTGTTAAGTGGGTAGAAGGGATCGTTTTAACAGAGACGCCTGCTGACAGACAAGTGTTTTTCGGGCACTTGTGTGCCTGTGCCGGTCTGGGCCGGGACAGGAGGGGCCTCAACATATCTGTTTCAAATGAACTACAGAGGTCTGTTGTCATACAATGGCATCTTTGTAAGCAGAAGTTACATCCTGAATATGAATATCAGTAAAGAGTGACAAAGTTTTGTACTTGGGTAACAAAAGACAACAACAACAAAAAAGATGCAAACCAAATAGCCAGTGTCTATTTTTTTTCCTCTGTCTGTCTTTGACTGCAAATACACTGAACAGCTCTATGATATAAGGAAATTCAAAAAAAAAAAAAAAAGTCTACTGTACAGATTGTTAATGTTTTTGATGAAAATTGAGCTGTAAGATAACTTTTGGACTCTCACAATGTTAATTAAAGTTACCTCTTGTCTGTGACCTTGTCAGGTGTCACTTCATTTTTTAATGTGCCTCATTCGTGATTTTTAAAACAGCGGCGTGGTTTTGCCGTGGTCAGTACTGTCGCTTCACATTAAGGTTCTGAATTTGTATCTCTGCTAAGCGTCGAGTTTGCATGCCCCCCCTACCAGTGGTGGACAGTAACAGAGTAAATTTACTTGAGTACTGTACTTAAGTACATATCCAGAGGATTTGTATTTTACTTGAGTATTAGATTTCTTTGGTACTTATTCCTCTTACTTGAATACATTTCCAAGACAAATATTTTTACTTTTACTCGAGTAAATTTCTAGGAAGGCTGAAAAGTACTCGTTACTTTCAGGTCTGCTCTTTTTTCTTCTTCCCTAAAATCCTATTGGACACAAGCTGTTTTTGTCAAAGGAGGAGACCTATCACAGTGCACGCTCTCCACTGGGATGTACGTAAAGCGGAAATACGTCAAGCCTCCTCAAAACGATACCGCCAAAGTAGCCTGCGTTTGTCAAGACAGAGCCGCAACAATGGCTACGCCTGCGTCAGGAGAAGAAAGACAATCCGCTGAGTCGTCTGAGTCTGATAATGAGCCGGACTCGGAGCAGGGACTTTCACAAAATCCTTGGCCGTATCTTAACTCAATGTTTGAGTTCGACCGAGTAAAAAACGAGGGCACAGACAAACCACAGACATTTATTTTCAAATGTTTATTGTGTCTGCCGAAGCAGAACTACCTCTCTGCTTTCAACAACTCAACATCGAATTCTCAGAAACAAGAGTTAAAGGATCCTTAAATTAATTTAGAAAAAATATAGTAATTTACTGATGTGGAAAATAAGAAATTTACTCTTACTCTTACTTTTGCTTAAAGTAAATTTAAAAGCATTTACTTTTGGATACTTAAGTACCTTTAAAAGCAAGTACTTTTCTACTCTTACTCGAGTAATATTTTGACTGAGCTACTTTTACTTGTAACGGAGTAAATTTTGACCAGTAGTATTTGTACTCTTACTCAAGTACTGGGGTCGAGTACTCTGTCTACCTCTGCCCCATACACACAGACACACACAAGCCTCTTCCTGCAGTCCAAAAGGATGCATGTTAGGTTTCGAAATGTATGTTAGCGTGCTTGTTTTTTTGTGTCCGTGTGGCACTGATATGGACTGATGGTATGACCAGGGTGTACCCTTCCTCTTGCCCGATGATTGCCAGGAAAAACTCAAGCCCCCTGTGACCCTGAATAAGGTTGAAGCAGGTCTAGAGAATGGATGGATGGATCAGCAGCAATCAAAACCGTGACTCATTGAGCCCATGAAGCACTAAGGTGGATAGCTTTCCTCTGTTTCCTTGCTGAAACTGTCTTGTCTTACCAGCTGACAGGCAGTCGCCTGAGAACGGAGAAGGATCGAGCAATTCCACAGGTCAGAAACAGGCCTGCAACCCCCACCCCCCCCCCGCTTGGCTCCTTTCTCTAATGAATGTAATTCATTAATACATTACTGATGGCATGGTGAACATGGTTAGCCTGACAAGTTTCCTCCTAAACATATTAGTTAATGATGATTCCAAGGTTATTAATTGCAAAGGCACCAGCCCACCATAATTGAGTCATCATTTGCATACCCGGTCATCAGCAGAAAATTAATTTCTTTTTTACTTTTTGCATATCTAATTTAGGAGGCCGTGATTGGATTAGCTTGTAAAAATAGCGGATCCCAAGATTCTGCTGACCTCAAAGTATTCCAGGGTCTCCACGGTAACAGGAGACTTCCGCAATGCCAAGGGGGGAGAGTGAAACAACCTGGAAGGACTGATGAAATAAGGACCCGTAAACACTGTGCATGCTCGTGTGCGTTTGCCTCCTTAATTGCCCAGCGGTTCATAGCTGCACTGGGCTGTTTTTCCAATATATATAATAACAGAGTTGATAGTTTGCTGACAAACAGTAAAGTGGGAGGTAGAGTGCACAATTTAGCAGTAAGAGGTGGATTATTGAATTATGGAGGTTACACACTTAGTCCTGAGGAAAATGAATCCTGGGGCTTAATGTTTTTGATTAGCAAGCCGAGTACCAACGCTGAGTTGCAGCAAGCGGCTCCAGGGATTCGGCTTCTCCCAAACGCTGTTTTGCAGTGCAACATACACACCTTCAAACATGCACACACTCATAAATCATAAATACACATAGACAAAAGGTGAAGCCGTTTCGCTCCTTATTTCCAGCTGGTTTTCAGACCTGGATAGACTGGTCAGTGTGGGAGGAGGACAATAGGAGTGGGAGGCCGAGGGCAGCGTGGAGCCGGCAAACCTCAGCCCTCTTGAGACCCAACATTAAAGGCGTTATTCCTAGAGAACACTGGATGCAGTCAGCAGAGCCTTCACACATCAAGGGAGGTGCTGCTAGGGAGCTTCTGTGCTACTAGTATCCTAATGAAATATATTAATATACACATTCTTCACTCCTCCTGCCCCACCTCCTTCTCTTTCTCATTCTCTTCCCTGCATGGACACACGAGGGGAGGAAGAGCGGAGAGGCATATTTGAAAGAAAAAACAAGAGTCCCCATGGGGACTCCAGATAAAGAAAGGAAAGAAATGGAAAGGAGAGAGGAAGGGTGTGGGTGTTTGGGGGTGGGGGCGGGGGGGTATTCAGAAAGGAGGCAGACCTAGACAGTGAGCAAAACACAGGGAGTGGAGAAATGAATATTAATAATATTCTGTGTTGGAGAAAAAAAAAGTCACAATGGACATCATAAAGAGGTGTAGACAATGCAAAGCTGGTCGCGTCCCTGGCCTTGCTCACCGCATGAGTGTGTGCGTCAGAAGGTGCGCGCAAGTCAAATCCCTGCATATGTGTATGCATGAACATGCCTGCCAGTGAGACGGAGCATATCTGAGTATACGAGCAGACCAAGGATGAGCGTGCACTCACATTGGGGTGTGCACTCTCGCATGTGTGGTCATTTCCCACAGTAATTATCCTGGTGACTGTGGGTGTCTGCCTATGATCTGTGTGGTACCTGTCACAGGGAGCCCAGCTGAGCCCGTGCTTTATATTCCCTGTAATTGCTGCTGCTAATTTACTGTACGTTGGCCTAATGAGTAGGGAGGTGAGGGGCTGGGGTATGTAATGGATGTTAGAGAGATGGAGATAGGGAGATGCATTTCACCACTGCCTGCAGAGAGAGCGGAGAGGGGAGGAGGCCGGCCAACTGTGTGTGTTAAGCAAGCATGTAGAACACTTATCTTTATTGTTCTACTAAAATTTAAAAAAAAGATAAGCTATTTGCCCCCCCCTCCTCCTCCTCTTCCCACTACCTTCCACCCCCCCAGCTGATGGTACAGTGGCGAATGCAGCGATTGCATTAGGCGAGCTTTTTGTTATGTTGATTAATGATAAAAGCAAATCCATAAATAATATAGATTATTTATTCCATTTATTCACATGCTAATTAGAGATGGAAGCAGAGAGAGATGGTCTTTTTAATTTATTTATTTTTCCCCACATCTGCAGCCAGATACACCAAGCTGACATTCACACAGAGGCACGAACGTCCACATATTAATGTCATTCACACTTTGAAGCTCCAATGATATCTTGTGATGGGGACGCGTCCACCCTTCATTTCTCCCTAATGAGGTCACGATAGAGGCCAGTGGTTTCAGCATGCTCGCACACCTCCGTTCTCACGCACACACCCACCCTCTCTGCACACACGCTGGATTGACGGGGTCGTCTTTGATTGATGCGCCGCGGCTCTTCCACATGTTCTACAGCTCAGTCATTTAATTATGTTTCCTAAGCGTCATTAAGTACCATTACATTCTATCATATTCTAATGAGAGAGGTGGCCAGTCACAGGACAAGCTAATTGGTGATTAATGTTGTGTATCAGTGAGAGACAACGCAAGATTGGCCATTTAATGACACAACACTGTATTTAAGTGCTGAATATGTAAAAAGACAAACAGAGGAGAGATGTTAGAGAGACTGATCGAAATCAAAACAGATATTTGCCTCTTAAAGGTTTAATCTCCCTCTTCCACATGCATGCACACACACACACACACACCTACACACCTACACACACACACATGTCCTGCATTATTCCCTGAATTGTTCACATCTTAGCTACATTATCCACACTTACTCAGATAATGCTTGAACCTGTCTCTGCAAGCATAACTCAGCTGCTCCTCCAGATTAACCGCTAACTCAGTATTGATGCGCCGCTCCACAGGTACCCGTACACACATACGCAGACACAAGCATCCTCCTCTGGTATTGACATGCCGCGCGGCTGTAGGTGTTTCCATTTAAGGTCAGTCAATTGCCTTAAGTATGTAATGTTTGGAGGGGGGTCCGTAAACATGTCAAATTAGCAGTAATGAATGAGCAGGCACCGGCAGGAGGAACTGTCAGGGTGCGCGCTCAGGACAATACATTACCCTGAGTTATCCGAGCCTGCTCTCTTTGTAACACACACACTGACTGAGCAGACATGGGGTGTAAACCAGCGGCACCGATTCAGCAGTCACAGACTCAGCTTTAATGAGCTGCTGGCTTGATTGGTTTCTAAGAGCTGCAAGAAGTAAGTGCTTCAAACAAAAAGTAGACATGATGTTAGAAGTGGGGGCAAAATATCCCAAGGGTTAAAGGACCGGCGGGCACCGGCAGGACGATAGGCGGAAAAAGTAATAGAGGAGAAAAAATTATGAAAATAGATAGAGAGATAGATGGAGCACTAAGTTAGAGGGAGAGAAAACAAACTGTGGTATTTATTTTTTCTACTCAGTGTTGAAACAGGAAAAGGACCTCTGGTTTAATAAACCATGAATCCTTTCACAGAGGGTTTGTATGTTATTCTTCGGAGAAACAGATATGTGGGGAGCGAAGGGGAGACAGAGAGAAAGAGAAACAGGGAGCAGCAAGAGTAAAAAAAAAAGATGCTCTGCAGACATATGGATTTTACTCTCTCACCCCCCCCAAAACATACACACACACACACACACACAAACACACACACACTCATGCTTATGCGTACACTCCTCAGCCCACTTCCAGGCTGCATGTTAGTTTTGGGTTAGAAGTATGGGATGAGGGTGGGGAGGGGTGGGGGGGTTCCACATCCTCCAGAGTCCGGCCTGTGAAAGAAGTAAGAGATATAGTTTCCATCTGTAAACAATTCACTTCTTCTATTCTTCCACTCAGTATTTGACAGTTTGCGTAAATGGCCCTCTAACAAATTCTCTCCGCGGAGAAAATCATCTGCTCACCACAACAATGCATGTTCATTAGTGTGTGGGACATACATACCGCCCCCTCCTCCGCACAGAAAAAGAAAAGGAAACTGCCCACTTTAACGTCTAAGCTCTGCACCTACTGTATGCACTATATGGTGATAAATAAACATGTAGACAAACATGAACCTACTGTCTCTGTATGTTGTCTCTTTACCTCCCACTCTCCTCCCCCCCTCCCCCTCTCTCTCCCCTCTCTCTCTCTGCCTTCCCTGCTTCCTGTAACAAAGGTTACATTGATCATGTTTCTAAAAGAGTCTCTGTATTTCCACATGGCCCTGCCTCTGATATGTTTTTCTTGGCAGGACGGCCCTCTACTTTTGTCATTCACTCAGCATATTTTAACAAATTAGAAACATTAGAAACCAGGATCGCTGCAATGTTTTGGTTTGCTTTCGAAACTCTTACAGTCCCCACAATTATATTTCAAAACACGGGTGAACTGTTTGACAGCCGGGCGGAATAAAACCCGAAACAACTTTTTTTTTTCTTTTTTTTTATCAGAAACACATGCTCTCGCAATTAGAGTCCAGGCATTATGTTAATGTATGTTTGCATTGGTTCATTTATTGTCGTGTGAAAGGTTACACTGCTAAAAGTGCACGCGTACGTGCGCATCACGTGTGCTCGGATGTGTGAGGGTGCGAGCGGCTGCCGGCACGTGCGCGTGTGCGTAAGGGACAAAGGGACACAGTGCTCCACATAACAGCGTTACAGATGGCTGTTGTGAGTGGTTGTGACAGTGAAAGCGAGTGAGTTCCCACTCCATTCAGATGTACTCTGAGTGACCTTACAAACACAGTGGAACTAAAACAGGCCCCCTACCTCTCGCTCCCACTCTGGCACACACTGTCAATTCTCACTCAGCCCTTGCGGGGTACTAAAAGTTGTTTCCTGCGCCAGGAATACATCAAGGGCCAAGAATATATAAGCGGTGAGCAGGAGAGGTGCATAGCTACGGTCCAGGAAAGCATAACTTGGACTAAGTAAATATTGGACTGAAGGATTAGTAACTTTTGCCACCTATAAAAGCAAGACTGGTATGCCAGCCTGAGTTAACGACCTCACGCTATGACTTTACCGTGGATTGTTTTACCAAGGAACTGCTGTGGACAAAGAGGACATTTCAACGAGATCGCTTTATCGCGGAAGAGAGGAAAAATTAGAAATGAGTTCAACAATTGCCCCCTTCCTTTCACTGACTTAGAGGCTATTCAAAAATAATTGGAGCCTGCAGGAGGGCGGGGGGCTGATTTCTATGTTTCGCTTTATGAAATAGCAAGGCCCACCCCAGCTGCTGCTTGATTTTTCTCTGAGAACCTCCTCCTCAAAAAAGTTGCACGCTTCACAGTATGCAAGGAGTACTTCGATGGTTCGGTACTAGTCTACCTTGCAACTTTACCGCATAATGCAATAGCAGGAGCCAGTTGGAGAGGTCACATAACCGCTTTCATTTGTACTATAGGATTACTGTTTTTTTATGGTGGCAAACTGTACCACAATAGTGACTAATAGTGGTGGACAGCACACACTGTATAATACACTGTGAATGCAGTATGTATACAGTTTCAAACTCAGTCATATGAGTGGAACAGACTTGTGGACTTTTACAGTGCAAGATGAGTTTAAAAAATGACTAAAATAAGGTTGCATGCATGACATCTGACGGAGATGGAAACGAAGTGAAAAGGGATGTGGAGAAAGAAGCGAATTCTCCACATTCCTGCTGGCTGCTCCTCATGTGTGCCTGAGGCCAACTGCTTGTAGCGATATTAGCAGCTCCTATAGTTTAACAAACCTGAATCTTACCCCTGCGCCCCACAAGGTGCAAAAGGAGGAGTGGTGTTGCAAAAATGAACTTCTCATTAGCTTCTCTTGAATGGGGTTAAAATCTCTTCTGAAACTTCCTTAACTTTTTATCCACTGCTTATACAGGTGAACATCATGTCGATGTGTGAGTTGGAGCCAGCTCATGGTGTTTTATCTTAAAAATGTACTGGATTCTTTGTTATTTCTTACTTCCTGCAAGGTCAATCTGCTGTCTTTAAATTACAGAAAATACTGTGTACTGCACATACGCTGTATGGAAATGTTTGCACTGCATACTGCTCTGCAGTTGTTGTTAGTATGTACTTTGCCACCATGGAAACAATCGTGCTATGGAATAACCAGAACCACTGTTCATTATTATCATCACTATTTGCTAAGAAAGAGCACCACACCAGTATGCAGTATATTCAAGCATTGCATTTTATGGCATATTGTGTGGTTGTTTGCATTCTGCACAGTGTATACTATATTTTTGTAAAATCAGTTTTTAAATTATGCAGCTATGAAAATGGCCTGAGTCATTATTTTATAAAACACATTTCATCCCATTTAGGATCACTGAGGGACTAGACCCCAGGCTGTCACCTAGTGAGGGGCAGGTACACCCCAATTAGGCTGCCAGTGCATCACAAAGTCACAAGCAAGACAAACAAGTATGTACACTCACACCCAAAGTGAAGTCAGAAACATCACTTAACCCCACATGCATGTTTTTTAACTGTGGAAGGATATTTGACAGAGCAACTCCAACAGACTGAAACTTGAGCACATTTATAATCTAGATCCAAAGAAAGGGCACATTGATACAGGGAAACATGCAAACTAAGAATAATGCAAACTAAGAATAACCTTAGAACCTTCCTTTTTGAAAAAGCTCATAGTTAGGGATGGCTCCGGAGACCTGAAACCTCTCTTTTCCACTAGTACTTGTACTAGTACCTACCATATTTCCGCACTATAACGCGCCCGCACTATAAGGCGCACCTTCAATGAATGACATATTTAAAAACGTTTTCCATATATAAGGCGCACCGCATTATAAGGCGCACTAAATATATGGTAAAATACCATACTATAGTGGCTGGGGTTGAGTTACGTATCTACCTGATGGAGCTGCGCTACAGGAAATGCTACAGCAAATGCAAAAAAAAAAACAAGAAGAAAAGTACCGTATGTCAAACTTTATTAACAAAATAAAAACCAGCTTTGCTCCGTCTCGTCAAAGTCGCCATTATGCGAGTCAGCGTCGCTGCTGTCGTCTTTAACGTCTGTGACGATTCCTGATGTTTTTAGCGCCATTACTTCGGCGACACCAACTACATTACCCACAATCCCCCTGACGACAGTAACAGAAATTACCGTAATGATCATATATAAGGCATTATAAGGCGCACTGCCGGTTTTTGAGAAAATTAAAGGCTTTTAGGTGTGCCTTATAGTGCGGAAAATACGGTACTCGGCTCGGCTCGGCTCGGCTTGACACTACACCATTTTGGGGGTTTTTCCGCTAGTACCGGTAAGTACCTCCTTTTCTGTCACCTACTTAGTCGAGTTGAGGTGGGCTGATAATGCAACGTCACCAGGCTGCAGGCCACTGATTGGCCAGAGAGAAATGTCACGGATGAGTCTTGAGCATTTCAAAAAACCCAGCAACAGCGACTTCCCCTGAATGTTTTGTCTGGCGTCTTGCAGGATTCTTTGGCTCTCTTTGGCACATAAAAAGACGTCACGACTGTTTCAAGCCGCCTTGCTGTGAAGGCCCCACCCATGCTGAGGTGGTACTGAACTGTAGTGGAAAAAGACTGAGACCGAGTTATAGTCGAGGGCGAGCAGACACTAACTGTGTATAGTGGAAAAGCGCCATTAGTTATACTGCTATAAGCCTAGGCTGCTGAGGGGGGTCTTGTTATGCACCTCTCCTCACTCTTTTCTGTTCTACTCCAACTCTATTAATGACACTTTTGTTGTTGTTATTAACCTGTGCTCCTTCTTCCCAACACATCCCCCTGATCTGTTGTTGTTGCTGTTTTCTCCTCTTTCCTGTCCCTTTCAACCCACAACCGGAGAGTCTGGTTCTGCCAGAGGTTTCCTCCTGTTATTGGGGAGTTTTTCTTTCCACAGTCGCCTGGGGCTTGCACGGGGGATTGTATTGAAGAAAAGTTTTGATGCAATCTGTTGGTTTCCTTAGTGAAACAATATGTATTATTGTTATTTTATTGAAATGAACTGTATTATGGAAGTGCCTACAGATTACATTTGTTGTGATTTGGCGCTGTATAAATAAAGCTATTTTGAATTTAATTAAACTGAAACTTCACACAGAAAGAGGCCGTGCTGAGATTCAAATCATTATAATTATTATAATAATAATAATAATAATAATAATAATAATAATAATAATAATTATTATTATTATTATTATTATTATTATTATTATTATTATTATTAATATTATTATTATTATTATTATTATTATTATTATTATTATTACTACTACTATTATTCTTTTAAATACAGTATAGTCTACACAATATGAATGTACTGTATTTTTTTTTCAACTTCTTTGCCATAAACACTGGAGAGAAAACATTTCATATGAGACTTACATAACAGAGCACGGGGCCTTTCTTCTTGATTAGTGGGGAAATATTACAGAAATGTAATGATAAAAACTTTAATGACATAATAATTTGACAAAGTGATGACTAGTATACACAAAGCATTTTTTATGGAACTTTTTGAAGCTGGAAAAAATATATATAATAAGAGAAAAGTCCCAAAAACACCCTTTCCTGCTTCCCAGAGAATTATAGTGCTTCCATTCATCAAAGAGGACAAACAACCTTCCAATTTCTGACCTCCGTGATAATTATTCCAAACACTACCCTATTATGCCTCCTCTCATTCCTCCTCTCTCTCACTCTCTTTTTTCTTAAATACAAATATATCTTCAAGCGTCTGTCTTGGGGTATTCGTCTGCTTGCTGTGATGTTGAAGCTGATTCTGATTTTTGTCTTTGCTTGCTCATTCTTTTACTTTCCTCATCTGAGCCAGCTCTTTTCTGGTGGTGGATTGGAAAACAACAAGAATGTTTTTATTCTCATGTGGTCGCATCCACAACATTTGTTTCCAATTTGACAGATTTTCAGAAGAGAAATTCTTAGGGAGAAACTGATGGTTGCATTATGCTTCAAAAACAAGCTCTTTACAAAAGCCCTCTCCCCCCCCCTGTTGCTCTAAGGCTCTCTCCCCTGCACTTCCTTCTGCTCCATTCCTCTTTCCTCTGTTGGTTTTAGGCCAGGCAAAGTCACCTCATCTTGTATTGTGGGAGAGATTGTAAAGTTTTCATTGAGCCCATGTGGAAGTGATTTGGCTGTAATCTCCAGTAATTGTGACTGCAACACAGAAACGAGCTGGAACAGATTGGCCTTTTGTTTTTCTTCAGGGTCACAATGAGCTTATCTCAATATTTAGCATCTTGACTGATGGAGTTATCATATCACATTTGCCGTTAAGAGCTGAGTGATGTCAACAAATGTAACTGGAGAGTGCAAAATGCTGCTTTAAATTACACAGAGGAAGGTTCCTGTTTGATGAAAGTACACACATGAATGTCAATGTGACCTGCTGAGCCCTGACTTTCTTTTTTTAATGCGTGGCATTTAAGAGATGTGAAACAAAAACGCTGTTAAAAAAAATAGCCACCATTATAGTGTGACCCATCCCAGAGTTGAACCCAGTTTCCTCCAACCCGTGTAATACACACACACACACACACTCAGTCTCACATGCACCCACAGAAGTCAAGATCACTTTGCTCAGCCGCTACTGAGGTGCAAATGGTTTGTCTCTATGCATCACTGAACCAACGCTGCTCCTTCACCTCCTCTCTCCTCTACCCACTCCTTCCTCACTCTGTCCACCTCACGCATCCCGCTCTCCTTGCACTTTTGTCTCCGCGCCCATCTTCTATCTCCTCTTCTCCCGCCGCTCGTCTCTTTGTCCTCTGTTCGTCTCTTACTTTCCATTTTTCTGACTCCCAATTTGTTTTCTCTCTCCTCCCTCAGCCCCGTGGCCTTCAGTCGCACATCTTGATGAATGAGTAATCTTGTTACATTGTGCTCAGCCATCCTTGTCCATGTTCCATAATGGCTCATTTGATTCTTTCCCACTGGTGTTCAGTAGACGGCAGAGCCTGAGAGCTGGAAGCCATGCAGTTATCATAAAGAGCATGTCAACTGTGAAGCCACAATGCCTACAAGTGATTAAAACCCTTCAACTCCGGGTTACTTCATCACAATCATTAGTCTTTTCTTGTCCTACCTTCTGGCTGTTAAACCCACAGAGCTTCCCCCCTCCCCTCCCGTTAATAATATTCACTTTGCCTCTGATACATTAGCCAGTGAATGATAGGGCAAAGCCCTGGCCTAATTGCTTTTTTCATGTAAAGTCTCAATTCATTTTTGCTGAGGAGACACAGAGATGTGTGCCCAAAGCACACACACACACACACACACACACACACACACACACACACGAGCAGATACATATAGTCAAAAACACACACACAGACACATGAACCACACTTTCACACACTTGCACTTACACACACAACCCTACCTTCCCACTGCTGTTTTATGATGGATGGGGCTGAGGATGCATGGGGGAGGAGGGGTGAGGTACTATAAGGCTGTGCACGTGTGTGTATGTGTATGTGTGTGCTGGCTGGCTGGAAAGAAAGAAAAAGGGGGGAGAGAAAGAGAAGCTGAGCTGAGGAGCTCTGATTAACGACACAGAGAAGGGGTCCCAGAGGAGCTGGGGGAAGAGCAAAACTATCTGGGGCCAGCTGAGAGAGAGAGAGAGAGTGTGTGTGTGTGTGTGTGTGTGTGTGTGTGTGTGTGTGTGTGTGTGTGTGTGTGTGTGTGTGTGTGTGTGTGTGGAAGAGAGGGCACGAAAAACAGGTAGGAAATTGGGGCGGGGAGGGAAGATGTTTTCTTTTCATGCCTGTCATTACAACTGCTCCGCAAACACATGCAACTCTGCATATTCATCATCATCATCGTCTGCAAACAGGAGTGTGAACTTCCTCCACATCCGCCTTGCTTGTGCATTCCTTCTTTTTCTACCTTTCCAATATGACACACATCCTTCAGATTACATCTTATCTCCTTAACTACCTAATGATCCTGGAGCCCAGTGCCTTCAGCTTGTGTCCACAGTGCTGTCAGAGGAGGAAACAGGGTGTGTGTGTTGCCAGAATACAGACCATCACCTCTCCCTGATTGCACATGAGAGTTGAGGTAATGGGAGTGTAATAGCACCTTAAGTGCCCTGCTCTCACTGACACTGGCTGTATAGCATTACCCCTGGTATGTGTGTGTGTGTGTATGTATGTGTGTGTGTGTGTATGTGTGTGTATGTGTGTGTGTGGATGAAGGAGTGTATGTGCAAGTTTTTCTCGTGTCAATCCTCGTCCACTGTGGACAAGTGTGGATGTGTGTGCGCGCATCTGCTGAAAGAGGTCTGATCGGGGTTTAAGTGTGCTGTGTTTTCCCAATGGGTCGTCTGAGCCGCGGCGATCAAAGTGGGAGATGGAGGTTAACTGACCAGACCCGAGAACCTCCACAGAAGGACCTGAGGGACTCCTCTCTGTTAGCCCAGGAACCAGTCATCTCAAACAATCACATAAACACACACAATCAGCAGAGCTGTGAGTATAGGAGGGGGCGGTTTGACTGATCCGGGGGGATTTAAAGATCTGTAAGGCCCAAACTAACTTTGTCACTTTCCTCACGCTGCTGTACCCTTTCACACAGTATCCATTACCTGAGATACGTTCCCGAGAAAACATCAAATAGCTTTATCCCAACTCCTGCCTCTGTTCTTTCACACAGAGATGCCTTCCACTGATATGGAAGTCCTGTAAAGTGAGTATAAGTTATATAGCAGGGGTCCCTAGAGAAAATCTCAGTGACTAGTCTTGTAATAGAAACTTCGACTGTATTTTCACGTAGCTCAAAGTATATCGACTCGTGCTGAAGGGGCTAAGAGTGGTGCAGTTCTCCTGGAAGTTAAGCTGAAAGTTGTATTCTTGAAAAATAAAGCAGGAAAAAAGGAATCGAGTGCGCGAATGTGTACAACTGTGCAAACGAAGAAGTACATGAGTTGCAGGAGTGGGTGTGCCAATGAGCATAGAGGGGCGTGTGTGTTTGAATATGGATGAGAGATAACCATCACAGGCAGCTGCCGTGGTGAGGAGAGATGACTAACACCAGCTAGGTGCAGCAAAAAAGTTTTCTTGAAAAACACATAGACTACTTGTTGATTCCACTGCTGCTTATTGACACGCGTTACATACTTTTTTAGTATCGAAAGTTTGCAGGGCCGTTACTTTCGAGCCATACAGCAGTTTAAAATGCCCCTCACGTCTCAATAGTATGCCGATGAAAGTGCAGGGCTTGAATTTTTCTAAGAACAAAGTAAATATTGTAGGTTTTCTTTTGGTGTTAGAGATAGAATAATTTTAACATCCTCATGAGTACCTTCAAAAAAGACAAATAATGTACCATATTTTCATTTTAATGAACAAAGAATGGTACTGTGAAATGTGCAATCGCTGTTTTTGTGTGAGTGTGTGTAAAACACATGGAAAAAAAATCTTTATATCATTGGGGATCTTTGTATTGGGCAAATACAGCCTTAGATAAAAGATGACATATAACGGAACTTTTTTCACGGTTTCATTATTTAACAAAAATTAAGCGAAAAAGAACATTTTGAAAAAAAAACCACAAGGGAAATGGGCACTTCTGTGATTCCGCTGCTTGTAGATAATTCAGCAACAATATCTCGAAGTAGCCATTTCCTATATGACTTATCAGTCTCTCACATGTTTCTGGAGGAACTTTGGCCCATTCTTCTTTGAGAAATTGCTTGGGGTTTTTGGACATCCACTTATGTACAGCTCTCTTGAGGGGGGGCTGCCCCGGGATTTCAAATAGGTTGAAGTCTGGACTTTGACAAGGCCTGATACTTTGCATTTCTCTGAACATTGCACAGCATGACCTTGGAGTAAATTTGCTGAGACATCCACTCCTGGGAAGACTGGAAACGGTTTAAAGGCTCCTATACGCTCCTACACTATTTCCACTGTTGTATAAGATCATTACACCTCACACTGTGCGACTTGCATTCGCTTAATCTTGGGTAAGATATCAAGTTTTTGTAGTCTGTACGGAGATGAGACCTCCTGAAATGTAGGCAATGACAGCCGTAGAACAGCATCAAAAGCACAACAACAATAAGCCAAACAAGAAAATGAACCACATGCCAGTAGCAGCTTTTATGTGTGCTGAATATTATTTGAGAAAAGAAGAGGAGAAGTAGGAGAATGTGATCCCAATAATGGTTAGGTAGAAGAGGTTAGTAAGTTATTTTAATTATTATGTTATTTCATTTTGCTTTTTAACGACTCACTAGAAATTGCCACCGGATTTCTGACACCATCAGAGAATTGTCACAGGAAATCTTTGGTTGCTCACGCTGTGTAGGGCCACCGATTTGTAGCTACGACAAAAGAGTTCATCACAATGCTTTCATGACGACCCTCTTTTGACTGCGAAAGCCCCAAATTGTGCTTGTGTACTTGGTGAAAAATGCTTTTACTGTAGAATGTCAAACTGCATTCTGTATGGAAATGCTTTTATAACCCTTTTTGGTTGTTTATGTCTTTCCTTCTTTGCTTTGAGTCACTACACACCTGAATGCTCCAGACCAGCAGAATATCAATTCGCTTTTTTAAAAAGTTTTATTTTAATAGAGGCTGATAAGTAACTACAACGGAGTATTAGGGCCAAACAAAAAAACAAAAAAAGGAAATTACGAGAATAAAGTCATAATGTAATGAGAATAAAGTCGTAAAATTACGAGAATAAAGTCATAATATTACGAGAATAAAGTCGTAAAATTACGAGAATAAAGTCATAATATTACGAGAATAAAGTCGTAAAATTACGAGAATAAAGTCATAATATTACGAGAATAAAGTCGTAATATATTATAAATATATAAATATAACTTCACAAGATGCTCAATATTCCTCATTTTAACACAGGGAGAAGAAGCTCTTCCTGTTAGAGTTCTCATAAATTATATTCTCATAATATTACGACTTTATTCTCGCAACATTACGACTTTATTCTCGCAACATTACGACTTTATTCTCGTAATGTTACGACTTTATTCTCGAAATTTTACGACTTTATTCTCGTAATATTACGACTTTATTCTCGTAATTTTACGACTTTATTCTCGTAATATTACGACTTTATTCTCATAATATTACGACTTTATTCTATTACGACTTTATTCTCGCAACATTACAACTTTATTCTCGTAATTTTACGACTTTATTCTCATTATATTATGACTTTATTCTCGTAATTTCCAATTTTTTTTGTCTTAGTTTGGCCCTAATACTCCGTCGTAAGTAACAGCAGCTGGCTGCTGCGAGTTCTTAAATCCCACTGATGCAGTAAGGGGGTACTTAGACTTGCCCACATGCTTTCTCTCTGTTTTTGTTCAATATATAATAGTGCTGTTAAAAAAAGGACTTTAATGTTCTTATTAATATGTTGCAACTACAATCCGAGATCGTATTTGCACATGGATGCCATGATACATTTTCAGAAAGCCACAGTTACTTAAAATGTCGATGTACACACTCTTATTAGGTGGTGACAGGTTTTAAATAACCCCCCAACAGCTGACAGAGCCAAATATCAAAAAAATATTCCTACTATGCACATGTACCAAAGCAGCTAGCAAAGAAAATATGTGGTAAGTGGAAAAACATGGCAGGCATTAAACACCTCATAAGAGCACCTTTGGCTCAAGAATGGTTGATACTTAATTTTGGTCTCAAGAAATACAAAAAGATTGGATTATTTCTGTAATTCTGAACCGCAGATGTTGTTTTTTTTATTACAGAATCTGCAGGTAACTTGTGGAGCTGTTGATGTCAAAGTGCATGTGTCTACAAGCAGAAAGAAATTAGACAAGTTGGACCTGTGTGTGAGGTGTGTTTGAAAAAGTCTTTGCTGTCACAAGAGAAAGTCAATCTAGTTCATTCCTTTTATTCTTCATACTCAACTCTGTCCTGTTAAGTGTCACGGGGTTGCTGGAGTGTATCTCATCTGTCACCAGGTAAAAGGTTGGGTACATTATGTACGGGTGCCAGTCCAGCACAGGACAATACCAAGACAAATGACCACATACACACACATTCATTCATTAAGAATCATTAGTTCAGCTAAGACGCATGTTTTAGCAACAGCGGTAACCACCATGCTGCCCACAGCAGCTTGCTTTTGCAAATTGACCTTTTAGAATAATTATGAATAAAGATAGGCACAGATGTGCATGGGAGGCAGCGATGTATAGAAATAAAATAACTATAAAATAACTTTATTTATTTAATTCGTTACTTGGTGAATTTGTTGATTTATAATAACGTGTTTTAGAAGTATCCCCCACCACCAAGTTTGGGAGTAGTCTGCGGGACACAAGGTGTGTTTACTTTATTTCAAAATATACTATACTCACCACATTTCTCCTGCTGTCACCTAAAAGTACAGAAATGTTAAAAACTTCTAATAAACAGCCGTAATCCTCGCAGCCCAGCCCCACAGATGGGAACAGATGTTTTTAATTGTATATTAGTTGCAAGATGTGATTTAATTGATACTTACAATTGTTGCGATTGGTTCCTGACTAGCAGGACTTAACAGTATTTAGCACAAACAGCATTGTCCACTGGTAAAATGCAAAAAGTACTATGTACATGACAAACTTTATGTGAATAAAATAAGACAAATCTGTTTTAAACCTTTAAAGTAGCAGAATGTTTATTTTGTTGATACAAGCAGCAGGAATTCTGTCTTGAACTCAGATATCCTCACTTCAGAGTACAAATGAAATGCACTTTTGGTTTGATTTGCAATCCCAAGACCACTGCACACATCCTTTCTACGTTTCTATTTTACTCTCACCACAAATGATCAGGATTAGGAAATGTGGTAATGTTTAGCTTTAATATTAATGGTTAGGCTTAGGAAAATGAATAACAATGTCAATATTCATGAGCAGTGCTTTATATACCATGCACCATGATCTCATGGTAGTTGTTCCATGTAAAACAACACACAAGCTGTCATGTCATTTTGTGCCTGATATATTATTTCTAGTAAGACTTGGATGGCAATTGTTATGATTTGGGGTTACTTTGCTGCCTTGGGGACTGGGCGGCTTACATTTGTTGACTGAACTATGAATCCTGCAAGAAATCAAAGAGAGCCTGAAGACATTGTGGAGCCATCTCTGTACAAGCTGAGGCTGAAGTAGAACCAGAAGTTGGGTCTTCAAAAGCACAATTAAACACAGGAGCACGCAAAAAGAGGAAACAGAGACTTCAATAACATTTTTATTTTTATTTTACTAAACCCTGGAACACCATATGTGTTTCAGTCCACAGTTAAAAAATGGTCCTCAAAAAAGTCATGATTTTTCCCATTTGAATAAGATTTATAGTATATGGTTTAATGTAATGAAACATTTATTAGTGAACTGTTAGAGAGGGCTGATTTTATTGTAACAGTAAAAACGTTGTTCTGAGAGAAAATGGCAAGGTACAGCTATGCTAAAAAGATTTGATGGACAATCTAATGCATTTCCATGGAATTAGTTTACACTGAAAATGGTATGGAAAAAACAAAAAAAACATTTTGTCTTATTGAGAACATTTATTTTGAGAGTGTAGAGTTACACAACCCTTTGTTTAGGGCTTCCTTAATCTTAAAATATGTAATTCAGTGAGCAGTGTAGAGTTACACAATTCGGTGATATCATAAATGCAGATGCAAAAATGCACAAATGTAATTCTACTCAAAGCAGAATTATCCAGCTTCCTGATCTTTATCTCTGCCTAACTATAAATAATGCTGAATTGACATACCTCACATATGATCCTCTTTCACGGAGAGATTGTAGCATAACGATGAACTGGAGATCCCCTCTTTGTTTCGTCTGCACTCTCCGGGAGTGCATTCACAAACAATTAAAGCATACTACAGTCTGAAGAAGGTCCCTTTCCTCTACTTTACAGTCCATAGTCAGCAACAAGTCCCTAATGTCTATGGTCACTACTTGCAACAAGTCCCTAATGTGTATGGTCACCGGCTGCTTTGTTCATTCAGCACTGTAAAAACGTGCTGCTGGATGTACAGCAATTAAAAAATATATACCAGGTTCTTTATGTAGGAGACATTTTTACCCCTTTGTGTAGTGGACTCTTTTACCCCTTTCCGACCTGCCAATTAAAACAGAATTCACTTCACCCAATTCAGAGGTGGGTAGTAACGAGTTACATTTACTCTGTTACATTTACTTGAGTTAGTTTTGGGAAATTTTGTACTTTTAGGAGTAGTTTTGAATCACTATACTTTTTACTTTTACTTGAGTAGATTTGTGAAGAAGAAACGTTACTCTTACTCCGCTACATTAGGCTACGTTGAGCTCGTTACTTTTCTTTTATCCCCTCCGCATACGCGTTAATCTCATGACATCACTGGGTGATTCTTTGGGAAAAATGCTCAAACACACACACCATAGAGTTATATGAGTTCATGGGCTTGTTTTAGTTCTGCCTGGTTAAAAAAGAAAAGTACAAAGGCTTGAAATTTTGTGCTACTTTTGCTTAATTTATTTTTTTCATTCTGTTATTATTTTATTTATTTATTAAAGTACTTGAATTTACTTTAAGATTAATTTAATTTAAGCAATTTTTTTAATAATTTTAATTTATTGTATTGATTTAATTTGCCTGAAGATGATTATTTTGTACTTTTGTCTGTTAGAATGGTTGTGTTAAAAAAATAAATCAGACGTTACTCAACAGTTACTCAGTACTTGAGTAGTTTTTTCACCAATTACTTTTTTACTTTTACTCAAGTAATTATTTGGATGACTACTTTTTACTTCTACTTGAGTCATATTATTCTGAAGTAACAGTACTTTTACTTGAGTACAGTTTTTGGCTACTCTACCCACCTCTGACCCCATTACATGCCTGTCTCTTCCTCCTTGAGATTTTGCCTCTGTGCTATTCACACAGCACACCGTGCATTATAAAGGTGCTACGGGGGAGAAGTAACTGACTCTGCGAATACAAGTAGCACAAAGCTATGACAGCAATCTCAGAACCGCACTCCGTGGCAGAGAAGGAAGGAGTTGGAGGTCCATACACCACCTCTGAAAACCTCTGGAAATTTTATGAAGGCATGCCACAGACATTTCATTAAGAACTCAACTTGAGACAACTGTATGATACTCGAAGCAAACAAAGACTTGCTGTGTTTTCGTCAATGAGACTTTAAGCTAAAATATCTGTTTTGAATACCCACTTTTAAAAACTGGATGAAAATGGATCAACTCTGGAATTCATCTCCTCTTTAAAAATCTTGGCATCTGTCTGGATTCCTCCTTATCCTTCTCCATGCATATAAATAATTTACAGTCAAAAATAAAAGCTCGATGAGCCTTCCTCTATACCGCAATAAATCCTCCTTCATTCGTGCTGCCAGACAGACTCTTGTCAAAACAACTGTTTTCCCCATTCTGGATTATGGTGACATCATTTACAAAATGGCCCCAAAAGCATACTTGAAAAAAAGAGACGTTCTACCACAAACGCATCCTTCCATATTCACCACTGTGATACCTAAACCGACCGTCTGGTCGCCCCTTCACTCCTCGCACCTCTATTGGTTCCTTTTTATTTATAAATACATTCTGGGCAAAACACCCTGTTTGTCATCTCTCCTTCACCCAGCCAATAGAACATACGGTATCATTCCCGATCAAGTCAGAACATCAAGTTCCTCATTACTCAGACCGTCACTGTTTTTGGACGAAACTCTTTCAGCTTTGCGGCAGCGAATGACTGGAATTCACTTCGACACACTCAAACTCACACCTCTGATGCCTCTTTCTTTTAAGCAAAACATTAATCAGATTGTTACTGACTATTGTTCCTTTCATTTATGCTACCCATAATCCTGTACATATATTGTGTTTTTTCATCATCTGTTACTATTTTGTGTATTTATTGATTTTATATTTGTGTTTTTTATCTGTTTTTTGTAGATCTGTTGGCGCCTCTTGACCAGGTCCTGTTTGCAAATGAGCAATTTTAAAACCTTTACCTGATAAAAATACAGGTTTCATTTTTTTTTTTTTGTTTTTATGGATTTAGCATTTCCTTTACAAGGTGTTTCATTAACCTGCAAATAGAGTAAATAAAGTCACCTGAATTACGATTGGAAAGCAGAATGAGATAAATATGCAAACCTTGCTTTTGTTGTCTAACACAATTGTCAGATTGTCTATTTTATTGTAATTCCTATCTCAAACAAAATATTGTCAATGAAATATCTAAGAATTTTCCTTACCAAAAATAACTGTAGTGATATAAAGTGGGAAAGGTCATGGGAATATGTGGCCTAAGTCAGAATGTGCTTGCATCAATGTACTTGCATTGATTAACACACTTTGGTATGATATAATGTGACAGTTGTTGTCTCATACCTTATGGAGTTTAACTGCATGTAATGCATGCATCCAAGTGTCAACTACTCCTTTCCTGGAACAGACAAAGTATATCCTTTTCTCTGTAGTTAAACACGACCCGATCGATGACATTGTGAGTCGGGCTGTTGGAAGGTTGGTAAAGTCTGAGTTTCTATGTCGGTGTGTTTGTACGAGGGGGGGGTGGGGCACAGGATCCTGCTGCTGGGTAACATCTCTGTCAGGGCGGCTTTGCTCCATCACCACCCCACTTCCACGCACACACACGCACACACTCTATCAGCACCCGCTCAGGGCTCATCAGTCGCAGCGGCGCACATGTGGCCGGAGTATTCTAAACAAAGCTTTATAAAGAGCTCAACTCGGACTGCCCAATGTGACAGTCATGGCACTAATGACGCCTAGAGACCACTAAATACACCACTGACAGACCAACGGCCTGCATGCCATCCACACACACATACACACACACACACACACACACACAAGTTTTTATTTTGGCATGCAACAGCAAACACACATAGACAGTACTCACACAGAAGGGAACACATGCTTGTTGTGGCAAATACGCAGATGCACACAAACTGACGAGAACACACTCACACACCTTGTGCCCAAGGGCATCTGTCCGCAGCCTAAAAGCTCCCAACTGTTGAGGAGAAACAGTTCAATTAGCTCAGTGAAAGAACTAACGAAACACATCTATCCAAGCACACGCACACCACCCACACACGTACACACTCTTGGAATCGTATTGATCCTTTCCCAGTCTGCGGCTCTAATTGGTGCGTTGATGATGCTGCAAGCGAGTGGGAATTATTCAGGCAACCGTAGCATGACTTCCAGCTCTTTATTTCGCATTTAAAGTTGAAATACACCCACAAAGCCTTCAAACATGCTTCAAACTGTGTTCTACCTGATATTCCTGCTTGCCTTGTTTCTTATTTTAATCTAATTCTTCTGGTATGTTGTCATGCTGGAATCACTCTAGGATTACAAAAAGCACACCCTGCAGCCTTAAAAATCCATTCCACTGCCATAAATACATAATAGCTTGATGACTTTGTTGCTCCCAGTAGATTGAACAGTTGTGAAAACCATCAATGCATTATGTGCATGTCCATTAAAATTACGCACGCAAATGCTCAATGAGCACCTTCGGTTCCAATGTACCCAACACACTCCTCTCCGAACGCAAACACCGCTGTTGCAGCAAGTTATTGAGAGCAAATGGGGTAGAGTTATTTCCATAAAGGGTCTCAGTGGGTCTCGAGGATCTCTACACCCGCCGACTGGGAGCGATTTAGTGAAGCACACTCTGGTATATTAGTAACTGAAGATGTCTGGGGACGAATCTGAATCTCTAAAACCCTACCCCTCCACCGTGACCTCTGGAGCATTCACAACTGGGATTTAAAGGCACTCTTCATCTTTTCTTTTTGCTGACTAGTTTGTTCTTCTTTTCTTTATGACTATTGGATCTTGTTTTCTAACCATCTTCTCTCATTCCTGTGAGAAGTTCTTTTACATTTTTTTAATCCATTATATTTTTCCAACTCTTGTTATTTTTTTCAGTCCTTCCCCATTCTCCCACATTTTACCATGTTTCTTTTTCCTACATATATCCGCTGTCTCTTTCTCGCTCCCCGTCTTTCTCTCCATCTCCCCCCTCCCTTCTTCCTTGGCCCCAGGGACGAACTGCTGATAGACTGTGTACACCAGCTGCCCAGGGGCTATTTTTAAGGAGCATTTGTCCTTCTCCTTCCCTCCGGAGACTGACTCAACCCAACAACATCTCATCCACGCACACCCACATGCTCGCACAAAAACACACACGGGCATTAACACATGCACTCATTAGGCCATGAGCATGCAAGACCCACACTTTTTCCCCTCACACACACACACATCCTCCGTCCAAGGGCATTCTGTAAATGTAGGGGAAGCTTGTAGTGCTGAAGCCGACTGCTTAACTGCACAGGAGCCCAGGCGCTCCCCAGCCAGCCTCAGAGGGCTCATAAAGCCACCCTCCTCCCAAGGCCTGGCTAATACTCTCCCTTCGTCTAACCCTGCCATACAATAGTTTGTAAAACAATACTGTAAAACACTGTTGCCGAGTATTGCGTCAGGCTGCTTTCATCACTGAACTCAGAGCAGCCAATGAGGGCCCTTGAATAATGCATACAGGAAGTAGCAAGATTCAAGTTGTACAGGACCTCATATGCTGCAGCTGAGCACCGCTGTTGTCTGTCGCATCTAACATAACAGGACCATAAATTTAGAGAAATAAAAAGAAGGGCAGAAGCAGAGATCTTGAAGTATTGAGCACTGCAAACACAAGCCTGGAAATTTCCAAAAAAGGATTTCTAGTTTTCAGTTGCAACCGCAATATTGATCATAAAGAGAGGCGTTAACAAGTTACTAAATTATTTTCCAAGTTTGAAAACGAGGCTTTGAGCTTTGATTTGGTGTTTCTGCTCGACCACTGCAGCTTAAAACAAATGTAAAAGATAAAATGAATCCTCAAACAACTGCTCCAGCAACCTCGTTAAGACATTATTTACTTTCATCGTTAGCCAAGGAAGAGGACACAAAAAATCTGTCGGCAGCATGAATCGCCTGCTCGAGTGTCTGAGCACTCTTTAATTGTGCCATTTATCAGCCAAAAAAGCCTACACGCTCATAAATAAACACAATGCCAGTGCACAGGAATTATAAAAATGTCACACTGAAACCCACAAGTGAGGCCACTGCTGATGCATATTAAGTGATTTAGTCTGTGAAGGAGTGGAGCAAAAAATATGATGGTTAATTTAAGAGTCATTAAAATTGTATGAATGTGCATTGCACTTGCTTAGAGTGGGATTTTCTCTGATCGGTAACGAAGAGAGAGAAAGAGCAATGCAGGCTGCCGCACATTGTGGTCTATAAACTCGCTGATTGATCAAGGAAGAGGCAAGCAAACCTGAGAGAGGGGCCCAATCGATGTCTCAGAGACCGGGGAGATACTGGTGAGACCGAGCTCGAGTGTGTGTGGGCATGTGTGTGCTCACGCGCGAGTGTGCACTATTTTGCCTGTTTGTGTTTGCAGCCTTTCTTGCATTTTGTTCCATGCATACTTGTTTGCCTGTATGTGTGTGTTTGTGTGAGAGAGACAGAAACAGGGGGAGACGGGGGTGAGAGAGAGCGCGATTGTGTGCTTCTCTCATTTGAGGAAAGACAATGTTTTACATTCCACAGGGGAACAGAGTCATTACTGAAGCAGGAACTCAAGCCTGGAGGCCACGGCTCTGCATGTAGTGTGAATAGATCGAGCTAGTTTCTCACTGAGACGTGCTGTAGAACACTCACTCCGCTATTACCAGTGCCCTACAGTTCAAACATCACTCCCACCTGGTTTCAGCCGGGAGAAACAGGAAAAGTTGGCAAACACATGCAAGGATCTCACAATAGAAGCTCAAGTGAAGTAACTTAATATGCAAATACTGCAACCAACTACACGCATTTGTATCAAACATAAACTGGATGATAAACTGGATGTTGTGTGGACAGTTTGAGGTGAAATGTAGATTTGGCCTGTGTGACTCCCTGTGTGACAGAGCTGCTTGGCCTGCCCTCTGAGCTGTGCGTCAGCTCTGAAGCTCTGCTGCCCTCTGTTGGTGGTGGGAACTCATCCACAGAGCAGGTACGGACATATGGCAGTTGTAAATCACCAAACAGCAGGTGTGCGGATGATTTCCTCTTCTCTTACTCGCCTCTTCTCAATTTTCTATCTGAAATAAAGCAGACTCAGTACAGCTCGGGTTAATTTCCCCTGTTGCTGACACACACAGGTCATTAGCATGCCCCACAGGAAACTATTGTTCCATCATAATAGTTGGCAATCAAAGGTGAGGTCTGATAATGCCTTCTGTCACCTGATGCTCCTTCTGCTTGCTCTTCTTGTTGTCCTCTGCAGCTCCCGCTCCGTCTAAGTTTACTTCTACGTTAACGCAGACTTTGCCGTTCAGGTGTTGTCTACTCAGAGTGGCAGGAAGACTGTGAATTTAAAAGTAATGTGTAGTTTTATTTCTTCCTCTTTTTTTTGCCTTTGTAATCTTAACAACTAAATGAGGCGTGTCATATCTAGGTTGCCCTCACACGATTGTTCATGCCAGTATACAGTCCTTTTTGAAGGCACAAGTGCACACAAAAGCAACTGTATACAAATACACCCCATTAACCCACAAGCATGCTGCTCTTCTTTATAACCTTTTCATAATCTGTGCATATTTTAAACAAACATCCCTTTCTTTCTTTCATACTGTACATCCATAAACTGATGGACTTTATTTGCTTGATTTGAGAGCCTTTCATTTCTCACCTTTTTTTTTTCCTTTCTAAATCCTTCTTGGAACCTTCAGTGGGTTTCCAGGACAATTATTAATATTAACGTTGTTATAAAATCTCACAGTGAATCACAGTGGTGTTGAGTTTGATTGGCACCTTGGGTTATGAGTGAAAATATATGAATATTTACAGTATTAGTATTAGTCATGGTAGAAATTCCAGTCACATCACATACATACGCTTAAACCGCCCTTGATCTATAAACAGACTGAGAATGAGGGGCCTTGATTGGCTGAGAGAATGAGTGACAGTTGAACGAGAGGAACCTTTGAATGTGAAACTCAAAGGGAAGATGGGAAGCGTGTTTGTGCAGGTCCCAAGGGGGGAAAAGCCTGGGTTTTACACACACTTACCAACACACACACACGTACACACACACATGCACACAACACACACATTGTGATCTTGCTCTACTTTGGGCTGTGCTCCACATGAAAGCATCAATGCTTCTCGCCGTTCCAGATAAGATGTGTGTTGCACTGCAAAAGAACGTACAGGTCTGTACGTACATGCAGAAGGACAGGTCTGCGTGGAGACCAGAGCAGGTGAGATGGGATCCATCCTGTGGAGAATCTGGCTTTCTCTGCCTCATTTCTCTGTCATCCTTCTCTGGTCTTCCTCATCCCTCCTTTCCTCTTATATTCCTCACACTTCTTCCCTTTCCTTCCTCGCCTCCTTCGGGTTTTTTTTTTGGTCCCCAGAGAGCGAAGGGAATGAATTTCATTCACATTTTCGGATACACTCAGGTGACACCAAATAGTAAAACTGCGTTATACAAGTTTTTTAATCATTCAAACAAAAATGTTTTACATGCAAATTAAAAAGTGTATACAAATGCAAAAAAAATCCTAGTTTAATTGCAATCATACTTCTTCATGTCAACTCACTACTGACTCATCATTCCCTCAAAATAATGTCTAATATAGAAAGTGAATGTATCATCGTGTTCTACAAATGACACTCCACAAATGTGCAAGCACTGGTGCCCTTGACTATCCCCCTGCTGAAAGTAAATCTTAGCCAATTAACAACGTCTTCCACTAGGTCTGCGCACTCACACACAGACACACATGTGCGTGCACTCACACAGGCCCAAACCTCACAGCTCATGGGACTAAACCTCATTAACTGCTCTGAGACAGACACTCTCTCTTTAATCAATCCTTTTCTAAGACTGCGCGCACACGGAGGAACATTGACAATACAACTCATGCGCACACAGGCCAACACACTCATATAGGAGGAGAGTTAGAGGCTTACATGCATACACACACCGGTCTCCCAGAGAGAAAAACATGGTCATTTGCCAGGGTGATTCAACTCTAAAACACCCTAATTACATCGACAATGCTACTTTGTTTTGGTGCAGGATAAAATGTGAATGATTTAGCATATTATTATTACGCCTCTGAAATATTAACCAACCTCGAGGGACTTGATCTGCTCTTCTAAATATATGCAAATTACTTTATTTTGGTTTGGTTTGTTTCCAATGACTTTTGTGAATTCTGTTTGGATAATTAAATGAGTGCGTGCAGATGTAGAATTGCAGGCAGTACCTACATAATATGATGATCTTCCAGATTAGCATACAAATTAGGAATGCTGCAGCTCGACTGCTAATCAACTAACTTTTGTTTTCTCTTCAACCTTGACCTATTTGAAACATCCACCCAGTGTTCCGCCACAGAATGGGATTGTAAACACTGCTTCCTGGCTTCTAATTGATAAGGTTAATTTGATATTGTCCTACATTCCATGTACTTCTCGTTTCGTGAGTGTCAGGCTCTTTCAATTACGACTCTGCTATCTGTCTCGCGCTGTGCTTATTCAAACATACAGCTCCACTGGACTGATGTGCTGGCACTGAGGCCATGCGTTGACTTAGCCCTCTTAGTGCTGACAGACCGGAGTGGGAAGTATTTATGTGTGAAGCGTTTACAATCCTCTTCAATCCAAGTTTGAGAAGTTCTTTCAAATGACGTAAACGGACCTGGAACGGTTGATGTGCAGAGCAGCAGCCTTTCAGCTCTGTCTTATTTCACTGATTGCCTTGTGAATCCCTGATGTGTTCCGCTTCGTACATAATCATTTCCCTAACATGGGATAATTTGATTCTATTACTCTAACAACAGCACAAACAAATTGCCTATGTAATTTATTGTGCCAGTAATAGCAAAAACAGATGTGGTAATGGTGCTGATGCTTTCCAACCTCACATTTATATGGACGTAAACCAAACAGGATATAATGGTTAAAATACATTCATAAACACCCACCCAGCACTTTCAGTGTCCAAACATGCCTAATTGTGGTCTAAGCAACGTTTTGATCTTAATTCTTGCACCCACACCTTGAGATGTTTTTTCAACACCCCCCACCCACCCCTTGATCTTATTTCATAACTTCCCCTCGTCTTTTCTGCAGATTTCTCTGCTTATGGACAGTTAAGACTTAAAAAACAAAATGATCCTTGGTTGTATTATCTTTATAAATACAGCTGTTCGCTCCTCTAAACGCTCTACTTCTCCATCCGCCGGTGTTCTTCATGCCCTCTAAAGCCCTCTGCTCTGTCCCATTTCTCCCGTTGCCTCAGGTCCTTTTTGACACCCCTGGCATGTTAATGGGCCAATCAGAGACTCTGTCCTTGAGAATCTCACTTTGGCTCATTTTCATACCCCTCCTCTCTCAGATTTATAACCTCTCCTGCGTACAGCTCCAGATGTTTTGTTCTGGTTTTTACTCTCTGTAATTGCTAATTCACTCTGGCTGTAAAGGAGCAGATGCTCTCATGGACTTGAGCATACCTGTGTGGGTTTCTTGGTGTGTATGTGAATGAGTTTCATGTATAAAGCAACAGGATTTACTGTAACACCCTGACTCATAAATATAACCCGTACAATTACACCAAGCTCACTTTTTCATGTAGGGGAATTAAGACAGCACTTGGGGGTTTTTTTTTCTCTTTTTTTTGAAACTGTAAGGAATCACACACTCATATTAACTTCCATCACACACTACATTACTGCCACTCTTAAATCACGGCTGAGGTTTGCTGGTTTAGCAGCATCAACAGTTGACATTGGAGGTCTAAACTGTGGTGCGAGCCTTCTCATCAGTCTCTTCACATTTTTTTTCTCTCCCTCAATCCTTTTTCTCACCAGGGAAAGTTGCAATCCCGTCCAGTTTAAAGAGAAAAATAAACAGACTGGTTATCCGCAGGAATGTGAATGCTACTTTAGTCCCATTAGGAACATCTGTGTGTGTGGCTTGAGATCACAGCGGGTCGTCTGTGCAACTTTGAACATGTGACAAGTGGCCTCTTTGTTTTAGCATATTCAATACCTACATGCTGTGCTGGATATGCTCTGTACACTTGCACACACATCCATGCATTGCACACATACACGCAAAATTTACATGAAAGCAAACACGCACTTTGAAGCACACACACAACCATTCCTTGCTCACATGCCCACACACACACACCACAGTGGACCTGTCATGTGTCATGCAGACAGGGGTCAGATACTGTGTGATGTGTGTGGGGGTTATATCGCTTGGGAAAAGGACCAAAGATCCTACTGGGGTTGAAAAAAGGCCAACAACAACAGCCTGAAATATAACAGCAGTGAAAGAACCTTTGCACTGACAGGAGGAAAGCTGGGCCCCAGCGAGTGACTCCAGCAGATCACAAACTCTTCCACCGCCAGACACAAAGATGGGCGTGATAGGTTGTTCATAGCTAATGTGAAAAACAAAGAGCATTGTTTTGTAATGACATTGTAAAATAGCACACACACAAAAAAGAGGACTGAGTGTTTCAAGAGATTGGAAGCACATGTTTTGAGAGAAGAGAATAACAGCAGAGCTGCAGAAACTGCGTCGTTTTGTGCAAAATCAAAATAATGTTCTGACCACATTTGTCATGGGAACTTCAGCCATGCAAACACACAGCCTCGTCTCCCAGCAGTGGCACCAAATCCCACTCACACACACCCTTGCGCTCAGTGACTGATCACACTCACCCACACATGACACTTGGCACCAGAAAAGTCAGAGTGCCCCCTAGTGCTGCATGCGTTACCAGTACATCATATCCAACTCAAAACTTGTTGGAGATCAGTAGATCAAATTGATGATCAATTTAAGAGAAAAATAATAAATCTAATATAATTATGGAGCAGGAACTAAGGTAAGATAGACATTGTTTCCTTTATAGAAAGAGAGAATGCAGGTCCAGAAGAGCTCTTTGGGTTTTTTCCTCCCTTCTTTCTTCTTGAAAACAACATTTCTCATCAGCTTGCTTTTACGGCACAGTTTAACCGCATTAATATTATCTGAGATCCTATTTCCACAATTAAGCTCGCTTCCATTTCCGTTTGTTCCTCAAGTATTGTACTATATTTACAACAAAATACACAAACGCCAGCCGTACACACAAGCATCCCTAGCATCAGTGAATGGAATTCTGATCTTTGAGGACATGAGGGTTTTTCAATCAAAACTTTGATTGAATGCTTTGCCATCCTCAGCACTCGCACACTCACAAATAACACGCACGTTGTTGACAGAGTGTCTTGAGCAACATCATTTACCACTTAGGCCCCTCCCCGAGGACCGTGCCATCCCTAATGCGCGGCAGATAGGTTGATAGCTCTGGTTTCTGTCGAGAAGTGCATGTCAATCAACAGCTTGTGTCAACGTCACTGAGGCAAAGTGTTCCTGAAAGATCTTTTTACCGAGTGCCTTTCCATCCATCCTCTTCCAACCCACACACTTACGCAGAGGCACAAACACACACACAGCCATTTCCATCTGGGCAATCACTTCTCCTAGAGTTCTTCTTTTCGGACGTGTAACAGTAATTGAGGTGGCTCCCCAGGGTGCACTGCATTCTGGCCCGTTAAGTGCTGTTTCTTGTTGGATTTTTTTTTCCTCAAATGGGTTGTATTTTGGCTATTGTGTTGTTTCTTCCGACTCTCCAACAGAAGTCTAAGGAGTGGACCGTATTTACATGTATCATTAGAGAATAGAAAACCCTGTCGCATGTAGGGTACGTGAGGCCTCATCGTGCCCACTGGAATATCAATCAATAAAACAAAGAGCCTTCATACACGCCCAGTCACAGGAGAAACAAATAAACAAATATCTAAATAATGGGACCACTGTTAGACATTTTATTATAACATTTGTTTAAAAAAGAAAAAGAACACCAATTGATCTTATTTACAAGCCAACCGTGTGTATATGTAATGTGACATTCAGTTATTCAAGGGTGTCGAGGCGCTGCACTGACCGCCCTGCTCGCCACATCAGGCCTGGCTTGAGTACACCCCATGACCTTTCTGTGCTTTGATGACGTTGTCTGTCCAGAAGAGGGAGTGATTGATCTGGATTGACACAAACAGCCAGTGCCCTGCTTGGCCTGTCACACAGCATCACTGGGTCACTGTAGCATGCCTGAATGCCAGATGAGGAGGGTGTTGACCTGCTTGCTATGTTATGGGTCAGACTTCGAGGCGAACTGGGACCTATTTGCACTAAAAAAGAAAGATTTTTAGAATGGTTTGACAAACTGTAGTAAAAGCAGAATCCTGTCCAACTGGAAAAACAGCAATGAATTTGAAGGCTATAGAAAAGGCTGTTCAAGCACCAGCGCACTTTAAACCATGAAGGCATTTTGGGATATTTAATAGCTTGGAAATATCTGATATCAGTATATACACACTGACCAGCCGTACCGTTATGACCACCGGTAGGTATTTGAGGTAGCTCATCCTGTTACAGTGCAGATTTCTGCTGGAAAACCTGCATCTTGGCATTAAAATGAATGTTATATACGGGTGGCATCTAAACAATCTGAATATACAGAGACTCTACAAGTCATAGGGCCCAAACAATCTCTTACTAACATCCTGGTACCAGACACTCAGGGGTTGTGTCTGAACCCCCCCCCCCCCCCCTACTCACTATATTGTGCTATACCAAACAGTCACTATATAAGATGTATGTATGGTGGGAAAGATGATGTTAACTCATCAGCAGAATGGACTTCTGATCACTTCTAAAGGTACTTTTGTCACGGATGCTCATTGCGTAAATTCTGGCGTATGTACAGCGCTCAAAAGAAATTAAAGAATCACTTTTGAATTAGAGTATAGCATCAAGTCAATTAAACTTCTGGGATATTGATCTGTAGCAGAGGGGCTGTTAATCAGTTTCAGCTGCTTTAGAGTTAATGAAATTAACAACAGGTGCCCTTTAGGGGCAGCAATGACAAAAACCCCCCCACCCCAAAAAAAAACAACTAAAAGAGGTGGAGGCCATCACCACTTTCCTGACTTTTTTCACGTGTTTTGAGTTTGGCGAGGGTCATTATCACTACTGGCAGCATGAGATGATATCTGGATCCTACAGAGGTTGCACAGGCAGTCCAAGTCCTCCAGCATTGTACATCAATACGTGCCACTTCTGAACGGTTTGCTCCCAGCACAGTCTCAAAGGCATGGAGCTGATTCCTGGAGACTGGTAGTTACTGTAGGAGAGCTGGCAAGGGTGGCAGAAAGTCCCTAATCCATCAGCAAGACTGGTATTTGGTCCTTTGTGCTAGGAGGAACAGGATAAGCTCTGCCATTGCCCTACTAAAAACCTTCAGCAGGCAGGAGTGTACATGGGAGTGACCTGAGGGCCCAACGTCCTCTAGTGGACCCTGTGCTCATTGCCCACTGTGGCGCTTGACTGGCACTACCTGTGCTTTTCACAAATTGGTGATAAGAGTGTGCAGGCAGTTCCTGGGGGTTGAAAAAAATTGTTGCCATTGACCGCCCCACACTTACCCAACCTAAATCAGAACACCCTTTGGATACTTTGTTTTGGTCAATCCAATGCCACCAGGTTGCGCCGCAGACTGTCCAGGAGGTTGGTATTGCCCTAGTCCAGATCTGGAAGGAGATATCCCAGGACAGCCTCCGTCATCTCATTAGGAGCGTCCCCTGACGTACATGGGAGTCACACAAACTACCGAGCACCGTTCTGAGTTGCAAAGAAATGTCAAACTGGATAAATGGTAAGTGTGTGCATATAAATAAGAGTAATAGATCTTGTTAAATATTATTTAAAAATTACTTAAAAACTAAATTTTTACTGTATATTGGCCCAATGAAGACAGACTTGAACTGAATTACTTTTTTTCCCTCAAGGGTCCATGGCATTATTGAATAGCTGATGTAACAAGTAGTGCCTCAGGATAATTTACTTTTCAAAGGCCACACTACCTCATTAATCAAAAACTAAGAAGTTAGTTCCACTTTTATCAGAAATGGTTTGTTGATTTGATCTTTCCTTTGAAAACTTTACTGTATATTATTAATATGATTATTGTTATTATTACTATTATCATTGATTTTGTTATTACTTTTATTTCCTAATGTTTTGTTCCTTTCTTTCTACTGCTCACATGTGGCATTTTTACAATGAAGTGATCTTTCAGAGGATCACTTTGGCACCATAATGTCTCTGTCACTACCGTTGATAGTCCATCGAACAAGGTTGCCCACTTCTGGCCCTAAATGGCGGGTGTCCTGCAAGTTTTAAACGTTTCCCTATGTGGCGCTGTTAATCTTGTTACCTGGGGTTCTGATACAAAATGATATCCAAAGATTTAAGCCAGGGAAACATGTCGTATTACTTTTAACCTGTTTTTAGTTGAGCTCACTTTTCTTCACATCTAGCACATGGAGCTAGGCTACTATACAATTTTGACTCTGGTCTGCAGAGAGGAGGATAATTGGGACTAACCTCCCATCTATCCAGGACCTGTACCGGTCCAGGACCAGGAAACGGGCAGGTAACATCTCTGCAGACCCCTCACACCCAGGACACAGTCTGATTGAACTCCTCCCCTCTGGACGGCGCTAAAGAGCACTGTAGCCAAAACCTCTAGACACAGAGACAGTTTCTTCCCCCAGAGGCCGACAAGGAAGAAACCGGAACCCAGGCCACCCGCAACCCCACAGAGGGCGAGAAGAGGCCAATAAACCTGATTCTGATTTTGATTCTTTCTGACTCTTGTAATTGTTGATAATGTTATGCTACAATCATTTTTATGATGAAAATTAAATTTAAAAATCTGTTAAATCTCCCAACCAAATACAGAAACCTGCTGCTCATTCCTCTAAATATTGCAAATAAAACAGTTCGGCTAAATTGGAAATCAAAACAATCGTTACATATCAACCACTGGACCAACCTTCTCACAAAATGTATATTAATGGAAAAAATGGCAGCCTCTACCAAAAGCAATATGCCGGCCTTTAAGGAAACCTAATTTCTTACTTTTTTTTTCAAAATTCAACACAAGGTAATTCAAAGTGCTTTACATCATCATTAAAAGCGGCAAGACATAATTAGTAAATAACAAATAGAATGAAATAAAATTATGAGAAAAGAAGGTAAAATTAAAGCTGCAAGCAGCGATGAACGGGCCCTCGCACCCTTGTGCACGTTCAGGCTGCAGTGGAAGTGCTTGTATGACTTGCATGTAGATGTCTTCAGGCCTGGACATTTAGCGGATGACACCACCCACGAGTCTCTATATCAAACCATTCAAAAGTTATGGCAGAAAGTAGGAACTATCACATATCGACCAATCAGATGAAGGGGCGGGGCTAATTTGCAGCAATTATGTTCCAGGACTCAAAACTGAGTACGATAACACCAACCACGAGTCTTTATGTCAAACCAATTCAAAGGTTATTGCAGAAAATCGGAACTATCACATATCGACCAATCAGAAGAAGGGGCGGGGCTAATTTGCACCAATTAAGGTGAAGGAGTCAAAACCGAGTCCGATGATACCACCCACGACTCTCTTTGTCAAACCATTCAAAAGTTATAGTAGAAAATAGGGACTATCAAATATTGACCATTCAGAAGAAGGGGCAGGGCTAATTAAGGCCAATGCCGGTCAAATACTCAATACCGAGTCAGATGACACCACTCATGACTCTTTATATAACACCATTCAAAAGTTGAGGCAGAAAGTAGGAACTATCAAATATGGACCAACCAGATGAAGTGGGGGCGCGCTTTTTGGCATCTATCATCGCCACGGTAACGCTTTTGACTGAGAAAAGTAATGCGCGTCGTCGCAGGATGGAGATGCACATTTTGATGTATAACATACCTGGGTGCACGTTACGGTTCGGGCTCTGAAGCGGCTGAAGAAATGGCATAAATTTTGCCAAAATGACACGATTCATTCAAAATGGCCGACTTCCTGTTCGGTTTCGGCCATGGCACCAGGAGACTTTTCTTTAAGTTGTGACATGATACAGGTGTGTACCGATTTTTGTGCATGTACGTCAAACCGTATTGTGGGGCTTGAGGCACAAAGTTTTCTAGGGGGCGCTGTTGAGCCATTTTGCACGCCCATTAATGCAAACCATTAAATATCGAATTTTTCGCCAGGCCTGGCTTGCCTGCAAAATTTGGTGACTTTTGGGGCACGTTTAGGGGGGCAAAAAGGCCCTCATTTTGTCAGAAGAAGGAAAATAAAAATTCTTACAGATACAATAGGGCCTTTGCACTGTAAGTGCTCGGGCCCTAATAATAAAAAGCACACGTTGCTGAAAACTAAAGGCAGTAGAGTACCACAGGTACACATCTCATTTGCGGTTTTCAGAAAGTATTTAATTTAAGTGTACGCTTAACTACCAAATACATGAAATAAAAGGATAAGATTAAAGGAGCATGAGGCTCCTTTTAAGAAATGAGACTCTCTAGCGCCACCCTTCGCCACGACGGCCGTTGGGGGTACTGCAGCCAACAGTGAAGCCGGCATGGGAGAACGGGGAGAACGCGCATGCAGCTTCATGTGACGTCACATCCGCAGGGCAGCGCGGGAAATTCGGCCCCCGAATTGCAGCACATTTTGCAGCACACAGCCTGTTCAAGGCAAAGGAGAGATACACTAGAGGGCTCATTCGTTTTGATTTGGAACGCTTCATCTGACATTATTACTAGAAAACTTAAAACGTATACGAATTTTTTTCATAAATCCTGCCTCAATCCTGCCTCAAGCTCCTTTAAAGCTGCAAGCAGCGATGAACGGGCCCTCGCACTCATGGCCACCATCCCCCATAAGCATATCAGAAATGACACCACCCACGACTCTCTATGTCAAACCATTCAAAAGTTATAGCAGAAAATAGGGACAACCAATCAGAAGAAGGGGCGGGGCTAGTTCAGGCCAACGAAGGTCAAGGACTCAATACCGATTCCGGTGACACCACCCACGACTCTTTATGTCAAACCATTCAAAAGTTATAGTCAGAAAATAGGGACAACCAATCAGAAGAAGGGGCGGGGCTAATTTTCACCAATTATGGTCAAGGACTCAATACCGAGTCCCATGAAACCACCCACGACTCTTTATGTCAAACCATTCAAAAGTTATGGCAGAGAAAAGTATTCTAGGAGGCGCTGTTGAGCCCTTAGGCAACGCCCATTAATGCAAACCATGAAATATCAAATTTATCGCCAGGCCTGGCTTGCGTGCAAAATTTGGTGACTTTTGGGGAACTATCAAATATGGACCAATCAGATGAAGGGGGGGCGCGCGTTTTGGTGTCTAGCATCGCCACGTTAACACAGGATGGAGACGCATATTTTGATGTATGATGAACACACCTGGGTGCACATTACGGTTCAGGCCGTATTAACTGCCGAAGGAATGGCATAAATTGATGCAAACCATTAATGCAAACCATTAAATATCAAATTTTTCGCCAGGCCTGGCTTGCATGCAACATTTGGTGACTTTTTGGGCACGTTTAGGGGGGCAAAAAGGCCATCCTTTCGTCAGAAGAAAGAAAGAATAAAGAAAAATTCCTACAGATACAAAAGGGCCTTCGCACTGTAAGTGCTCGGGCCCTAAAAAGAGGTAAAATAATAAAAAGCACAAGTTGTTAAAAATAAGGGCAGTAGAGTACAGCAGGTAAGTATTTAATTTAGGAGTACGATTCAGTAAACAGTAATTTTTTTAACCCTGATTTGAAGGAGCTGACAGTTGGAGCAGACCTCAGGTCTACAGGAAGTTTGTTCCACCGGTGAGGAGCAGAATAACTGAACGCTGCCTCACCTTGCTTGGTTCTTGTTCTTGGGACACACAACAAACCAGATCCAGATGAACCTCAGGGGTCTGGGAGCTTCATAGGAACTAACAGATCAAGCATGTATTTTGGTCCAAGACCATTCAGTGCTTTGCAGACCAGCAGTAAAATTTTAAACTCCATCCTTTGACTCCGTGGAAGCCAGTGTAGTGATTTCATGACCGGTGTAATATGGTCCAGTTTCCTTGTGTTTGTAAGGACTCTGGCGGCAGCGTTCTGGATCAGCTGCAGCTGCCTGATAGATTTCTTGTTATGGCCTGTAAAGATTCTTACTTTACTACCATATTAAAACACCCTACGCATTTATTTGTATTTTATGTGTTTATGTGTATGAAAATTAAAAAAAAGAGGAAAAAAAACCCATCTGTTAAATGAATGTACTTGTGGTGTCTAGACGAGACGTATAAACTACCAGAAGTGTCAAGTAACGAAGTACAAATACTTTGTTACCTTACTTAAGTAGAAATTTTGGTTACCTATACTTCACTGGAGTAATTATTTTTCAGACGACTTTTTACTTTTACTCCTTACATTTTCACGCAATTATCTGTACTTTTTACTCCATACATTTTAAAAACAGCCTTGTTACTCTATTTCATTTCGGCCTTTAAAAAAAAACTATCCAGTTAAATTGCGCCATCCCGATAGAGTGAATTTGGTTGTGGTTGTGGCACAATGAAGGATGTTCTTGTCCAGTTTTGTTCTTACAGATTCCTGCAACTAAACTTGGATGTACATTCCAATAAACGTTAGGATAAATGATAACATGCCTCTGAAGTTTGACTTTTTGCACCATTA
This sequence comes from Cololabis saira, assembly GCF_033807715.1. Taxonomy (NCBI): domain Eukaryota; kingdom Metazoa; phylum Chordata; class Actinopteri; order Beloniformes; family Belonidae; genus Cololabis; species Cololabis saira. The sequence continues at coordinate 19,332,557 of NC_084593.1, forward strand.
CAATACTTATAAGCAACTAGTCATCATATCTCCTGCTCTCTGAAACACATGTTAATGCTCAATAGTACACATATATGGTTCTTTAATATATTTGCATTATACTAAGATGCATTCATTTTCAATGGCTTTTGTCCATAATGGATTTTTTTCCCCCTTACATTACTTTTACTTTTATACTTTAAGTTGTTTTGAAACCAGTACTTTTATACTTTTACTTGAGTAAAAAACTTGAGTTGATACTTCAACTTCTACAGGAGTATTTTTAAACTCTAGTATCTATACTTCTACCTGAGTAATGAATGTGAATACTTTTGACATCTCTGTAAACTACAACTCCCATGATGCTGCGCGGTGTGGTGGTGATGGCGTCACCTGGCGGTGACCTCACTTCCGGCCTGTAGTCGCGCCTCCTGTGTCGAGAGGGAGGTGAGCGACACTTTACTTTGCAGAGTTCAAGGTTTATTTTCGTTGTTTGTCTGGAGCAGTACAGGCTTCTGCCGAGGCATTAAGCCCGTTCCTCATCGCCAACATGCTGAACATGTGGAAAGTTCGGGAGCTGGTCGACAAAGCGTGAGTATCCGCTCGCTATGTCGTTTATTTGTGTGTGAACTTCACCTGTTTGAAAGAGACACGTACCCAAAAGTTTGACGTCACGTCACTCTAACAAGTTAGCAGCCCGTGAGCTACTCGCCGTTTAAAGGACTTTTACCAACACTTTGCGTCTTAATTGACGTCCTATATTAATTATATTAACTTGTTTTTGTTATAATTGTTTTATGAAGTGTAATATTTGTGAAGTTATTTGTAAAGAAAGTTGTTTCGTTGTTTCGTCCGACAGTGCGAGCTAACGCTGTGCTAACAGGCTAATTATGCAGTTAAGCCTGATTTATGGTTCCGCGTTACGTCGACGCAGGCCTACGCCGTAGGCTCTGCGTCGACGTAACGCAGAACCATAAATCAGCCTTTAGCCGACCAGCTAAGCTAGTTTGACAGCTTCACTGGTGATTGATATAAACGTGTTTTACGAGTAAACGTACATTTTATGACGCTTTAACTGTCGAAATGGCTATTAGCGCGGTTTACTTCGTAGTGTTTTGTTTTGAAACTGGACGCCAGGTGACATTTGTCGTCACAATAGTTCCTTGAATTGTGTCATGAAACTTGTGGTTGAATTGCACACAAGCGAAAGCTTTAAACCCCCTAGAAGTTTCCCCTCACGTCATATTTGAACATATAAAATGATAATGCGGTACTTTTCCTAAAGGGTTTGCTGGAGATTGTGGTTGCGTGTTAATCCTGTTTTATAAAGTGTTTGTTACAACACCTCGCTTACTAAAGCTGTCATTGTTTTCTGATTTATCGCAGCTACCTCAGTGTACTTGTTAATCAGTCACCAGTCCTTCCTGTGTACTTTCATACACGCTAGATTTTGATAATTTAAAGTATTATCGGTTAACTTATAAAGGAGGAAGTGCAATAACTGTCAGGCAAAAGGTAAAGTGGTTTAAAACATGTTGTGAAAGCACACTATAACTTCAAGTTGTTAGTTTACTCATAGTGTGGCTTTAAATATTTTGATTGCAGTCTTACACCAGTAAGTTTAGTACATTAAGTTAACTGTTTTTCTTCAGGCATCACTGAAGTTAGGCAATGCCTTGTGGTTTGTGTATCTTTTGTTCTGTGGTCTGCTCACTGCTGCTGCTGACTACAAATGAACATGCTGTGTTGTTATAGGATGTTGTGCAACTTTTCCTGCCTTCAAATGTTTGGTGGTGAATTTACAATACAAAACAATAGTGTTATAAGTTCACTCAAGTCCCCTGAATGCATCCATCTCCCAGGAGAATGATGTTTTCTAAGATTTTCTTAAGTTTGAGGAGTTTAAAGATATAAATATATTTCTGACCCTGCGACTGTTGAAGGGAGTAATGTGTCCATGTTGATCTTCTTAACATATTTGCTTTTTTATTGATTGAGCTTCTGTTTTAATAGATTCAGAAATATTAGTACCTTAAATTTGTTTTGAAAAAGTTGCCACAAAACTTGAGTCAATTACACTCATAGATGGTGACAGTGCAACATTCTTAGTGTGTGATTACTTTGAGTTTAATATATGAAAGATAGAATTGACTTGGGGTCATGAGTAACTGCATGGTAAGGTTTTAGCACTATCACAGTGGAAATGTGTGTGATAGTGTGTCAGTGTGGCAACTTTTTCAAAACAAATTTAAGGTACTAATATTTCGGAATCTATTAAAACAGAAGCTCAATCAATAAAAAAGAAAATATGTTAAGAAGATCAACATGGACACATTACTCCCTTCAGCAGTCGCAGGGTCAGAAATATATTTATATCTTTAAACTCATAGATGGTGACAGTGCAACATTCTTAGTGTGTGATTACTTTGTGTTTAATATATGAAAGATAGAATTGACTTGGGGTCATGAGTAGCTGCATGGTAAGGTTTTAGCACTATCACAGTGGAAATTTGTGTGATAGTGTGTCATTTTGAGCGTATCACAACTTCCGTGCCTGAAAGCAATAGCAGGATCCACCTCTGTGAAGAGATAAAATGTTGCAACTTGCATCACTACATCATGGCTTCCTTTTGTTTTTGTGAGCATTTGTGCAAAACAAGGTTTCTTTTATCCCCAATATTTCAAGACAATCTCAGGTTAGTTTCATAGAAGACAAAGGTAGTCTGCCTTCTTAAAACTAAATCAAGTTATTTTAAAACAGGTTTGCTACCTTTTTAGACAAGAATTGTTGTTTGGGCCTGAAGTTTTGTTTTTTACTTGAGTAATATCCCAACCAGAATGAAGTTTTAGTTTAAACAACTTTCTGGGATCTCTTAGCAGTTAACTGCCGGCCATGCTCCACCCGTGATAGTGATTTTAATCACTTCTGAAAAAGCGTGCGGCATGATAATTACGAAATACCCTTCTCAGCAAATAGACATTAATAGATTTAAAAAAAGGAGTTTGTTGTTTGACTGGTTACTGCTTACCGTACACTGCAACTTTAAGTAGTAATTATGCCTGTCTTGACCACTATAGAGAGCCGAGATCTGTATTATTTCTACAAGTTACTGCTGTTCTTGTAGGCTCTTTCTTTTTGCTGATGTGGCAGTAGTGAGGCATGTGGGGGTGCAAGTTTCAAATTCCTTTTCGCCTCACCTTGGATAAATTTGTTACAAGGTTTTATTAATTCTCTGGCATAAGATATCCATTTGAGTTTTTATTATGCCACTTTACTCATTTAAGGGACAAATAAAATGCTACTGGAGCTTTGATGGGCCAGGAAAATATGGGCAAAATTATTTCTTTATGTTTTAACAATTTAGTGATGCACAGTACATATCTTTGTGTTTTCTATTAATATTTAATATTATAATAATAATAATAATAGTGCTATAGAACAAGAGAGTATTTGCCGTCTACATACTGTCAACCATTGTTAGCCTTTAAGTGTTTTCTTTTCTTCTGCCGTTTTTTCATATGATGTATTTAAATACAGCTGAATTCCAGACGAACCCATAATTAGTTACCATTCTGTTTTGTCTTTTTGTTTTTTTTAACAAGCGGTCCTACAAGTCAAAAATAGCGACTGAAATAGCGATCGTTTAAGACTACAGAAGTTCTCTGTTTTACATATGCAGTTTCATCTGATAAAATCGTCTTTGACAATGCGTTCCTTTCCTTTTTTTTTGACTGTACTTGAATATGAAATGACTGAGAATGTTAGTTTGCATACACATGTCACAGCCAAGCTGCTGCTCTGGAGGACAGACAGAGGGGAAAGAAGGGAAGTGAGGGTTCATGCTTGTCCTGTTCTGGTAACCTTCTTTAAATCCAAGCAGCCACCGCTTATAAGTTTTTGTTTTGTTAAATAGGTATACATACAATGTGTATTTAGTTAATCATTTAAAGTTGCAATGACCTAATTTTAAGTGCTGATAAGGCCCTAAAGAGCTTGTCGATTTAATATCATGATACCAACACCTTTACAACTTAAGACACTGCTCCTGAAATTGGCATGAAAACCAGTTTATCCAGTTATTAATGAATAGATGTCAGATAACCCTTTGATTCAGTCTCTTTTCACAAATCATGAGTAGGAAAATTGAGATTCATAATCTACTACAAAAGGTGTCCTTGCCAAGTAATGCAAATAGGCAATTTGACAATTAATAATGCAGCATGAAAGGTCCCTCATCTTTTTGTTTCTGCAGTATTCCTTCCCAAGGAAACGCTTCATTTTTTCTTGTATGCACACCTTCTAAATTGACATTGGGTGCACATTAGTTTACTGCCTGACAGTGTTGTTTGTAGCACTGTGTGTGGACATATATTGCAAACCAAGTAATGGATAGTGCAGCATATTTTTATTTAAGTAGATTAAATCCAAAGTTTGATCTGCTTCAGTGATTTTTATTTTTTTATGTTATTAAGGCTTGTTTACCATATTTACATAGTGTTTATTTATATATATATATATATATATATATATATATATAATATTATTCTTTTCTTTTTTTGTGGCCTGCGGTTTGGTTCCTTCTTTTTTTATTGTGTAGTTTTTATCATTTGTTTCTGAGATTTTCCGCCAGAAAAGGCTTACCCACAATCGACACAAGCTTGCTTGACTTTGAACCATTTAAAGTTTCTTACATGGATGTAAAAAATTTGCATTTGTTTCATCACTCCCGTGTTTCTGGTTTCAACAAATACTCCCTAATGCCATTGTAGCTTTATGAAAAGAACAAGTGAATGGGTGGGGCCGTCATGACGGGAACCTTTTACCTAGTATTGTCCATGGTGTTTTTCTAAGTGGTGGCCATATTCTAAAATGAGATGGAAAATTCCACATAGGACACTTGATTTAAGCATTAAAGTTTTCTTTTTTGTCTGACTCTTTAGAACCAATGTGGTGATGAACTACTCGGAGGTTGAGTCTAAAGTCAGAGAGGCCACCAATGATGACCCATGGGGACCTTCAGGACAGCTGATGACTGAAATTTCTCGGTAAGGATATTACAGCATTATACAATGTGTATTACCAAAAAGCATCAATTTTATTTATTTTTAAGACATGCTAAAGATCAAGCCACTTATATTTGCATTTCTTAATTGCTGTTTATTTTCAGAATATGTGCTGAACATTTGTCTTCAGTTTGACCAGAATGGAATAGTCTTAGTTTAGGGTTCTGCACACGAAAGGCATTGTTTCTAAGTTAGTATTTGTCTTATAACATGAACTTACCATACTGTCTTGTTTATTTTTATTTTATGTGCAAAGTGTAATATCATTTATGTTTTTGTTTGATCTTTTTTTTTATTTTGGTAACAAGAGTGACAAATGATTCTCGGACTTGGTAATTGGTAAGCTTCAAAACTAAGCTAAGAAGCAGAAAGCACTGGAAATGTCCTTGCTATGTTGGAAATGGTTCTGAGGCTGCTTCACAAAGGATATACATATTTTTTTCTCGTTACTGAGTCGTCATGTAGATGAAAACGTTTCCTAAGAATGGCTATACCTGAACCTCATTTCTGCAGTGCAGATAGCATCATGTTTCACAAGATTGATTCATGTTATTAGTGTGCCTGTAAGTACAGATTTTATTTTGTTTGTTTTTTATAAACCAATTGACTTGCGGAATACATGGGAGATCAACCATCAAAAATAGAACAGTTTTGGTCTGCAGAAGACACTGTTTCAGTTTGAAAATACTAGGGTTGTTTTTTAATGTAATAGACAAAACTAAGAGCCATTTAAAACTAGACCTGAGTGATTAATCCATTTTATAGATTAGTTTGAATTAATAGTATATGGCAATGTTTAAAAATCAATATCCATTTTCAGTTTAATTATATATAATTACTGGATGGTACTGCCGCTGCTTCTGCAATCTTTCTGTAGTTTTGTAACCCCCCCCCAAGAGTTTTCTTCCTAAGCTGCCAAATCCACAACATAGCAGGCAGTTTCTTCAGTCACCTGGAAAAGGCTTGTGTTTGTAGTGTCCGATGTCAAGCAAACCAATGTTCACTGTAAAGTTTGGCTAAAGTCCATGGTAACTAAAGAGCAAAATAATACGGCTAATTAATTCCAGCATTTTATTTGTGGGAGAAGTGTGCTTCACTTACTGCAAGCTGCACAAAACAGTGGCACCTCTAAAACACCTAGGCTAACCCAGCTGCATACTTTTTCTGCAGTATCCCATATGATAAGACCTGGTGGAAGGATGTGACAGATGCATTGTTGTTAAAAATAAAGTGTCCACTTACTATCAACCCAAGATACAGATACTATACATCTTCCGTATTATTTACTTTAGAATAAATTAAGTATTATAATTGAGATGGAACTTAATTAATTGTGTTCATTAACATAATCTTTTGTTAAACATTCCTATTGTTTTTTTATGTAAATATTTCTTATGTTGATTTTGTATACATACACAGGGACATAACACACAGATGTCTTTTCGAGGCGGTGTAAATAACTTTGAGTTAGAAAAAGCAAGTGCTGCTGACTTTGCTTTCCTTAGTATCAGCTGTTTTGCAGCCAAAGTCTGCATTCAATAATACTGCAGCTGTCTACTTGTGCAGGAATACAGCCTTTTATAAGAGCAATCTCCAACAAAGGTTATTTCCAGCTGACTTTTCAGCCTATTTTCACTTGTGTGCAGAGTATAGGGGGTGTGTATATTTTTCACCACTGGGCTGAAGCCCTAACTTGGACACAAATCATCTTTGTTTTTTTGAAAGAGATAATCCAGTCCAATTGTTATTTGTCATATTTTTGTAAATGCGTCTTCTAAAAAACTGTCTCCTCCTCTCTTTTTTATTTTCCCTTTTTGGGTGAATGGTTGCATAAACAGAGCCACCTTCATGTATGAGCAGTTCCCAGAGGTGATGAATATGCTGTGGGCTCGCATGCTGAGGGACAACAAGAAGAATTGGAGGAGGGTCTATAAGGTCTGCTACAAACACATTCTTAATTCTGACACAGGGCTCAAAGATCAGGCGGGGGTTGTTTTTTGTTTTTTTTTTGTACAGTTTTGATTAGGATTGAAACAAGATTGAACTTCAGTCTTGTTGGAAGAACAATCAATTGACTCAATCAGACATTTAGCTCTAACTACTTTTGTGCTTGCTTTTTATCTAGTCCCTGCTACTGCTGTCACATCTAATCAGGAATGGATCAGAAAGGGTTGTAACCAGTGCCAGAGAGCACCTCTACGACCTGCGATCCATAGAAAGCTATCACTTCATAGGTACGGTATCATTCTGGTCTCTGTTTTTTCTTTTTTTTTTATTCTAAATTATTTCCTTTTTTTCCTAAATATAGTTTTGTTTAAATGAGGAACATTGGTCAAAATGTTATTCAGTGTGAGCTCTAATGAATGGGTGGACGCACTAACCACCATTTAATCCACAACTATCAAAACACACTGCCTTTAAGGGGCTTCTATTCTATTTCTAAATAATTGTTAGTTTCTCCCAAGATGTTTGTGATTTTTACCATCTCTAAATGTGAAACCATCATGGTCTTTTAATCTCTGTCCCTAGATGAGAATGGGAAGGATCAAGGTATTAATGTTCGTCAGAAGGTGAAAGAGATGGTGGACTTTGTTCAGGATGACGACAGGCTTAGGGAAGAACGGAAAAAGGCAAAAAAGAATAGAGACAAATACATTGGCGTATCTTCAGACAGCATGGGATACCGACGTTATTGTAAGTAATACAAATTCTTTGATCATTTTATTGAACATAAACTTCATCTACGTCTACATGGATGCATAATTCTGCATAATCCTTGCTTTGTTGTTTGTGTTTTGAATGTAATGCTGGATTAAAATCAATAAGCAGATGGAGGGGGGAAAAAATGTCCAACGCTTCTTTTATGAATCTTTTTTTAGCGGGGGACAAGTATGACTCCAGTGAAAACCGAGGAAAGTGGGACGATGACTGGGACAAGAGTAAAGGCCCATTCCCCTTCAGTGAAAAACTGGGGGAGATCAGCGACAAAATTGGCAGCACCATTGATGACACCATAAGCCGGTTTAGGAAGAAGGAGAGAGACGACTCGCCGGACCGATACAGGTGGGAGAAAGCTACCTTGTTAAAAGTAAAACAAAATGTTATACATATCAAAGGTTCTTTCAAAATGACTGATCATGATCACTTGGGAATATGCAAAGGAATAGGGATGGAATGGGACTGCGTTCCTTTGTGTTTTTTGACACATTATGAATATAAACCTTTATGTATCATCGAACAACTGGAACTTTTTTTGAGCCAAGATCAACTAAAATTATGATTATACTTATCGGATTATTTTGTTTCTTCAAATCCACTTGAGAATGTGGTCATTTTTAGCTGGATTTCAGTCATTCATATTGATTGTGTGCTCCTGTGGCCACTGACATGTATATAATAGTAAATATTGATACTTGCAACCACATTCAGGAGCTCTGTGAATGGGGGAATAATGAAACATTCAACCCGGTGAGACAGGACCTGCTATTATTAATTTAAAAATTATAGTACGATTTGTGCTTTTATATTAAGATATCAAAAAGCACATAAAACCAGGGAAGAGAGATGGCAGACAAATCTTGCACCCATGTAATAAATTACCTATTCCTGAAAGAATAGCACATTTTATTATCTGCAACAGTTCAGTAAGCATAACTGAAACAAACAAAAGTGGCATAAAGGTCAATCAGAAAAACTGGTTGGACAATGTGAGACTGTGGTAAAAGCACTGACTGGGGAAAGAAGCAGAAAATTTAATTAGAAATGACAAATGCTCTTCATTTTACACTGTTGAATGTGAAAAAATGTTTATGCCCATAGCACTGACCTCAGGGGTCAGCAAACAATTCATGTTCATAAAAAGATGGACAATAAGAAATGAGCATAGTCTTTTTGTTTATGTAAAGCCATCCTTAAAGAGCCTTTAAGGGACCACTCTGCTCTTCCCAAACATCTCTGGCTCCAGTTGAGTCCTATTAAAAAAAATCTTTATCGGGAGACTTCATCAACAATTTACGAATCGATAAATGGTACAAAATCAGCTTTGTCCATAATTTAGTTACCATCTGACCTGGACAAATTGAAGGGTTGGCAGTCCACCAGAATACTACACACCTAGATTTTATAGAGCATAGTGTTCAGCACCTCTTACCATTCATCGGTGCACCACATCTAAGTGTTGGCACAGATGGTTTGAATTGAATATTCATTCATTCATCCATCAATTTTCTTCCGCTTATCCGTTCCCGGGTCGCGGGGGCAGCAGTCTCAGCAGAGATGCCCAGACTTCCCTCACCCCAGACACTTCCTCCAGCTCTTCCTCCGCAGCCACCCTGTGGAGGAAACTCATTTTGGGCGCTTGTAAACGCGGTCTTATCCTTTCAGTCACTACCCAAAGTTCATGACCATAGGTGAGGGTAGGTGCGTAGATTGACCGGTAAATCGAGAGCTTCGCCTTTCGACTCAGCTCCTTCTTCACCACGACGGGCCGGTACACCGACCGCATAACTGCGGATGCTGCACCGATCCGTCTGTCAATCTCACGCTCCATCTTTCTCTCACTCGTGAACAAGACCCCGAGATACTTGAACTCCACCTGAGGCAGGACTTCTCCCCCCACCCGGAGAAGGCACGCCACCCTTTCCGAACCAGACTCCTGCTCCGATCATATAGAGACCGGACAGCCCTTAATAGAGGGCCCCGGACCCCAGACTCACTGAGCCTCCACAGAACGGCACGAGGGACACGGTCAAATGCCTTCTCCAGATCCACAACGCACATGTGGACTGGTTGAATTGAATATATGTATATTAATTGCTTCCAAGAACATTTGACGTTACAGATGAAGATACTGTATCTTGCTACTCCCAACAATCCAACATCTGACTAGAAATCCTTTGCCAAAATTATCTAGTCATATCTAGTGAAAAACCTTAAGTCATCTGTAAAAAACAGTCCTTAAAATGCTATTTCCTCTGCAGTGACAACGATGAGGACCGAGGCCGTTCATCTCACAATGGTCAGCAAGGAAAAGAGTTCAAAGATGAAGAGGAGACTGTTACAACTAAGAGTGTACAGATAGTTCAAGCGACAGAGATGACAGCAACACGGAAGAGAGGCGTGCCATCCAAAAAAGTGGACCTGGGGGCTGCAGCCCACTACACAGGAGACAAGAGCCCAGATACATCTGCCAAACAGGTACAGAGAGCCCAATTTCCTTACTCTTATTGTGAGGCCTTGAATTATGAATGTATTTATTGTTTGATTTTTTGTCTCCAGACTCAGGCAACAGCAGCTCCTCAGCCCTCCAGCACAGGCCTAGCTGACCTACTAATGGTTGACACAGCATCTAGCCAGCCTCCTGCCTCAGGTATAATGTAATTAACTGGTAGTAATGCTGTGACATTTAGCAAAACACCTGTCATCCATCTCAGTCAGAGACGGATGTGGTTATCACTTGCATTTCTGTGGTTCTAGCAGACAGTTTGGTCAGACATTGGAAACTGATTGAACCCACTATTGACTGTATGGAGGGAAAGATTTGCCTTCAGTTTGTTGCGGATTCTCTTGGCACCAGTAAATCAAGGAATAACCTGAATATGAAACTCCGCCGTAGCTTCAGACAAACGCTAGACTCTTGAAAGTGAAGATGCCCAGCTGCTGAAGCTAGCTTCAGATTTTGCGGGACAGCAGGGGGAGGGAGTTGATGTATAGGAACTAAGTACACCAGATGTTTTTTGGAGGAGTCCCTGGTGAATGTAGAGGGCGGGAGAGCTGAACAGATGTTTGGCCTCCTCCGCCTATCCACAGCTTCCACCCCTCCCCTCCCTCCTACACTTCTAACACTGAAGGAATGCTAACTATTCAAGAATGACACCTGGAGCTTACCTGTTTTAAAACAGAGTTGTTTATTTATTTTTTTCTTAACCTAGACTTGATCAGTGGATTTGCTGACTTCTCCTCACCTGGTGCCTCAGCTGGACTGTTCCCCGGATCTGGTTGGTTCTAAGAGATTTTTTTTTTCTTTTCTTCTTCTTGATGATGGCGTGTATGTCTGGGTATGCTGTCCTGTTGCAGCCGTACTGCTAGAATATTCAGAGGGATGCTGGGAGGGAGCCCTGGCCATATGGAGCCTGCTACCTGCTCTGCATAATAAGAACAGACACACATCAACTCCTGTTATGGATGACAAGGAGACAGGGACAGAAGAAGTTGTTGGTGGGGGTGGAGGAACTGTGGGTGAGGGAGAGACGACAAGTCGAGCCAGTTCAGTAAAAACTTAAAAAACAAAAAAACGCATCATCAGTGGTCGATGCAACATTCTGGATAAAGTTAAACTTTCCTCGTAAAATGTCTTTCCTTCCATGCTAGACTAAGATTAGACTGAATGACCTCTGAATCTTATGGTTACATGCAAAACTCTTAGGAAAAGTATCACGTCTGGATAGCAAGAATGGTCATTGAAGGATGTTTTTGTCCCCCCCCCCCCCCATGTTATAGCAGCGCCATCTTCTAACACGAATGGAGATTTCGGAGAATGGAATGCCTTTCCCGGAGGTCAAATCCCAGCATCTGCTCAGAGTGTCAACATCAGTGGAAATGACCTTTTTGGAGCCATGACAGCAGGTCTTGCCGCTGCCCCAGCCGCTGCCGCTGCCCCAGCCCCCACCCCGGTCTCAGCTCCACCGTCTGGGCCCGGCTCAGCAGATCTGTTTGACTTGATGGGGCCAGCTCAGTCGCTCTCCTCCTCCCAGAGCCTCAACTTCAGCATGAGCAGCACACAGAGCATGAGTACTACGTTCCTGCCCCAGTCTCAGTCACAGGTATGCATGATTGCACTCATGTCAACTTAAATCCTTTTTGAATAATTTATCAACATGCATATCACTACAAATCAGTCGTGGAAGAGTTTCATTCATTTGTGTAACACAATTTAGACATTTATAAAACTACAGCGCATAGTTCAATTGGATTTAAAACATAATAAAACTGTCATTTTATTAGTTAGTTTAATTGTGTTGTAGAGATTCAGTTGTAATATGAAAAGACAGAGGATTATTTGTCAAGCAGTGAAACTACTGTCTTTTTTTTTTGTTTTATCCTTCTGAAGCACCTTCTTTGTTCATCTGCCGTTCAATCTCCATATGATGGACTATCACCAAAAGATAAAACATTCTGATGGGGTACTGTCCCCACTTACTTCTTACTCAGTTTCATATCTGCATCTGAAGCACTCCAGTGCCACCAATGACTCAAAACTGCAGGTGCTGATTTGAAACATCCCTTCATGTTGGTAACCCACTTCATCCTGCACAAGGCTGCAGGGACATTGCTCTCTTTAAGCTCAGCTCCTCTGCCAGAGGCCTGGGAGCTTTAGAGCTGTATGCTCTATCCACTTTGTGGTATCATATTTCTTTTGCACTTCATCTATCTCTAGTTGTGGTTGCAAGTTACTCTTGTTGCTTAATTACCGTTCATATTTATTTTCCACCACAAATTTTTGCAACCAGAAACTGCTGTGACAATATAAGAAAGAATAATTGTGTGGTTGGTTTTAATGGCTGTTTTTATTTTAAATAACCAACTTTCTCTATAAAAGAACTCGCACACAGTCAACTTCAAGATACTATATACGGTACATAAACTTAAAACCACACCGTATTCAGTATTTAGTGCAACCTTCCTCAAAACTAAGCAGATATAGAAGGAGCTAAAGATATTTCTCAAGATCTGCAAAAAAAAAAGGATTAATGGCCATTTGAATCGATTTTGGCGCCGACAATTAAAGATACAGACGAAAATTCATCACACACACTCCCAGTTACTCATTTCCGTCGCTCTGAATATGGCACTTGTTTTTGTTGCTCTGCGCTAATCAGCCGTGTGCAAAGGGAGTTTGATCGGGAGGGCCTATGGATCTTTTTCAGACTCTACATCTTTCTGGATGTGGCTCTGATCCATCAAGCTACCACAGTGGAGTAGTAGTAGATTAACAAAAGATCACTCCGAGAGCAAGACAAGTAAGAACTGCAGCGTCACAAACAAACCTAGGGGCAAAGCTATACAAGGCAAATACTGAAAGATTGGAATTATTTGAATATCCTCAAAAATGCCTAATGCGACTGCAATCCACTTGCTTGGCTCTCTCATCACTTGCATTGTTTTTGGTGGACTTTGGTAGAATAGTGCTTGTAGAGGTGTACTAAGTTTAGGTGAGGGGCAAAAAGCCAAGACAAACCAATTAGTGAACAGAAGAAGATAAATGCAGTCTACAACAGTGGGGAGACTGGTTTCAGAACCAGTTCATTGTCATTAGATAAGATTATCTGCTCTGTGGGGTTTTTTTTTTTTCTAAAATGTATTTTTTGTGCAGCACTTTGGTCCACTGTGGTTGTTTTTTAAAAGTGCTTTATAAATAATATTGGATTGGAAAGTAGCAGTCTATTAAACACTAGGAGTTCAACATTTGTCCTTTTGAACTCTAATGTTCATAATTGGCTAATTACATAATTTATGCGCCGTTTACCACATCCTGGATTTGTTTACGTTCTAATACCCATATGTTCATGTTTATTTTTCACTCTATTCATATCCATGTGCTGAGCAAATCTATAGCTATCTGCAGCACAATGTTTATTTATGTATTTATTTTATCCACAATTTAAACCTCCTTGTTGACCATAGCAACATAGAGTTGTCTCTATCACACAGCAAACCCGTGTGATAGAGACATACACATACCTTCTGTGATTGAAAGATGGAGGACAAGCATGATGGTAAAGCGTTAACATGTAGCCTCACCAGATGCTCATCTCCCCCAGAGACCACCCACTTACCACCCACTCCTTCTGTTTCTGACACAGAATGAAAAGAATGAGATGTGAGTTTCAAAAACACTAAAAACCCAACAAAGCTTGCGCATGTTGACTGTTTTTCTGTGTTAAAAGGTTGTTGACCTACTTTGGAAAAAAAAAAAAAGTTCCATCTTTTTTTTTTCTTTTCTTTTCACTGATATGACACCCACCATTCCAGTTTTTCCAGATTTCTTTACATGGTCTGTTTTCCAATTAGCGCAGAACAAATACTACCAGATTCCTCTGGTAGGATCAGGATTAAAGTGGGTCAGACTAAAGGTTTAAAGCTGTGAATTTTAGGGCAAAAATAAGCTCATTTTGTCCCCCTTTTGTCTCCAGTTTTGGAGCTTTTGTGTATCCGGTCAGTGTATACATCTGTGGGTTATGGCTGAATTAGTTCTCTCAAGATCTTGTCTGTGCTTATATGTCTGTGTCCAGAACATGGGGGGTCCTCTACAACCACAACCCATGCAGCAGGGAGTGGCCTCTCCAAGCGCACTACCCAAAGCAGCTCTGCCATCCACCTGGTCCGATCACTCCGTCAACATCAGCCTGGACTTCCTGGCCCCCGGCATGCAGCCCCCCAAGACCAGCCAGCCCAGTCTCCACTCCCTCCAGCAAGGTGAGATCAATAATCAGGGTTTCTTCTAAAGCAGTGGTTTCCAACCCCGGCCCGTGGGTCATTTGGTACCGGGCCGCACAGAAAGAAAAAATTATTTCTGTAGCATCCCCGACTGATTATGGTTGACTCTCAAACTGATGGTTCACAATGTTTTTATTCCTTGGATGTACAATAAATACACTGCAAACACACCGTAAGAGCTATAAAGGAATAAAATAAAATAAAGTAAAGTTAGTCTTTCTACATTCATATAAGTTTTATTTAACTTAAATACAGACCGATACAGCAGCTCACTCGGTCGGTAATAACAGCTACCCTTAACCACAATACATGAATAACCATGGCTTTAGCATTCCAGACACTCGTTTAGTCTTTCAGACACACTTTCTACTGCCGTTAAACTTTTACCTCGAAAGTCCGAAGCGCCGGATGTTTACGAGGTCTCGGCGAGACGCCTTCAAAATAAAAGCACTAAATATCGGTCTCCTTAATATATAAGAAATAAAATAAAAGCCTGGCTTTAAATAACGTTAATGAGACATAAAAACACATTTATAGAAATACTCATATTAAAGGTAATTTACATATTATAATATTTATATATATATTATTATTACTATAGAGAAAATACCACAGTTTTTGATGCCGATCTTGTCATTTTATTTAGTTTTTATCAACTACACCTTTAGATTGGGCCGTGAAAATATTGTCAGACATTAAGCCGGTCCGCGGTACAGAAAAGTTTGGGCACCACTGTTCTAAAGTGCTGGGTCAATAAAATGGGCCTTTTTTAACACTGTTTTTCTTTTTTGTGTGTGTTATGTACAGGCAATCAGGCACCTGCCAACATGCTCTCCCAGGGATTTTCCAATATGAGCCTTGGAGCTTCACCGGTCAGACCACCTGCTAATTCGATGATGCACCCTGGTGTTGGCATGGGCATGGGAATGTCTCCCAATCAGGGCATGATGGGGATGACCATGGGGATGCCTGGGGGGATGGGGATGGGGATGAACCCTGCGATGGTCCAGCAGCCCAAACATGATGCCTTTGCTGACTTTGGCAACTTTGGAAAGTGATGGAACTGGAGAGCACCGGTTATCAAGAATGGTGGCAATCTGTCTCCGTCCAGTTGTGAAGGATCATCATGAGCTGCAAACAAAGAGTACTTGAAAAATGCCTTCTATCTTATTACCTACACCCTGCAATCTTTTAATTTTTTTTTTTTTGAAGTTTAGTGAACTGGATCTAAATGAATGTTGATTGAACCAATGATCTCTGCAGTCTGAGATGGTTGTTGGACAAACACTTTGTTTTTTGTTTTTATGTTGGATGTTAATAAGAAGGTGCCACAGAGAAAGTGTTGGGGAGGATTGCTTTATAACCTCAATTAAGCAAAATCAACAGAATAGCAAAAAAAAAAAAAAATATCGCTAGTTGCATATTTACTTTTTGAGCTGCATTCTCAATGATGTCGCCTAATAACAAGTTTGGACAACATGATCTGCCAGTTGACCTATCTAATGTACATTGAAGAAGGATATCAAGTTGCCTTTTCTTTTTTTCTTTTTCTTGGATCTTTAGTCTTCCTCTAACCTGTAAATAGAAATAAGGAGCCCATATAATAAGTTATGAAATTCATATATGAGAAACGGTGACAATGTGTCGAGCTGTTTCCTACAGACCAAATCTAATATGATTATCAGACCTACAACAAAGCATATTAATGCCCCTTCGTTTTGTACATAAGTGTCCACATTCCAGAAACACAGTCCATCATTTGTGGCCTTACTTATTGAAATGTTTATTTTACTTTTGAAGAATATTATAATCGATTTGCATCCAAATGAGATAATCAGTAGAAAGTGCCTCACGTAGAGGTTGTGGGTTTTTACCCACTGCAGCACAGCGTGCCTGACAGACTAATGCCTTTTCTTCTCAACTCACCTGACACTTGTCAGAACGGAGATTTTGTTCTATGTACAAACTATGTATGTTTGTATTTTGGCCTTATTACAAATGCAAGTGAAATATGTGTTTTACTGTTATGTTCATCCCATGAATATCATCTTCTGTTTTTGTTGTTTCCAATCAACTCAGGCTTATGGTGGCATCAAAACAACAAAACGTACACGAGAGACCTTGAAATTCAGCCCTTCACATTGATATTGAGATTGTAAAATGCATCTGTCTGTTTTTATATGTTATCGGGTCACGTAGGTAACTGCTGCTTTCCAATTCATTACTGTTGCACATCCATACAGACATGGTGAAAACGTTTTTTTCTTTTTTTTTACTGTCCTAACAACCATCAGTTCAAGTCTGTGTGTTTTTGCAGCTTATCAGGTACACGACTGTAATGGGAAGCACTTTTACCAGCTGGGATGCCATGTGAACATGCCCTGCATGTGTGATGTTTGGATGGAAACCTATTTCGTGTTAAAGTACTAGTCGTACTCTCATTTGGCTGTAAACCATATGCCTTTTCTGAGAGACAGTTGCTGTTCAGCAGGTCCAGTGACTGGCGATTGCTTCTCCCTGACCCTTGTAATGAGTGATTGGTAATCGATATTGAAATGTGGTGGCCTGACATTTTTGACGTGTCACAGATGATAAATAATTCACTGACAAGAGAAGAGGGCAGTGGATTGTGCATCCTCAGGAGAATAAAAGTTGTTTTCCTACTCTCATGAAGGGCTCAAGAGGCTGAACACACTAACACACAGAAGCCTTGCATCAATGTATGAAGCATTAAAATGACCAAAATCTGTTTTGCTATTTTTCTAATGTATATCAGCAGGAATAGTTTGTGCATTTCTTTTCTATCAATCATTTGGGTCCTCTCTACAATGGGATTGTTACTGAAACACTAGTATATGCAAATGTGTGTCTGTGTGTGTGTGTACATATATATATAAAATATATATATAAATATTTGGGGGAAAAGTCCTTTGAGAACATGACATTTTGCATTATTCCCATTCTGATTTGATTTACACATCAAAATTCCTTATGGACAACATTAAACAGTTGATTGAAATTTGTTAATGATGTGTGTTATTTGGTGTGCTACGTCATTAGCCTCGTTCAAAAGTGCTTCAAGCAGCAGAAGCAAAGCCAAATGCGCTTGGCTTGAAAATTCAATTTACTTAATGCGAGTTCAACTTCATTGTTTTGGGGTAATAAAGAAAAGGCCTTTGGTAAATGATTGCGAGCACATCACGGTGTAGGTAACTCCTGAGACCAGAAAAAGAGCAACTTTCACATGAAAGAGTGGGATCTTGAGTCAGCTGGAGAGGCTGAATATTTCCAGATTTCAAGAGTGTCAACACTTCTTAGACTACGCAGAATAAACCCGTGTTAACCAACATGACCTGATTTATCCAGTGTAACACATGGACACATTATTGTGACTCATTTCTTTAAAATCCACGCCGTGACTATCTTTACATTTTAGCAGGGTTCGTTGCAGGACATTTTAGTGACAAACAACTAAAACGCAGCTTGTGTTTAACAACTGACCCCATTTTCCTCTCTCTGGAGGGCCCCGTTAAATAGGCTATACTAATAACATTCTGATGCATTATATGAAAAGTGACCGTATATACAGTAGACGAGCAAAAACTCAAGATACAGAATTTGCCCTACTTGTGGGATAAAATATAAGAAAAGAGGGTCAATTAATGTGTCTGCTTTCAAAGTAAAACTCTTGCAGACCTGAAGAACCAGTGGAAACAATCTTTTTTTTTGCCACTCATTATTCAAAACTTAACCTCTGTCAGTTAAAAAAGAAAAAAGAAAAAAAAGCAACATCTTTACAACTTCCACGAGATGCAGTAAATTGTGCTTTTATGGGTAATGCGCCCGTTAAAGAGTAAAAGCAATCCGAGACGTCAAGACAAATGACAGCTTTTGAGTGCCATCTGCAATCTCGAGCTCACAAACTCAATTATTCATAATGCATTTATGAAGTCCACCGAGACTGCGCTGTCATTCCTGCTCAAACTAACGGGGAAAGCAACATAAAGGGACAAGCTCTTTGAGATGACAATAGGCCCGGACGCTGCCGTGCATGTCTGCTGCCACCTGCTGGTCAGGGACGGAACCACACTTTCCATGGGACATATGGAGAACGACGACTAATTGGAAGAGAGAAGCTTTTATTCTTCAGTGGATTGAGAGAAACCTCCATATCAATATGATACAACAGTTTGTTTGATTCACCAGAATCTAAATTAAGTATCTCACCCTGGTACAGAAGCTCAGTGTAAAACAGATCATCAGAGACTAAATGCATAGATCATAGAGGTTGCGGGTTAACCAGGATGACGTTCTCGCCACGGATGAAAAGCTGGTTGATGTGGCGCGTACGGACCTTCCCGTACGGTTGAGGTTGTTTCTCCTGTGAATCCTGGTCCTGCAGCGACACTTTCTGTGCCTCCCGTTTAACAGCTTGTGACAGCTTCAACTCTGCTGCCCTGCCATCTCCTTTCACATTAGCAGGCTGAGCAGAGCCACTCTTTCCAGCAGCTTTGGGATTTGTAGGTTGATGCTGGCCGACTTTTTCCTGGGATTCCTGCCTCTCAACTGGCTCGTTGCCACCCGAGCCTTCCTGGAGATTCAACTTTTCAAAGAGCTGTAAAAGATATTGGTAACATGAATATTTGTATTCGATATAGTTCAAATATACTACAATAATATTTATTTGCAAGAGTCATTATTAAGGTTGTCCTCAATGCAAACATGACTGCATGCATAGGGTTTAATATCAGCATGTTTCAGCGATCTGCTGTTCAATAAATGTAGATTTTGTGCTTATTCCCTGCAGAGTAGTCCACGTATTGTGTTGTGAAACAGTCGTGAGAAATGCATTGAATTTTTCACAGTAACTACCAAAATGTGACCTGCGGTGTTGTTTTCAGTAAAAACTAATCAAATCAAAACAACGATAAACGACTTACATTTATTCTGTAGGAACAAAAATGAACCATATTTTGAATCAAAAGGAAAAAGCCGGCAAAATGAGTCTAAATTACTCCCTCAGTGACAGATAAATAAATATTGTTGTTTTTTTTTTAAAATCTTAAACAGTTTTGAAAATATTTAAAAGGGTCAGAGTTAGTGTCAAATTAGGTATCAGACGTTATTGTAGCAGCAAAGAGCCTTTAAATACTTATTTTTCGCCTAATCTTGTTGCAAACGGCTTTTCTCGTTTTACCTCGTCTCCATGAAACTCACAAGTGAATACTGCAGCTTGCATATCTGTAAGAGGTCCATTGTTCACTTTTAATCCGTCAGTATTTTGTTGTGAGATGGTGTGATGCTGCTCCCAGAGTTTGCTGATGTCTGACCGCGTGAATGTTTCCCTGTGGTCTTGAGGGCCCTCAACACTTAATTATTAACTCTCTATGGTCTTATTAGATTCATCACCATTTTTCACCCATCATGTGTACATTTCTGAACGTCTTCTCAGATTTCCACTTTACCTCCCACTTCCTACCTGCTTCATCGTATTTAAATTACCGGCTGAAGACGAAACTAACTCCTCTGCTTGGGATCGTCCAATAACCTTTTATTGCTGGGAGGTGGTTCGGGTCGTCGCTGTGCAAGATCTTTGAGGGTAAATAACCTTTAAGTGATACAAGCTCTAATTTTCCATAGTGATTTTTGACTTTTCTTTTCAAACTTTCAAAATCATATGAAACAAAAAATAATGCACTCATTTTGTTAAAAACGCTTCCAAAAATCTTCCATTGTTACGTGTTTTGTTGATTCTTTTATGCCATACTCACTTCAGCATTCAAAATAAAGACATTTCAACCCATGTTTCCCAAGGTCTGAATGCCATAAAACAGTTTTAGTTACAATAAATTCATTTCTTACACGGGAGATGGTGAGGGCTTTCTCGTGGTAGAAGGCTTGTCCGAACAGAGGCTCTCTGTACGTCTCATCTACATCCACCATCGCCTGCCAAACAGAAGCGACAAACACCAAAATGTAAAGGTCTGAGAAATGTGGGGTTCATTCAGATTCCAGATGTGGACGTTGTTCGGAGAGGAGAAGAGTGAAGGATGAACTCACCATGTTCCAGAACTTGTCGAAGGCCACGATGAAGCCGGAGCAGACCCCCCGCAGTCCTTTAAAGCTCCTGATGTGAACTTTGACGCGTATCCTCTCCTCGATGCAGCGGTGCAACTGCCCCAGCGGACTGCCCTTACAAACTGATGACACATGACAAAGACACGACGTGAGGCTCCCAAACACTGCTGTTTTCATTGTTGAGTAAAGGAGTCATGTGAATGTGCTGTATACTCTTTTTCCCTCTGTGTTTTTCTTGAATATTTCTTTCCTAAAACCTTTAGAGGTTTATAATGTGGAAAAAAAAAATTCATAGAATTTGCATTTGAATCTCAGACTTTAAATAATTGTATGCAATTTTCTGGAAAATTTGTAGATATTTTTTACACAACACGGTCATAAATTACTGTTTGAGAGATTTGTTTTAAAATCTACCATCGATGTTTGAACATGTTGAAAAGCGAGGAAGCTCATCAAGTTCAGGAGATCTCAAGTTGAGGGTGTCCAGCATCAGCCAGGGCTGCAAACACAACTGAGCAGGTGAAGGAGGCACAGCAGTGATAGTGTTTCCTGAGGACACTGAAAAAGGCTGAGCCGGTAACTTCTTATTGCTGCTCTGCTGAGATCATTTTAACGCGCTGCATCTCATCGTTACACCTCAGGTGCCCTGCAGCTGACAGGAAGGCGCTTTGGCGCCTGTTCTCCAGGCCAGAGAGGACCTCGACTGGGATGAAATCCAGCCCATACATGCCTCCCTGCAGTCACCAGCATGTGTAACGCCTGTGTCATCATCACCTCTCTGACGTACTGCCATCAACCAAGGCCTTCACTAACTCAACTGGACTTCCCTTTTCTTTTTCTCTGCAAGATATTTCACCTCCCATCCATACCTGTCAACCTTTCGTGTTTTGGCCCGGGAAACTACCGTATTTTACCCCCTTTTCCCACCGTCCTCCCGTATTAGTATTTTCCCTTTTTATAATATGATAATTTTTAAACAGCAAACTAAATTGTCACTAGCCTCACGAGAACTGCCACCTGCTGTAGCCCTGGGTGGCAGTTCTCACGAGGCTAGTGGCAATAAACCGAATTCACTTTCCTAACAATGAGCAGGACGGGGCTCAGTTACGCTTTCTGAAAGTCATGAATGAAAATGACTAAATTAAAAGAAAATGTAAATGTTTCACAATTAATGTGTATATAAACTGAAAATATTTAAAATAAATAATTGTGCTTTAATTCACTTTTGTGTTTTCATTTAGGCTCTATTATAGGAATTACACACATAGGAAGTACCCAGCATTTTAGTGTCAACAAAGGTCGGCCTATCAGATTCTGAGCACCTAGTTGTGTAGGTGATATTTTAGATTTCTTGTAAACCTGTCTTGAAATGTACTGGTGGAACATTTCCCTTATTTTTAAATCCAAAACTTGACGGGCAGGTAGCATCTCTGCAGACCCCTCACACCCAGGACAGTCTGTTTGAGCTCCTACAGAGCTCTGCAGCCAAAACCTCCAGACTCAGAGACAGTTTCTTCCCCCAAACTGTTCTCTGTGCTCTGATGAACTCTCATCACTCGTACATAACATTCATTTAAATGCCAGGATGCTGGTTTTTCCAGCAGAAATCTGCACTGTAACAGGATGAGCTACCTCAAATACCTACCGGTGGTCATAACGGTATGGCTGATCAGTGTGTATATACTGATATCAGATATTTCAGAGCTATTAAATATCCCAAATGCCTTCATGGTTTAAAGTGCACAGGTGCTTGAACAGCCTTTTCTATAGCTTTCTTCTTCATTGCTGTTTTTCCAGTTTGACAGGATTCTGCTTTTACTACAGTTTGTCAAACCATTTTAAAAATCTATTTTTTTTTAGTGCAAATAGGTCCTAGTTTGCCTCGAAGTCTGACCCATAACATAGCAAGCAGGTCAACACCCTCCTCATCTGGCATTCAGGCATGCTACAGTGACCCAGTGATGCTGAGTGACAGGAGTCTCAGAGTAATCAATCACTGTGCAATAATAATAATAATCACAATCATATGCTGTAACAAGCACCTTTCAATAACCATGTCTACCTCATACTGCTGCACCTTTCACTTTTTTTAAATTGAATATATGTTAATAAGAGCCACATTTGTCTATTTACTGTACAGTAAATGTAAATGTCTGTCTTGTTGACCTGACTGGCCAATAAACCTGATTCTGATTGACAGGTATGCCTCCCATCTGAAGACTTCCTCAGGTCAGATAGAAGATTTGTGCTGCTGGGGAAGGATCATTTCATCTCCTGATCCACCAGATGTGCCGACTGCTAGTGCTGTGCCGTTGTTCTCCCAATTTCTGCTGCTTTGCCAAAAAATGCTACCTAATGGTTTTCTACCTTTGTATAGCTACAATTTGACTGTGTTTTACTCCCTAAATCACTTCCTTTCCCCCCAAGTGGTCCTTGTCGCTTGCCAGGCCGTCATTGTAAATAAGAATGTGTTATTAATGACCCGCCTGGTTAAATAAAGGTGAATGACTGAATGAATATCAAATAAAGCTGTAGAATTGTTTTTTTTTCTTCTCTTTATCGTATAATGTTCACAAAGTGTAATGCAATTCATGTCATAGGTAGTGTATTTTTGAAGGATCAAATACTCAACATCCCATATTCAGAGGTGTCAAGTAACGAAGTACAAATACTTCGTTACCTTACTTAAGTAGAAATTTTGGTTATCTATACTTCACTGGAGTAATTATTTTTCAGACGACTTTTCACTTTTACTACTTACATTTTCACGCAATTATCTGTACTTTTTACTCCTTACATTTTAAAAACAGCCTCGTTACTCTATTTCATTTCGGCCTTTAAAAAAAAACTATCCAGTTAAATTGCTCCATCCGGATAGAGTGAATTTGGTCGTGGTTGTTTCAGATGTTCTTGTCCAGTTTTGTTCTTACATCCCTCAGATTCCTGCAACTAAACTTGGATGTACATTCCAATAAAGGTTAGGATAAATGATAACATGCCTCTGAAGTTTGACTTTTTGCACCATTACAATACTTATAGGAAACTAGTCATCATATCTCCTGCTCTCTGAAACACATGTTAATGCTCAATAGTACACATATATGGTTCTTTAATATATTTGCATTATACTAAGATGCATTCATTTTCAATGGCTTTTTCCCCCCTTACATTACTTTTACTTTTATACTTTAAGTAGTTTTGAAACCAGTACTTTTATACTTTTACTTGAGTTGATACTTCAACTTCTACAGGAGTATTTTTAAACTCTAGTATCTATACTTCTACCTGAGTAATGAATGTGAATACTTTTGACACCTCTGATTTTACATCGTGCAAGAAATGATGGACGTGCCCATCAAACTTTGAAAATCCACTGTGCGCATGCGCAGAACCACCAAGTATCATTTCTCGGCAGGTAGCAAGGATTGGCAGAACACCTGTGCGCATGCGCAGAACCACAAAGTATAATTTCTCGGCAGGTAGCAAGGATTGTCGGAACACCGGCTGGAGACCTACGGGCCATCCTGGTCAGCACGTTCTTCTGGACGCGGTTCCTCCTCCGGGCCGGTACTCGGCTCCCCGCCTCCCCCTCGGCCGGCGCCGGGTTGTTCACCATCAGCCTCCGCAGCCTCTCGATGCGCTGCGGGTCCGCCGCTCCCCTCGTCGCCTTCCGCTGCTTCTTCTCCACATTCTCCGGCTTGGCTCGGCCCCGGCCGCCCTTCAGGAAGCTCTCGTACTCCGCCACGTTGTTGAAACACTTGATGTTGGGGAAGGGGAGCCGCGGCGCGGCGGGGCAGTACAGAGCCAGCAGCGGGTCGAAGCTGTCGGAGCACACGTTAGTGTCTCCATCACCACCGGGGTTTGCAGCTGCAGCCGGATCCTGCTGCGGGCGGGATGTTGCAGCTTCTTTACTTTCGGAGTTGACACTTGTTCGTTCTCTCTCCTCCATGTTTGAACAGACCGCAGATGACGCGAGGAATCCTGGGAAATGTGTCCTCGACTTTTTTTCTTCTTCTTTATTGAAAACAACATAGAACAGTAATTAAACATCTTCTGGAGGTAGATTTGTGTCTTAATTATTCAATTAAAAAAAAAAGATAGCCTCAATCAAAAAATATATTTTCAATTAAAAAAAAAATGTCACTTCAATCAAAAAAAGAAATCACTTCAGGAGAAAAATATTTTCAATCCAAAAAAAGTGTTCAAATGCAATTTTTTGAAGTTTTTTTTATTGAAGTGTTTTTTTTTTTGTTGAAAATATTATTTTCTTTTTGAAGCAACTTCTTTTTTGATTAAATGATAAAGACACAAATGTCCTACCTATAATATGGCCCGAAAAAAAAACACTACTTCAATCAAAAAAGTTGCTTCAAACAAAAAACTTTACTTCTATCAAAGAAAACATTTTCAATCAAAGAACAGTGTTCAAATGCATTTTTTGAGTCTAATTTTTTTTTGCATTCAAACACTTTTTTTCTTTGATTGAAAAAGTTTTTTTTATTGAAGTGATTTTTTTTCATTGAAAATATTATTTTCTTTTTGAAGCAACTTCTTTTTTGATTAAATGGTAAAGACACAAATGTCCTACCTATAATATGGCCCAAACACAAAAAAACACAGTTATTTTCTCATTCTCTTGAGGTTTAAATCCTCGGTTATAATCATAAAATACTATTGATTTCCAGGCAGTATTAATCACTTTGTTATTACACTTATTATCATTCAAGTTACACTTGTTAATTGCCAATTTTGGTAGTATCGATTTAACACTTGAATATAACAAAGTATTTTTGAGTTCTCGACGTTTGAGGCCGAGCTCCGCTTTTCACTAACTTCCCAGGAGGAACAGTTCAACAACTCAGAAGTTGTTGAATCTTCTGGTTTCATTATTTTTCTGTAATAATTCTACAGTATTTTTATGAAGAAAAAAAAAGACCAAAAGTACTCAATCTGTAATTGAACTACAATTCCCATAACCACCATGGAACTACATAATGGTTGACCTCACTTTTATAAACACAAGATGGCGCTAGAACATAAATATAATTTAATAGTGTTTGTGAACGTCCACTTTCCTTGATTGATTATTCCGTTTGTCATCTTTTCTCAAATATTGAAATAACGTTTTAAAAGTAGTTAATAATTAACATGAACTATTCAATTGTATCTTATTAAAAAGTCAAACATATATTTTTGTACTCCCGGAACCTTTGTGCGTGGTTTCAAAGGTTGTTCAACTACGACAGAAGTTGTCGACGGACTGTACACAAAACAACGTGCGTGGATGTGGGATGTATATACCGAATAATTAATTATCTGTATAATTTTAGGTGTTATTCAGTAATGTAGCCGTTTGAAATAGCTATATTTGAGTTTTGGTGTGTATGTAATTAATGAAATAGATTGATGAATATGCGTCATTTTCAGGCTTACTGGCTGAAAACATGAACCTCCACAGTGAGTTAATGGATAATAACACTATAATGGTATATGGATAATGGTAATGGATGTACAGCAGTGATTTTTACTGAATCTTGTCTCGTTTTTAAACTTTAATCTCGAAATATTTCGTGTTTGGTCTCCTCTTTCTTGAAATATGGTAGTATGATAAGTCATAATTTTACTGTCTTCCCTTTTAAGGAGCCTCTTGATGCTGATCGGACGAGTCTGCAGATTTGGTGGACTTAAGTCCTATTTTGTCTTACCGTCTTCGCGACCTTTTGTCACTTCCAAAAGCAACATGGCAAAAAGCAAGTTTGAGTACGTCCGCGCCTTCGAGGCAGACGACACTTGTCTGCGAAACTGCTACATTGTTGTCAGACTGGATGGTCGCAACTTCCACAAGTGAGTCTGCTCTGATTCCACTGGACTGTCCAAACATCACTGCTTTTGATAGCCATTGTTTTGCTAATAATTTCTGTTTGGCCTTTTTTATTATGTTTCTTAGGTTTGCTGAGCAGCACAAGTTTACTAAACCCAATGACAACAGGGCGTTGGGGCTGATGGCCCGCAGTGCCAGATCTGTCATGGAAGAACTGGAGGATATTGTCGTTGCTTACGGTCAAAGTGATGAATTCAGTTTTGTTTTCAAGAGGACCTCCACCTGGTTTAAAAGAAGATCCAGGTAATCTTTCTTTTTGATGTCAGTCTAACATAAATGCCTAGAATTTTGTTTTCTTTCTTTCCGTTTGTAAGGTTTTGTCTCTTCCTCTCCTCCTCTGGCAGTAAGCTCATGACTCACGTGGCCTCCCAGTTCTCCTCCTCATACGTGTTTTACTGGAAGGACTTTTTTGAAGAGCAGCCTCTCCTGTACCCTCCAGGGTTTGATGGACGTGTGGTCCTATATCCCACCAACCGTAACCTCAGAGATTACCTCAGCTGGAGACAAGCAGACTGTAAGTACATGTGCATATCTTTAGAGCACGGATATGTTCCCAACAAAGATCATAGGAGATGTTAGATGTTCACTGCAAAGAGGTTGTCAAAGTTGTTGGTGTACATTAACTCACCTTTAAAGGCAAATCTCCAATTCAGTTCTACATACTTGTCCTTAAGTACAATAAGAAAAATAAACAAAGTAACGGGCTGTCACCAACAACACACTTGACTTTTTATCACCACACAGAGGAATGCAAGTTCAAGGTGGCCTTAAGCATTTTATGAAAATACAAGTTTAACATAGTTTAATCCCAGTATTGGTTGGGGAACCTCCCCACAGTGCCAGCAAACAAAGGCTGTGAACATGCTCTTACTGGGAAAAACACACAGTACACAGAATCATTGAAGGCCATTTGCAGTTTAAAATCTGTCATTTGTGCCTGTTTTCTGACAGTGATTGCTAGCATATGTACAGCCAAATACAAAAATCTTCAACCCTTCTTTTACTACTACTACTGTCATTTAGCAGACGCTTTTATCCAAAGCGACTTACATCTGAGAGATGTAAGTCCAGTCTTTTTTTTGTAAAGACATAATAAAAGTCACCTGATCATGAAAGGTCTTACTAGTACAACATGAGACAAACAACAACATATTACTTTTTCACCCTGACATTATTGTTTTTACAAACACTAAGCAAAGCAACACAGCAATAATAATTTGGAAAATACTAAGTTCCCCCATAAGTTTGTAGATCCTGAAACCAAAGCACAAACACTGAGTGGCATGTCCGTCATCTGTACATAAGTCTATGCACGTGTTGCCAGTAAAATATTAGAGGTTGTTTTCATGATGTCTGGATGTGAGTGTGCTTGTCCTTGTAGGGTTCGTGGCAGCGAGGGGGCGCAGCTTGTATGTAGTTACAAACGCAGAACTTCCTGGAAAAAAGGGTTGGGAACCACAGAACTGAGTTAAATACAGGTATGATGTATTTTTATGTGTGCTTTTTTTGTCTTTCAGGTCACGTAAATAATTTATACAACACCGTATTTTGGAGTTTAGTACAAAAAGGGGGACTCACCACGACACAGGCAGAGGATCGCTTAAAGGTGAGAAGCCATATAAGATTTAAAAGATTAAGTCTTTATATTGGAAAATGTTGTTTTTGATGTTTCCTTTATACATTTTATGAGGCAAAAAAGCTAGATGACTAAATCAAAAGCAGTCATGCAGAAGTTCATACGCTCTTTTTAATCCAATGTTCTTTTTTGTTTGTTTGATTTTTTGTGTTTTTGTTTTTTTGTGCCAGTATTAATTTCTTTAATAAAAAACATCAAACTTGGGTGATAAAGGACACCAATCATGGGTACCAGACTAATTACTTCCTTACTGCTGGCAGAGGATTTAAGAAGGCACGCTGCAGCTTGCTGCTGCCGATCATTAGTGCTTAATGATTGATCACCGGCAGTTGTGCAGACTTCTGTGCAAGCAGATGTTTTTGCAGTGTGTGGCTCTGGTAGCATTCAACTGTGTGTTCACACAATGCCAAGAGGGAATGACATAAGGAGTGTCTTAGGAAGCAATTTTTGGAACAACAGGGTGACAAGTTGTTTTTGTTTATTTAATGTTGTCTTTGTATTATTTTACACACACAAAACAAAACGTGATTATGCCTGTATATTTGCTGTTAATCAACAGTAGAAATGAAATGGCTGATTTTATGACCATTGAACTTCTGTAAATAGTTAGTAAATAACTTTTTTTTTTTTAAATACATATCCCCAAAAACCCTCCAAGACCTTTACCATGCTGCCAACACAATGCAAAACATGCATTGAATGAGATATTAAAACATTTTTCAATGTATGTAAAGGGATTAGCAAACATAACATAGCACTAAGAACGACATCAGGGGTTTCCAAGGATGCACCAAGAAGCCTGCGCATATTAGAGAAAGAGCGACGACCCCTAATAAAGCTTGTTCACTCTGAGGAGATAATATCCCTCATAACAGAATCGAGCCTCATTGCGAGAATCTTTATTAGCATTTTACCATCTGCATTCAGGAGGGTTATGGACCTATCAGAGCCACACTCCAATGCATTTTTACCAGATGGAACATAAGTATGTAGAAGATCATACTTTTCTGTGAGACTTAGGGAAGCCCCCCTGTTCAGCGAATGATTAAACATTTCGAGTAAGAGAGGGGCAAATTATGAAAAAGATTTTTTGTAAAATGCAACTGGATATCCCTCCGGTCCAGAGGCGTCGCCACTTTGCATTTGCTGAGATAGAGCTAATGAGTTCTTTGAGCGTTTACGGCTTATCTAGATGTGTCCTCTTATCAGACTTATGACTCGTGTAAATCATCCTCTGGAAACTCGGATGCATATAAATCTGAATAAAATGTCTGAAATGTAGTGTTTATGTCAACAGGGACTATGTAATACTTTATTTATTTATTTATTTATTTATTTATTTATTTATTTATTTATTAAAATATTTATTTATTTATTTATTTATTGGATAACCAATCAGGCGATATGTCATTAGATTTGAATCACTATAAGATGAGACACTTATATTGTATCATACATACATACATACACATTTGTGTGTGTGTATATGTATATATATATATATATATATATATATATATATATATATATGCACACACACTATAAGAAAATGAAGTGAAGAAATTCTTCAATCGTGAGTTGGAAAAGTCACTTTTTCAAATTTCGTAACATTTGCCAGTTTTTCTCCATTTAGAAAAGATGTTTCGTTTTCAGCTAAAGCAAACTGAAGACAGCTTTACTGTCTGATGATGTTTGGATGTTGACATTATGTCCCTATAATTAATAGGTTAGTTTATAAAATGCAGTAAAATGTATTTCAGCGTTCAATAATCTGTATGTGTGTTATTAATAGAACTCCAGGTCTGTGTTTATCTGTGGCAGCTGCCTGGCACCGAGGCAGCTGCTCCTTAATTTTCCAGTGGGCTTCGAGGGGGAACAGTAAATGACTTGTGGGAATGTTTGTGCTGTCTGGATGTTTGGGCAAACAGAGTCATTCACAGCTCATCAAACTCTTGTGATTTATGTGCTGGAGGGTGTCTTGGATTATTCCAGCTGCCACAGGGCGAGAAGTGGGACTGGCAGTCCATCGCAGGGCCAAACAGGCCGCATGACCATGCAAACCCGTACTCGCTCCCGCGGTCACCTTACAACCACCAATCAACCTAACTAGCATGTTTTTAGTCTGTGGGAGGTACCAACATTGTCTGCAGAAACCCCACATACAGGACTGTCTCAGAAAATTAGAATATTTTGATAAAGTTCTTTATTTTCTGTAATGCAATTTAAAAAAACAAAAATGTCATACATTCTGGATTCATTACAAATCAACTGAAATATTGCCATCCTTTTATTATTTTAATATTGCTGATTATGGTTTACAGTTTAAGATTAAGATTCCCAGAATATTCTAATTTTTTGAGAAAGGATATTTGAGTTTTCTTAAGCTGTAAGCCATGATCAGCAATATTAAAATAATAAAAGGCTTGCAATATTTCAGTTAACTTGTAATGAATCCAGAATGTATGACATTTTAGTTTTTGTAATTGCATTACAGAAAGTCACAATATTCTACTTTTTCTGAGACAGTCCTGTAGGTACAGAGAGGATGTGCAGGAACACTTGAACAAAAAAGGCTCATTCAAATGACTCCACCAACCTCGGTGTCTTCAGAGGACTCATTGTCAATGAAACAATCCGACATCAAGAGCCCGGTTCTGTTCTGTGTGCCCTAACACCGATTCTTCCCTTTTCAGGGAACGTTGGCTGCTGATAAAAATGAGATCCTCTTCTCAGAGTTTAACATTAACTACAACACTGAATCTGCTCTCCACCGGAAAGGCACAACCCTCATCTGGGAGAAGGTAAGATGCTGATCAGGAGTTAATGTTAAAGTTGTCCCGCTGGTCCGGGGGAAAGTAAAGTCCTTCATGTGCTTTTCCTTATTGAAAAACTATTATTGAATGCAACCCGGGCACCAGGCCATGAAAAAAACAGAGAGGCCAAGTGCAGATAAAAATAGGATTTGGTAACGTAAATGATAAAAACTTGCGAGCAAAGGTGGAGGTGGGGCTGGCAGGGAAGAGCCTGAGACAAGTGGACGCCTTTTATCCTAGAGGATAACAGGTGCCTGTGATCTGGCTGGCGGCAGCAGTCAGAGAGAGAGACATGCATTAGATCAGTCAACCCAGCACACACTGCAGGGCCGTTACAGGGGTTAGTGTTGTCTTCGGCCATCCATGATGCTTCCCGTTGAGTCCGTCTTAGACGGCTTTCTCAAATTGAGGACCAATCAGAGCCTGATGCGTCAATCTCTGACACGCAGCACAGTGAGACAACAGTCCACCCGTGTGATCGTCCGATCATAAGTTTAGCCAAATTCCTGTTAAAATGAAGCCAATAAAACTAAACGGAAACAAACAAACACTGAAAAGGCAGCTTTGAATTACTTTAAAGCTCAAAAGCCAATAGAAACGGATGTATTTGGACGGCCAGGTCCACCGGATTCAGAAAAAACACCATAGACTCATAAAAACCAGGTTAATTCTCCATTAAAGCCCCTCCAGTGTTGCTCGTTATGGAAGGAGATGCCGCTTATCTGAGTTCCCACTGGAGTAAACGTGAATCCACATCACCACCTTAACTGTTGGCTATCATCTCCATTAGCAAACAATCTTGAACCCAAAATAGTACAAGACCTTCCTCAGAGTGCCCTGGAAAACCTGAATCATCAGCTCTGGCGATGCTACTTTAGTGTATTGAATCTGTATCTGAGTCTCCCCCCTTGATTTAGGATCAATACATGAAAGAGGACTTTGAAAGAGGCCACTCTGCTGCTTTAGGAAAGTTCAGTCTCTGTATTCAACCTAGAACTAGGTTTAAGCATATTTATGGGGAAGAGCTATAAAGTAAATAAGAAATATAAAAACATACATGTAATTATAGATCCAGTGCCCTGAAAGAAGGCTGGAGATGTCTTACCATCGCAGGGAACAACACAAAGATGCTTTTGAATGCTGATTCACTTGCCTGTCTATGGGTCAAGTTTGTCACCTAGATAGCTTCATAAGTGATGATTGTAACTGCTTAAATGCTGTTAAACATTTAACCAGTTGAAGTTAGACTAACGTAATATGATAAAAACAAAAAATAGAGACGAGAGTTTCAACTGGCAGGAGATACAGATTGACTGTAATGCTTAGTTCTGCCAGCAGGTGGAGCCTCTTACACTCAAACGTGAGGGAGTCGTTTGCATGTTGTTGAGCGACGATATTTATTTCTTAAGAGGAAAAGAAAACCACAATTTCAGCTCTGATAATTGTGTTAGTCATGTTAAAGCCCCCCGAAAGGACAAATAATAAGTCATTTAAAATGCTACTATCTATGTGCAATACTCTTCCATCCTTTCAAGTGCAATATTCCTCCACCCATTCATGTACATTTTTATCCTCCCATTCACACTTTTTTATAGTGTGTGTATATATATATATATTTATGTTTCCTGTTTTTCGTTTTGTTGTTTACAGTACTTGTTTACATAGTCTCTGCATGTGTGCACTTTGACGGAGCTGCTGCCTAATTTCATTCTACCAGTATAATGACAATAAAGGCTTTCTATTCTATTCTATTCTACAGAGGATTGAGAAATATTTAAAAAATGTATATAAGTTTCCAGTAATCAGAATAATTACATAAGAATTCAACATCTTCTGTTTGCATAAAAAAAAAAATCATACTTTAAAATGTATAATATTGCAATATATATGTATTATGGTAATAATGTTACATCCTTTAAAACAAAGCTCATGGACTCTTTCCCAAACTTCTTTCTCAGGTAAAAAATGTGTATAGTTCAAGGTCCAATTTAAACTTTAATGTTAAATATTAGAAACGGGCTAAGGAAGTTGGTCAAAATGGTAAAATTTAAGTGAAGCCATAGACTTAAATGAAAGATAAAAACAAACTATTAGACAAATGAAGAGTTTTAGTACGGTGACTCCAAAAGCACAAAGCAAAATCCTCGATGAGATGAAGAAGAACTCACCTGAGGGCTTGAAGACACTCGAACTGGCAAACATTTCTGTCTGTTCATGCACCTGCCAAAGTAATGCCACAACATGACAATGGAAATATTTTATAGACTGATGAAATAATTTACTCAGCACCAAAAGAGCTCAGCTCAGCAGCATTAAAACGTCATTCAGGTGAGCGATTCATGGTGGAGGGAAGATCTTGAGCGGGGCTCACTTTGTTGCCTCGTGGCTCGGGCCACTCGCTCACGGATGGGAAAATCCCCAAGTTTATCTCAATATTATACCAGCTGAAGGTAGATGAAAAGCTGAGTCATGCAACAGAGCAATGACCCTAAGCAGTGAAGTACATCTACCACAAAATAGCTTGAGGAAAAGACAATCTCCGGTTTGGAGTTGCACAGTCTGAGCCCAGACTTTGACCCTACGGAGGTCTGCACGAAATTATGGTAATAATTATAATTATTATAATGATGTAATTATGAGCATGCAGGTGCTGTGGACTGACGTCGAGAGCCGTTCACACCAGATGTCCTAGCTGCGTGTCCCAGCTGAAGCAATTCTGTAAAGATGAACAGTTGAATATGTGCAGGTCAATCGAATGAGATTCCACTTGCTGTCCAAGGGTTCACTTTTTTTCTCCCTCCAGGAATGTGCACGATCAATGTGTGTGTTCAGTAAAGATATGAAAAACTATAATTGTGTTATCGTGACTTTGGAGAAGTTCCAATTTTACATCTTTAAAAACCCATTAGTTGGTCCCAATAGAGTCGCTTGTATATATTTTTTCTTGCCACTTGTTTATAGATCACAGCATCGTTAACAAGGATTGCAGCAGTCTCTGAACTTGTACTTAAATACAGTTTTTTTTTTCTTTATGCCTGTACTGGACAATTATTATGTCTATATTTCATCATGTGACTGACGAAAAAGTTGACAAGAAGTCAGAAATGCAATGGGATCCGCAGACCCTGCACCAGTGCAGTACTGCTATTGTGAATGTATTATGCATTTAAAAATAGTGCTTGAATGGCTTAATCTTTATTTTTTACAACAAAAAATCATATGTTTTCATAATCCTTTGCCGGTTACTGTGGTATTTTCTTGTTCACGTAAGTTTTTTTTAAATATATGAATGTATTTCTAACATTTCTTACGTGTAGCGAGATGAGACCATCACCAAGCGGCTGAAGCAACCGAACGAAGAAGAGAAGGAGGTGCCGGTTACCCGGAGCAGGAGGAGAGTGCAGCCCTACCACTGTGACATCATAGGGGACCAGTTCTGGGAGGAACACCCACAAATCCTGGAGGATGACAACTGTTAACAGCTCCTAGCCTCTTAAAGGAGCAGAACCCTGAACCGCTTTCACCGTCGCAGCTGAAGTCGTTGATTTTACTGACTCGAGACGTTTTTAAGACCACCAAAAAGGATTGACTTAACTTTGTGATCTTATTCTCTCACATCTGATACGTATTTTTTACTTTCGTTCATTAAATTCTCTCATCTCAAAATAGGAATTTCTTGATTTAATTGCGTGATTGATGTCTAACATAATGAAAGATGATTATATAATAATTTGTGCATTTGGGTATTGAGAAAATGCATGGCATGCCTCTCCCCTGGCCCTGAGCTTGCTTTTCCAAAAATATATCATCATTTGATATCATGAATGGCCTTTAGAAAACTACCCGCACTTAATCTTTCAGGATGTTTCACATGTTTCCTCCTGGCACACTAAGGAGTTTTTTCCATGAGGTCTGCCCATTGCCAAACTCGTATTTTGTTTGTTTATTTTTCGTGGGGTTCAAAGTGTTTGAAGAGCTCGGTATCATTTAAGAGATAGTAGGGAAATCTTTTTGTGCGTTAGCCTGAAGCAGAAGCAAGCGGGCAGGAATGAGCAGCCTGGTCTTGCAGCCAAGACACAAGTTAGAGATGTGAATGGATTCAGTGGCTTACACTCGGCACATCGGTGCTAAAAATAACTCACACGCTGCATGCGGTCCGCCGTTCTGACATGTGCCTGGTGGTATATTTATCGTGGCACTCATAAAATGACTGGCCCTAATATGAATGAGTACTGGAAACTTGAAGAGGTGGAAGCCTACTGTATTTTTTTATTGTAGTAGGCTCAGTTACTGAAGTAGCAGAGCTGTATTTTTGGTGCTGTGACCTTGTTAAAAGCATGCCCCTGCCGTACTGTACTTTATATAACAAGAAGTAATCGTTTGATCTGAAATGCAGCTCCACGGGGCTGTAAGTTTTAACTAGACACCAATTACTTGTATATGATTAGTTGTTATTTAGAGAACCATAATAATGGTAACAGCAAGGCTCTATACTCTTGATAACACAAAGGAGCTGTATGCGTGGATCTGCTCCCTCAGGGACGTTGACGCTGTCCAGATAATGTCTCAACATATGTCCTCATATAGCAACTGAAACTAACATGTTAAGGCAAGTGGTGCAGTTATTTAAAGATGACATGTGCTGTACCCGCTATACGTGCCCGCTATATGAGCCCGCTTGTCCAGAGTATAGTCAGCTGCAATCTTTTATTTTAACAGTACTGTACATCATTTCTGTACCTCACAACAAATCATTTGCACACAATGTTCACGTGTTCCCATTTGTAGAAAATAGATGTGTCAAACTGCTGCCAGATTACATGCAAAGCCATCATTTTACTGGTGCTTCTGAAAATTAGACTTGCCATGATAAAATTGATTCTGTTAATTTAAAAACAACAGTGACAGTCACTCTTAGGACACATCCTAACTTGTTAATGTGTCACTCCAAATACCGTATTTTCTGGACTATAAGCCGCACCTGTATATAAGCCGCATCAGCGCTATTTTTAAAAAAACAATAAAAAAAAGATATATAAGCCGCATCCGCTCTATTTAGAAAAAAATATATGCAAGCCGCAGATATTTATGTTGTTAGATTAGATATTTACTACATGTACAGAAGGATTTTGAGCTGTAAATGATGTACATGTTTGTACCTAAATAGATCCTTTCCTAACAGTGTCTTTTAACACGGCAGCAACTTTGCTGATTAAAACTGGACAGAACCAAGAGAAAATAACCGGTATTTATTCATCTATTTATCTGTTTGAAATCTGCTTCTACTTCTATCTGCTAAAGAAGAAGTAGCGTATTCTTCTTTGCATTTATTTTGTCTTAGTTTTTATTCTAATTCCGGTTAGCACTCCCCCTAGCGGTGGAATAAAAATCCACAGAATAGCCGCACCTTTGTATAAGCCGCATGGTTCAAAACCTATGAAAAAAGTAGCGGCTTATAGTCCAGAAAATACGGTACTTGACAAAGCAATTATATATGATTTAGGAAGCTTAAAGGCTGACTTTGAGCTAAGTTATTAAAATAACTATCTCCAAAAATCCATTGAAGCTCGCAAGATGGAACAATGGGATGTTTTCCAGTGTTATAAGTTTTGAGTTTCCAGTGTGAATCCAACTTGTTGGTCAGTTTTACTCATCAAAGACATTTAAGGCTCAAACATAGTACCACATCAAAAATGTAACTTCTTAATTCTTTTAAATAATTTTTTTTTTTTTTTTGTATTTGAAATTAAAAGAAATTCTGTAACATTAGGTTTCCTTGTAGTGTAGTGTAGTGTAAATGAAAAAATTTTAGAGACTCCGGAGCCAGAAGTTGAACCGGGAACCGTCCCACTACGGCAACCACGCCAGCCATCACCAGGGCACCCAATTATCAGAGCTGGGGGGTAAGGTACGTTTAGCAGAGTAGGAAAAGCTCCCATTTCTAAAATTTAATGTTTTTAAACCCAGAGTTTGACTTTGCATGCCTTATTATTCATCAAAATAATTTGTCTCCCAGCATCAGCAGAAATTCCAGCGAGATTTAAAGCTTGCTAAATTCTGCTCCTGATATACCAGTGCCACATTGACCGCAAAGATTTACTTTCTATTTAAATAGTTGCCGTTAGTAATCCCTCCACTGCCAGTCACTGATCAGCAGCCACTCTCACATGGTCTATTTACACCCAGTCATCAGTTCATTTCAGACATTTAAGCAGTGGCAGCAGCAGCATTCCCACCACATAGTCTCATTCAGAATTCTGTGGTTCTGTGATATCCCAGATGAGGATCACAGAAATATCAGGCCTCCTCATCTAAATTAAATCTCCACCTAAACTTAAACCACGCCATGTTTGGTGTTCTTGTCAAGTGGGAAGCCAAAACTGTGAGACTCATTTCAAAAGCGGTACACCCCACAATAGAGAGGGGCGGAGTGGAGTTACACCCTAACACCACCTAACATTTCTTTTGCAAATCTGCAGGTTTGTGAAATCAAATGAAAAATTTGGAATTTTCTCTAAAATTTGTCCCAATTTCTCTTTTTTTGTTTACAAGCTAATGAAATTCAGAACATTTTAGTTTTTCTTGCAAATCTTTTCTTCATCCCTGGGAATTTCACCCTACACCGTGATTTCTTTTTCTCTTTTTTTCAATATGCATCAGCAAAATGTATGTTAGCAATCTGGGTTTATTTTAGTAGTAGAAATATAAGTTTGGATTTAAAAATCTAGCATAGGCTACTGTCTCCCTTAAGTGTAATGGATTTAAGCTTTTGCATGGAGCTTCTTAAAGGCTTCACAAAACATGGAGCCCCAGTATAGGGCCCTCAAAAAACTAGTAGCAGCCCTGGATTCAACACAATAAAAAAAAATATATATATATATATCTCTCCAGCTTCAGAATTACCTGGCTCATCGTAAAGTAGCAAAATGTAGAGGTTGATTATGTTTTTAATCACAATTATTTCCAGTTGTGTTTGCATGTTGCATGCAGTTACATTAGATTGCTGTAATCGTGATTTCAGTGTCTCTTTTCATCATATCCTGGCTTGCCTTTCTTCAGCTCTCTCTGTGTGTGTGTGTGTGTGTGTGTGTGTGTGTGTGTGTGTGTGTGTGTGTGTGTGTGTGTGTGTGTGTGTGTGTGTGTGTGTGTGTGTGTGTGTGTGTGTGTGTGTGTGTGTGTGTGTGTGTGTGTGTGTGTGTGTGTGTGTGTGTGTGTGTGTGACAGAGAGAGAGAGAGAGAGGGGAGGGGTTGATAATGAAAGAGAGATGAGCGCCTGAACTGAAGCGGCGCAGCTTCCAGAGATGTCACAGCGGCGCCGCTTTCTCCGTGTTCCGTCCAAGCAAAAGCACCTCTGCAGCCCGCTCTGTTGAACATTTATGTGTCCGTTCAGTCCGTTCGGTTTGTATAATGCGTCCAGGAGCGCGTCGTCCTCCCGTCGATGCTGTGCGGCTTCTCCTGCGTCTCTGGCTCCTGGTTTCCCTTCACCGTGTGTTTGTCGCCGCGTCCGAAGGCGCTGTTTACAACGGTGAGTCGCTTTATTCCTCAAAGCGTTGTCATTGCAATCCAGCATCTCTTTCAGATGAGCAGAATTCAGAACCTAAATCATTTTGATGGAATCGTGCAACATTTCTTTTTTTTTTATTTTTGTCAATGCTTTATTCTCCACAGGAGAGAGCAGCCAGGATTCAGTGAAGAGCATCCTTGAGTACACCCACAGTTATGAGATTACTTCTCCCACATGGCTGCATCCTCTCAGGCCCCACAGGTCTGCCAGCAAAGAGGTAAGTAGATTTCTGTCCGTCCTTTCATCTCAACCAAAGGACAGACAATACACTTAGGTCTTAGTCATCTTTTGCACAATGTCTTGCTGTCAGTGACGCTGGTCTGTCTAAATGTTTTCCTGGCAGCATCCAGCAGAGGTCCAGGTTGTGATCACAGCCGA
This sequence comes from Cololabis saira, assembly GCF_033807715.1. NCBI lineage: Eukaryota > Metazoa > Chordata > Actinopteri > Beloniformes > Belonidae > Cololabis > Cololabis saira. Next base: position 19,371,445 of record NC_084593.1, read on the forward strand.
GGGCCAAGAGCTCCGACTGCACCTACAGAAAAATGAGTGAGTAGGTTAAGGATACCTTTAGTATCTATACATTTCATGAAAAAATATAATTGTAACATGTCTCCAAATGTTTAGGAAAGTGTTTTTTTTTGAGTGAATGAGGCATACACTGCAAAAACTCAAAATCTTACCAGGAATATTTGTCTTATTTCCAGTTAAAATGTCTAATTTTTAGTCAAAAAGTCTCATTACACTTAAAACAAGAGTCATTACCAGAAAAATAACTTATTTGACCATTTTCACCTGTTTCAAGTAAATGTTCACTTGAAATCAGTAGAAAAATCTGCCAGTGGGACAAGATTTATCTTCTCATTACAAGCAAAAAAAATGTTGTTCCACTGGCAGATTTTTCTACTTATTTTAAGTGAAAATCTACTTGAAACAGGTGAAAATTGTTGTTTTTTCCAGTGATGAGTCTTGTTTTAAGTGTAATGAGATTTTTTTGACAAAAAATGAGACATTTTAACTAGAGATAAGACAAATATTCTTGTTAAGATTTTGAGTTTTTGCAGTGTAAATAAAGTGGCTGTGTCGTAGACATCAGTTATCATTTCAGTCCTGGTTATCCCTGTTTAGATGTTAATTGTCACATATGCGTTTATAAGGTCAGTGGTCCTGTGGTTGATGAGAGGGGGATGAAGTGGAGAAAGGAAGGCAATGTTTCTGGAAGACAGACGGTTGACACCCGACCCGTGTGCCTATAAGGCTAACAGGATGTGAGATTGGGCCTCGGCACCCAACATCCTGCAGGCTGATGGAGCTTTTCCTGTGTCCAGTGACAGTGGGATGGTGATAGGACAGGAGCTGGGTATCTTGCCCACTTTAATAGACTCTGATAACAGGGAGGGCTGCTGCTCTAGAGATATCGGTGGCGACAGTGATTTATAACTTTTGGATGTAAGCCAGTACCAAAGTAACTATGAAGCTTTTATGAGCATTACACATTAAGTCCCTTTTTTATACTTACAAGCATCAGTTATTCATTCTCTCATATACAAAGAAAATGGTGACTCCGCTGCGTCTGACAGACCATCCCCTGAGGGATTTGCCCCCCTGCTCTATCTGTCCAGCAGGTGGTCCCGCTTTTAAGTTCCCTCCTGGAGCAGGGATTTTCATCAATCACAAAGTGTCTGTGCCTGAGTAGGAAAATAGAGCCGGAGAGACAGGAAGCTGATGTGGAAGGTCTGACATACATTCGGTCAAACTTTTGCTGTTTGTTCTTCAGGTCAAGAGGACGATGTGTTAACTGACACAACGTCAAATTGCAAAAGGTACCTGAAAAAGGGAAGCCAGAGTTCCTTTACTCGTAAGCATGACAAATATATTCTGAAACCGTTGTACTGCCAAGTGTGACAAATGTCTGTTGAAACAGTTTTTGTGCAACTTCTTCAGTTTTGCCGCAGTTTAAGTTAAATCGAATTCTAATTACCATGAAAATCTATCACCACGACATGTTGATTGGTCAATTTAATTGTATAATTTAAATATATTCCCAGTTAACGAGACATTATTTAAATATGTTTTTAACTGTCATCAGTTTTTTTATGTTTCATTCACTTGAATGTACAGTTGTGGTGATTGCTCTGCTCAGCTATTTCACAAACAGCTTTACTGTTTTTGTTCACTTTTGCTGCTCTCATTAGTGTTTTCTACCCTCAAGTGTTGGTAGAATCCAAAGCCAAAAGTAAAAGAGAAAATATAAGACATAAATGAACCAAATAAATGTTTATGTTGCCTCATGTAGACCGCACAAATATGCACAATCTGATATTGCTGTGTGCTTGTTTTCATATTTACAGTTATAAATGTCTTTCCTGTAGATGTTCTTTCCATGTTTTTTTTTTTTTATTTTTTTTTATTTTTTACCTAATCTCCCTGCAGGGATTTAGCTCTGCAATCCAGAGGGAAATATTGCAGATGTGTAAATTTTGACCCTAGACCTTTGAGCTCTTCTACAACATGATATATGTTGTGACGGTGTATATCTTAACTTTAACCAGGACATCTCTAAAACGAACCGAGCCGGAGATGAGTGAGAGCAGGGGAGAACAATCAGATAAAAGTCAGGATTTATCCTTTGATGTAAATAGAAATATCTAAACTACAGCAGCGTACCATGCTGTATTATCTCACTAGTGTAATATTTGACTTCCCAGAAAGCATCTATAAGCTTCAGCCCACCTTTGCACCCCAATAATATGTGCACAGTCTTTTATAATATAGTTTTATAACTTTTGAAAAAAAACTGTTGGATCTCTTTGTTGACTCCGTTATTAAGTCTGACATTTACTGCCCCCCACCTCCCACCTCCCACCCCACCCCATCCCAGCAATCAGTGTTCCCCCCGAGATGGTTTCTAAACAAAGAAACCCATACCGGCTTACTGCGTTTTGATTTATCCTCTAATGCCAAGATACAAAATGTCTATGTGAGAAAAAGAGGCCGAGCCGAGGAAGGATATTAGATAAAGGAAGATTCATTGTCGGACTCTGGATAAAAGCCAGAGAAAGTGCTGCCACTGTCCTCCGCTGTTTCCTGGATACTCTTTTGTGTCCACGTTGCACCTAAACCCGGGCTCCTCGGACCAACGCTAGATGACTCAAACTCAAAGGAGCAGAAAAATGGGTTTGATGGCATCCCCCTATCTCCCCCTTACAACATTTTAAAAGCCCTCTTCCTCAGACATGACCTCCTTCTCATCCGGTTTCACGTCATCTGCGCTTCTCTTAATTAATCACTTAACCAAAGCGGGGAAGAGCACGTGGCTGTGAATGTTTGTGGGCATCGGTTCCTCCAGTGGCTGGAGTCCAGACTATCCATTTTTTCGACCTGGCTAATCACATTTGTCTGTGTGCGCGTGGGCTTGCGCTTCGTTGGAATGGGTGTGTGCGTCTGCGTGAGCTTTTATCTTAATGGAAAGCTGCGCTGCACCCACGGAGGGTTGATCCATTTAAGAGCAAGGCAGGGAGCAGAGCGTGTGATGACAGAGAGCAGGAAAGTGAAGGAAATACGGAGTGACATTGGGAGGAAACGGTGTAAAAAAAGTGAGCAATCGCCCAGGGGAGACGGGTTGAGGCTAGAAGAGTCTTAGAAGAATAAAGCAGCAACAATAGGGGTCAGTATGTGTGCGAGCTATGCATGTCCTTCTGGTACTGATATGGTTCATTTGGATATCCTTGTTTCCTCCTCTGCACGACTTTCCCTGTTCTCCAGGTTAATATCCTTCCTGGCGGCCGTTAAGTACAAGAGGCTGAATTAAGCACTCCTTTGGGAGATGTACGCAGTGTTCCTTCTGCTCTCTTTCTCTCCTTTTCTTCTCTTCTCTTCTCTTCTCTTCTCTTATCTCTTTCTCACCTCATACGTCTTCTGCTGACCAGCTCAGATATGAGCGTTCTTGTTTCTTTTCCTTCTGTCTCCTCGCCTGACGTTCCCTAGGGCCCCAGTGCAAACACACATCCCCCACGCGAGGTGGGAGCCACACGCAGAACGATGGCACACACAGACTCCCTTTTACACACACATCAGCCCAAAGAACACAAACAAGACTAAAGGCAGAGACCTGACGGGCTGCAGGTCAAGAGAGAAGTGTTTATTGTGCTTGTTCCTCCCGTGTCTCCTCGGCGGTGCGGTGCTATCTCTGTAGATGTCCTCTAGGCTAGGTTTTTTTGCACAGCAGAACATTTGCCTTTCTTTTGCAATAAAAGCCTCTTCATCATCTGTTGCCGAGTGGTATTTTGACTTTGCATCAGCTTTCTCTTTCCCGCCTCGACCCCCTCCCCACCGCGATGTGGTGATGTCATCTGATACTATGAGAGAATGCAACCCAGTGACCCCGATGTGTTATGTTCCCCCCTCCATCGCTATCTCTCTAGTACATTAGCATTACTCCCCCACTCTGTCTTTCTTGTCCTGATGCTGAACCGAGGCTTTGTCTCAGCCTCACAGGCAGATAGTCCGATTCAGCCAGCACTGCAGTCCTCAATCACAGCATCTGTCTGGCCACTGGACCACATCCAAACCTTGTCTATCATCGCTCTCACCAATGCATAGACTTTTTGCGGTCTTGATTTGAAAGCTCTCCTGGTATTTACCAGAATGCACGAAGCTCTGCACGGAGCTCTGGGGTACAGAAAAAGAGAGGTTTCAGAGTTTTACGCTGCCTGACTCGAGGCTTGACGCTGGAATATGGATGATGGCACGCAATGCTGACACATCACGCGTGATATCAAAGTCAAAAATAGTCCTATACAGGAAATGTCCCCTTTTTTTACTTCACCATCATAAGCTTTACTTGATTCTAAATGATAACTGGCCATCGTTACTAGTGTGCAGTTACAAGTGGTTGGTGAATCATTATTTCAGCCAATCAAAAATCAAAACAATCAGCTTATTCAGGACTTGCCTGCTGGGACTTTTGGTGCTTCAAATCCTTAAACCTTTTAAGATATTCCAGGTTTTCTTAAACTTACAGGCCATTGGAAATTAATGGGGAGCTCTCCAGGTCCTTGAAAAACGTCCACCTCTTTCAGATGTGGCTACTTCAGCATACTTTCATCTAAAGATGCCATTCAAACTTTAACCAAGTCAGAAGACTCTGCATGTGATTCAGCTTCCTAAAATGTTTTTGAAATATTACTGTTGAAATGTTCTAGTCATCTCAGGTCCATTCTGAGTTTATAATGGACTTCTATGGCAGAATGTTCATAAATGATGAACAACTTAGTTGTTATTGAGTCCTCACCACTGCAGGATACTTCCTCTCTTCAGTGCCTCCTCCTCTTATTCTTCTTACATCATTTAACGATTTTTGAAATGTCTGAGCTACACGTCAGCATTTTCTTTACATTTTCACCTGGTTTCTTGCTTTTGCACCGTTCACCTTTAATTCATGTCTCTATGGTTTTTGAATTAATTTATCCGTGGTTACTTAAACACATCACAAAAGTTAATTTCAGGCATTAAATCAAATAGACTGGCAAATAGGTTTGGAGATCATTTCTAAATAGGCCTCTTTGGAACCAATTGCACTAACAACACTGTTTTGATTGTATTGGTAGCTTTAAATCCTTATTTTTACACCGTTTTTGATGACATGTTCTGTCTACAAGTCACACCGTGGCAGGTCATATAGCCATTATTCAGCTAGTTAACTAGAATCCCGAAGGGCCGATAAGTCAACATGGTTTAGCTGAGACAGAGCTGCTGACTGGCATGTGAGCGGAAGTTAAATGGAGAAAGTCATTATTTGTTTTTACTCCTGGAAGAAGAAACTGGCCTTTTTGTAAAGCGACTGTGAAACAGGAGAGCGTAAGCTTTCAGCCATTCATCAGCTTTCTTGCAGCAAATGTTTTCTGAAAGCAGCAGAAGGAAGGAAAGGAGCGTGTGACGGGAATCTTCGATGAGTTGGAGAAGCTGTAAATCTAAAAGCCCTAGATGAGGTTAGGAGGTCAGATCCCAACATGGTGGGGTTTACCCCGTTGATGACATCAGCCGGATATATTACCACTAACGGGTAATTTTTAAGTCCTCTCTTTGACTTAGGCGTATGGGAATACACAGTAAAGTACCCTTCAGTGGTAATCCATTAATTATTATGTATTCCATCTTTGACCAGCTTTGTTGCAGATTTCATCAACAGGCTCTCATTCTTTCAAGAGGCTTGTTACCCCCAGGGCATGTGGAGAAGGGAGCAAGAGTTTCCTCCCTTCGATTATCCTTGTCATACTTGAAGTTTAAAGGAACCGTTTGACATTTGGGAGAATATGCTCAAGTATGTTCTTAGGAGATGCCACTTCCATGTTACTCTGGGGGGGTGGTCTAGCGGTGTGTGAGATTATAGGCTCGCAAAGGCCTGAATCAAGTCAAAGGGACTTAATTTGATTTGTAGTGGTTAATTCAGACTATAGAGGATCATTCATGCTCCAATGACTAAAGCGACCGCAATGCTGACTGACTAACTTTCTACAGCTAAATATAATTTCCTTTCGGGGATTAATACATTAAATTCTCTCAATGCAGTGTCATTAGATATTGTATCACTATTAAAAAAAGAAGGAATCACCATTAGATGAACAAATAAATAAAACCCAAGGCTACCCATCTATGGTTGGTTTCCATGGATTAAAGCAGCACAGAGGAACTTTTGTAATGATTAGCTCAGATGGTCACCCTATCAGCATTGAGTTTTTTTTACAATACTGTCCTAGATTTACTCTTGTTTGGTCTCTTAAAGGGAGCATATAACAAAAGAACTACATTTTTCCATGTTTCACGGCATAAATTAGGTTGATTGATGCAAATGTCAAGTGAAACTCTTGAAAACACCTTTCTGGTGTCGATCAGAGAGTGGTTCTGATTGGCATGGCACTGTGACCTCATAGATCAGAAAATAATTATGCCGCCTCCCTATCTAACGTATTTTCATGCTGGATTTCCTGTACCTTAAAAGGGTTTGTGAAACACTCATTTCAAAATGTTCACACCCACCGCAGGAAGGGGTTGGCAGGTGCAGAGGAAGAGTGGCTGAATCCACCCACAAAGAAACTGTTTCTCTGATCAAAGATATAGATACATCGCCCTCAGACCACAACATCTCATAGAAAGTGTATCAACTTTTGAAAAAACTTTCAACAAGCTACACATGGTATTGAGGAAAAGTGTGTCAGAGGTTTTGTTAGGTGGATTTTGTCACTTATTGAAAACAACCAATATGACACTGTTGCTATCAGTCTTCAGGTATTATGCTAGAAAGGCAGCAGTCTCAAAACTTCTAAACATCAACTTGGTATGTGTGTAAGGATTGCACTCAGGTAACGCTGCAAAAGAGTGAAATGGAAAATTAACGAGGATAAATGATGAAATCCTAAAGATCTTGAGTCTGGCTCATGTTTGAATCAAATATGTTTGAGGCAATAATGCAGCTTTCTCTGTGTCATAACTTGCTTCGGCTCCAGATGGTTTAAAGAATCTGAGTTAGATGGTTCGAGAGGAGCAATGGGAGGAGATTTAGAGAGACAGAGCAAAAGAAAACCAGCTGCGAGGTGGACAATGTTTATGAATGAAAGCAGGAAGACTGGATTGGGACACAGACGGAAGGACTAAGACAGGAAAATAAGCAACAACGTTGGTCTCGGTGCAAACACGCTCTCACACATACACATAGATGGAGCATTAAAGGAATATAATGCCTCACCCAGATAATTCTCATCCTTGTCCAGATTTGTGCTCCCTTGATTTATCGCGCTCTCCTGCGGAGTCTGCTCCGTATAGGAGTTGAGAAATTTCGACTTGTCAAAAGCTGGATAAGGCTGGTAAATAATAGCCTTGTCAAACAAAAGCAGTCTGGACGCTCCAAACACATAAACTCTTCCCAAGCACAGTGAGGTTATCGTTCCCTCTATGGCTTTACTATCCAGAAGTAAAACATATTTTTTTTTTTTTTTTAACAAAGATATCACATTTTTATTCGTGCTCATCCATACATACACAGAATATTTCAACAACAATACGTCTTAATATCTGTGCTTCGTTATTCTTAATTAATTTTTTTTTTTTTTTCAACATTATCTTTTTTATTTTTTCAAAGAGAACAAAACAGACACACAACACCAAACAAACAGTTGCCAGTTCACAAGAAAAAAAAAAAAAGACAAAAAAGGAGATAACAACAATGATCATATAAATATATATACACATATAGCTGTATAAAAGATACAAAAGGCTATGTCAGTCCAGACCATACTGAAAATGACCAGGGATTGTCCAAGAGGCCGGAAGAGCTGTGCGTCCGTATAAGCAGGAGAGGCGGGAAAAAATAAAGTTCAAGTCGATCCGAGCACGATAATCACACACCAGGCACAGTGTTCATAGCAAGTGAAATCAAGTCCGAGGCAAGGGTCTATCCTTCCTGAAGTGTTCAATAAAGGGTCCCCAGACCTTGAGAAATGTAGGCAGGGAATCAGACAGAGTGTAACGAATTTCTTCGAGATAGATGCATGTGACCATGTCATTTAACCACCTTTTGAAACAGTAAAACATATTTTTAGGGAAAATATGGATTTAAAAAAAAATATAATAATCTCTTATCTTTTCATCTCAGTTTGGTTTGGAGAGTGTCAGTGTTATGTTTGAGAGCCTTGGGCTGTCGGGGAGACCCTGTCCTCTTCTATGTCCCTACAGTAGCTCCTGCAGCTGTTACTCATTACATGTCCACCCAGTTTCATATATTTCAGCATTAAGCTTCCTAATTGTTTTGATTTTGTTTTTAATCGACTGATTATCTGACGTCGTCTTTCATCAGGCAGCTGTTGGCCCCTGGATATCAGGAAATATGGTACAGCCCTGATGGAGCTCGCAGGTCCTCTTCTCCTGCCAACAATGTGAGTCTAAAGAGACAGTTTGCTGTACCTAAAACTACAAAGGAGGAGTTATACATGATTATTTAGAGGGAAAAATGCTTGCAGTTGACCAAAATCAGGTCAGTGACTATGTGGAAATGAAACACTTAATACATTTTGGTTTTAAAGGCAGACTCTCACCATGCTTCCCTGCACAGAGAGCAGTGTGCTCATTTCTTCTTTACTTGTTCTTCCAGGGACACTGCTTCTATCATGGAGAGGTTCAGGGCATGGCAGGTTCCACGGTTGCTGTCAGCACTTGTTCAGGACTCAGGTGAGACGGTCATGCATGGAGAGCTGGTCTGCAGCCTCACAGCAAACCACAGGGAGCTAATTGAAGCACATTAATGTCCAGTCATTGTTTTTCTGGGTATTCTCACTCACTACTGATAAATTGGCCAAAGCTCAGTATGTGAATTTGAACCACATCCATATAAAACACATTTTTCAGCCTGCATTGATTTGTTTTTTACGGCAGCATACATACATTGAGGGTTAAAAACGTAACTAATAGGTTGAAAGCAAAAATCCCTGCACCGCCTGAGAGAGAATATCCATACTGTTGTCGATTATTGACGGTGTTGCTTGAAAAACTCGTAAAAGTTAAGGAACATTCCTCTAATTATTGAAAGCTTTTATCATATCAGACTCACACAAACATCATACAAAAACAATATATAATTGACAATATATTGGTAAGCTGTTAAAAAGTTGGCTACTTTCACAAATTCTGGCTCGTCAAAAAAGGTTTCATAATAATATTCTGATACTAAAACCAACTGTAGTTGAGTTTTCTATTTGCATATATTGAATTTTAAGATTTAAAGGCCTCTGCAATGGACTGATGAGCAGTCTAGGTTGTAGTCTGCCTTTGGCCCCAAGACAGAGAGACTCTAGCAGATCTCTGTGACCCTGAGCAGGAAGAGCCGGGTATATATAATCAACGGATGGATTTAAAGACCAAGTGTACATGCACATGAGTGGCAGTGAAATTCAAACCTCTGACCACTCGGAGTTTATGAATGAGGTGACAGGAAACGCTGTGTGGAGCATCGCATGTCGTACGTTGGGTTAATGGGTCACTGGCCCCAGTGTTGGTTCATTAAGTACAACTCAGCACAGAGAACGTGTGTTTTCTCTGTTTTCTCCTGCTGTGGCCGTAGAGCAGCTTCCTGCTTCATGCTGGAGACACATAATTCATCTGAGCATAGATTCTGTGGAAGAATGCAAACAAAGGCCCAGACGGACGGTGACATGGGGGCGTCGGCGTCTCCAGATGTTTTCTGCAGCCGCGTGACTCGCAGCTGTGTTTGTGTACAGGCGTCTGTAGAAATGTGTGCTGGGGTTTTTAATGATGCTGGTGCTGCTCCTACTTAACAATGCTTTTATTGATATTCTGTCCTAGAAGAACATACAGACATGATATATAAATACTTCAAAAGACTTGACCCAAGGGAATTTTGAATTGACGCTTTTTTCGACCGTTGCAAACTATGCCGTCCATATATTTTTAAAGGTATTTGCATGGCGTCAGACACGCTCGCTGCTCTTGTTAGTCCACTGTGTCCGCGCTTATCTTTAACGTACTGACTCCAGCTCTTCATCGACTATGTTTCAGTACACTTTGCACTTATCTGTGCATATGAGCCGTTGCTATTATGCGAGTTGGTGCGAGTCCAGCCGTCATCTCCTGCTGCAGCTTCAGATAACATTGCTCTAAGAATACAGACCTGCAGGACATTACTGTACGACATCGTTCCAGAGCATCACATTACGAGAGTCTGAAAGTATTGATCGTAACAAATGATGTAATCATTAATGAGCAAATTATCTTTGGTTGTCAAGACAGCTCGTGTAGGCCTAGCCTCTTAACCCTTAGATGTTGATTACTAGTTATTAACAGTTGGGTGTGGTGCCAGGTGGTATAAAAAGTCTATGCATTATTTCAAAATTGCAGCTGTTGAAATATAGAGAGGTTAAAGATACAAATAGAGCAACATATGGAAATCTGTGGGAAAAAAATACAACACCAACTTAGATAACCATCACATCCAAATTTAAGCTTGTAGGTAAATGTCACACCCACGCCTTCACTTAAAGGGATTCTGGTTTAGTATTTGTTTGATATTTCGTTCTCTTCAGGCTCTCCTTTATTCTGCACAAGTCTGGGCTGTTGAGGGTGTTATGGTCTAAAGAGACAAAGGTTGAACTTTTGACCCTAATTCTAAGAGGCATTTCCGGCAAAAAGTCAATGCAGAGCATCATCCCAAGAACATGAAGCTGACAGTGAAGCATGGTGGTGGTAGTATTATGCTCTGGGGCTGATTCTCTTTAGCTGGATCAGAGATATTTGTTAAGACGGATGGGGAAATGAGTAGTATCAGATACCAAGACATTTTAGCATAAAATCTTCTATCCTCTGTCAAAAAGCTGAACGTGAAGAGGAATTTCATAATCCAACACAACAATGACCCAAAGCACTCACACAAAAAGACATGGTTTCAGGAAAGGACACACCTCAGTCCCATGAAAAACACCTGGAGTTACCTTAAAAAGATGCACACAGTAGATCCCCTCGCAGTCTGATGACACTGAGACCGTTTTGCAAATAGGAAGGGGTTTGGTCATATTTCTAAACGTGTATGCGTGAAGTTAACAGACTTTTCTAAAAGGCTTGATGCTGTAATCAAGACAAAATCAGCCTTATAAAGTGTTAGTTGGGGGGGTGTTCAGAAATAACGTTGCTGGAATATTTCATTAAAGACATAATAAGTCTGATACTTAGATTGTTCTTATTTCTGTCTTTATAGTTTAAAAGCCCACAGTAAAGGGTTCGTATAAATTTTAATTTCATGTTTTTACACCCAACGCACTTTAAACAACTTAACCTGAAGGAAAGGGTGAAAATGTTGCAGAATAAACTCTTCAACAGTTCAGCTCATTTTTGTTTGTTTCATTCATCCTGCAATAGAGAATTTCTGCAGATACAACTCATCTATGACTGACACTCGGCCTATAAGATACATTTGAAGAGTTAAAAATGTCTAAAAACTCTGTTATGAGGCAATAACCACAGTCTTCCAGTTATACTGTAGCTGACCTAATAAACTTGATTCTGATTCTGATTCTGTAGGTATGAAGACTGTTAGCTCTATCCTCACCAGTCAGCGTTGGGACTTTTGCACTAACTAACATGTTGTGGTTTTAAGCGTTTTGTCAGGTTATTTTCAGACATGACGCACTCTTTTATGCATTTTATAAGTCAATCATCTGATGCAAGCAGCCTCTTCATCTTCTAAAATTAATTTACTTCTCATTACTACAGGAAGTGACTGTAACTTTACCGTATCCCCATCCATCCATACATCTGTTAAAATAAATCAATTAAAAAGATCTCATGTAATTACGTGGTTTCCCCATGTTTCAAAGTGATATTATATATTATTATATATTATATTTAAGGGTCAGGTGCTGTTTGCAGAGCATATTGCATACTGTGCAGACAGATAACACAGTAATATCTTCACAAGCTGATTGGTTGGAACCGTCTGTGGCGCTTGTTTCCCCAGGGGAATGATTTCTCTGAACACCAGCGTCAGCTACCTGATAGAGCCTCTTCCTGATGCCGCGGATCCTCAGCAGCATGCTGTGTTCAGAGCCGAGAGCCTCCACCTACCCAGGGGACGCTGTCTGCATCACCATGGCAACGAGGAGCAAGAGGACGGGCTTAATGACTTCCTCTATGGAATGATGTCACCAGCGAGGAGGCGGGTGGGTTCAGGCCAGACGAGCAAACGCCAGCTCAGTTACATTATTTAAAGTGTTATTCCTGGTGTCAAAGTGATGCTTCTTTCTTTGCAGGAGAAAAGGGAAGTGGGTCAGAATATGAAGTATGTAGAGCTCCTGCTGGTGGCCGACAAGGCCGAGGTGAGCACATTTACTCACTTTAACCAGAATACATATTTCTTTTCCACAACACACCTACACAGGGGGTTTTTGGGCCAGCTGTGTGAGCAGGATTAAACATTACAGAATTATGACAACAGCATCATTTAAATGTCTTTATTTTGTAGGTTATATACAAAGATGTCAAAAGTATTCACATTCATTACTCAGGTAGAAGTATAGATACTAGAATTTAAAAATACTCCTGTAGAAGTTGAAGTATCAACTCAAGTTTTTTACTCAAGTAAAAGTATAAAAGTACTGGTTTCAAAAGTACTTAAAGTATAAAAGTAAAAGTAATGTAAGGGGAAAAAAAGCCATTAAGAACAAAAGCCATTGAAAATGAATGCATCTTAGTATAATGCAAATATATTAAAGAACCATATATGTGTACTATTGAGCATTAACATGTGTTTCAGAGAGCAGCAGATATGATGACTAGTTGCCTATAAGTATTGTAATGGTGCAAAAAGTCAAACTTCAGAGGCATGTTATCATTTATCCTAACCTTTATTGGAATGTACATCCAAGTTTAGTTGCAGGAATCTGAGGGAACGGATGTAAGAACAAAACTGGACAAGAACATCTGAAACAACCACAACCAAATTCACTCTATCTGGATGGCACAATTTAACTGGATAGTTTTTTTTTTAAAGGCCGAAATGAAATAGAGTAACGAGGCTGTTTTTAAAATGTAAGGAGTAAAAAGTACAGATAATTGCGTGAAAATGTAAGGAGTAAAAGTAAAAAGTCGTCTGAAAAATAATTACTCCAGTGAAGTATAGATAACCAAAATTTCTACTTAAGTAAGGTAACAAAGTATTTGTACTTTGTTACTTGACACCTCTGGTTATATAGCACTTTCTGCTTCGTACCATCAAGACACTCAAGTTTGAATTCGACCCTCTATTTTGTGCACAGATTCAAGTATAAAGGTCTAATTCACATTTTGTGCTGCATGTAGTTTCAGAGCCATGGGAATAATCTTGAGAAGACCAAACTGAAGTTACTAGAAGCAGCCAACTTGGTTGACAAGGTAACGTTTCATGTGAAGCGAGCAGCGAAACCACCACGTCTATTTTTATCAGTAACAAATTGATTTCTGCATCTGTAACCTTTCCTGTCCCGGCCAACGCAGTACTACAAGGCCTTGAACATCCGCGTGGCATTAATCGGCCTGGAAGTGTGGACCAACCAGGACATGATCAACGTGACGGATAACGCTCACAGCACGCTGGCGGGGTTCCTGTCCTGGAGACGCAAACATCTTAAAACGCTCCCCAACGACAACGCTCAGCTCATCACGTGAGTGTCCCACACACCTCCTCCTCCGAGCCCCCCTGTGGGGGGAGATCTTTCGTTTGATTTCATCTTTATTGTGAGACATAATAAATCAGCACCAGCTGCATCTCAGTGGGCTGCTTTCCAGTTGGAGCTAATTATCGGTGGTATTTCCGTCTGCAGGGGGAGGCCGTTCCAGGGCACCACTATCGGGCTCGCGCCTCTCAAAGCCATGTGCTCTGACTATCAGTCCGGTGGAGTCAACACGGTGAGAAACGAGCGTAGTTGACACAGCTCGAAGGACAATGTGGGCTTTTTTGTCCTGTGAAATCATGATTTACTGTCAAACTGAACAGTTAAAAAGCCTCAACCTGTCAGGTTTCATCTCATTGTCTTCTACAAACGTGCATCAAAGGGATGTTGAAGTGTTTAAGCTCACTCTTGGGTTTGACAGGACCACTCGGAGTCAGCGGTCGGGGTGGCCGCCACCATGGCGCACGAGATGGGCCACAACTTTGGCATGAGTCATGACAGCACAGGCTGCTGCCAGGCCAAACCAGAGGACGGGGGGTGCATCATGGCTCCTGCTACCGGGTATAGTTCTCAAATATTAAAAGTCAAACTTTTTTTTTTTTTTTAGTTTAGTTTAGTTTATTTAGCACATAACATAAAAAATATAACATTACACAAATAAGTGCAGTTAAAAGAAACTGTGCAGGGAGGAGCGAGCAAGCCAGTAAGCTTATGAGGAGCCCCCACCTAATAACGTTTAACAAAATAGTTATGAGGATACAAAATCATAAAAATAAATAATATCATAAAAAATTGCATGTAGAACATGAATGAAAATTTAAAAAAAAAGAAATAAAATAAAAAAAAATTACTGTAGACATGATCATGAAAATATGAGTATTATGCTGAACAAATGGCAACACAGAATATGAAGTGCAAAAGAACATTAACAGTGGGAAAAGCAAGAGCTTTCTTGACTACATTATTGAATTAAATGCTCTCTTGAGCGACTTTTGAAAATGGATAGGGACCTACAATTGTTTGCAATATGGTACCAACTATTCCAGACTTTGACACCTCTAAATCTAAACAAAAATTGGCTTCTAGATTCCAGACATTTAGGCGGATGTAGGGCTAGGGCCTGCCGAGTTGAGTAGGAATGAAATTGAGAGTTTGTGGCAAAGTATGACCTAAAGTGCTCAGGAACATTTCCTTTTGTAAAGAAAAATGCATATTTGATAACTGTTGATGTCATAAATAGTAAGGATCTAGGAAGGATTATTGCAGTATAGTACATAAAAAAAATGTATTAATTTGACTTGTTTTGTTCCTTTGGTGTTCCCTCCATCTCTGGGCAGGGATCCGTTTCCACATGTTTTTAATGGCTGTAACCTGAAGGAGCTGAAGAGCTACCTGAGCTCCGGGGGAGGGAAGTGTCTCTTCAACCTGCCCAACACCAGGGCCATGTATGGAGGGCAGCGCTGCGGCAATGGTTACCTGGAGGATGGAGAGGAATGTGACTGTGGAGAAGAGGAGGTGGGTGTTGTCTGTGATCTGATTTTCCTTGGACGTTATTCTCAGGCTTCATTACATTTCACTCTGCAACGCTCTCTGTGAAGGAATGCACCAGCCCCTGCTGCAACGCTAATAACTGCACGCTGAAAGCTGGAGCTGAGTGCGCCCATGGGGTCTGCTGTCACAACTGCAAGGTACAAGCACCAAAACCAGACTGGTGGAAAAAGAATACAGTAATAAAGTACCAAAGTGTTTGTGCAGTATTTTTGGGGGACTGAGACCATTAAATGTTTGTGTCTCACGGTGCAGCTGAAGAGCCCGGGCGTGTTGTGCCGAGCTCCCTCGGGGCCGTGTGATCTGCCAGAGTACTGCGATGGAAAGGCGGAGTCCTGCCCTGCTAACTTTTACCTGATGGATGGTGCAACGTGCGCGGGCGGGCAGGCCTACTGCTACACCGGCATGTGTCTGACCTTAGAGCAACAGTGTCTTTCACTCTGGGGACGAGGTAGGTCAACTGTGAACGGTAAATATCTGGTGTGATAGTGAAAAGGAAAATCTATATGATTACTACTCTGCGAGGAGCAGTGAGGGGACGGCCAGTATGGTAACTCCAACGTAGGAGCATTAAAGGAGAGGCTGCTTGGATTAGACTCGCGGCGGTCACATGATGCGTTGCCTCTGGACATGTCCAGCGATGAGTCCCTGCACTGTGTTTGTTGCCACTCACTTCCTGTTCGGCAGCTTGTCTCATGACTTTAAAGGATTGTGGCATTTAATGTATATTTTAAACAGGCCTTGAATGTCTTAAAAACAATCAAAAGCTTGTTTTTTTCTACATAAATCAGAAATTCAGCCTGTGGGCCATGTCTCTATTTTTACCGCTTCTAACCTCCTTCTCTATGAGGGATTCTGAGGGGCGGGGAGGCTATGATAATGAGACTCTGTGCTGATTGGCTGCCTGAATGACGTGTAGCAGGGGAGGGAACAAAGCCTCTCCGGGCAGAAGAGCAGCGGTTGCGTAAACTATTAAAGCGTGTCCCATGCGAGAAGCTTCTGCGACAAAATCAATTCCATTGCTTTATTTTTTTTGTATTGGACTGTCCTAACTGGCCGTGAGTTTAACGGTTTCAGTGTGGACAGAGATCGTCACGCAGCTCAACGCGATAGTCGGACGCTCGCATGCAGTTATGACACGGTGTAAACAGATCTTAAAGCCTGAATTACGGTTCTGCGTTAAATCGACGCGTACCCTACGCCGTAGGCTCTGTGTTGGTGAACGCGGAACCATAAATCAGCCTTTAGTCACCTTGTCTTCACACAGGAATATTTAATTGAATTCTAAACAGGTACACCAGTTATTTACTCCAATTCCTCATCATTTCATTTCTTATGTTACAAGACAGATGAATCATGTTAACTGTAAAGAAATCACAACACTGAAGGTTCACAAATGGCAACTTTATTGTTAAAAAAGTAAAATAACATAAGTTGTGTATAAATAACATGTATGCACTATTGCTGGCTCAAGGAAAGACCGTGCGTCTTCTGAAGGTGTCTGAACAGCTTCAGGTGCTTGGAAGATCTGAAACCATAAACAGAAGAAAAATGTATTACGGTACTTATAGAGCTCCGTAACACGGAATAACACCGGAGCTGAGCTAAATACTTAGCCCATGCAAAGATCATACTTGTAAACAAATATAAATAACATAAAAAATGAACGTCACTTACCGCTGACTCGCGTGCAGTTGCCAGGTCTGTACTGTTGTTACTGATCCTTTTATGAGGGTAAGTGTCGATGCAAAACCTAATTTCTACTGTCCCTCGCTGTGGAAACAGCCACCGCTGCTGAACAATGGCGGACGCTCCGGCCGGCTGAGCTGGTTGTGGGCGTGGTTTCAGCAGCGGAGGAGACTGAGGCGTGGTTTGCATTTTGTTGACGTAACGAAAATGCGCAAATCTGAACGGCTCGTTAAGCCGCGTTTATAAAAGTCACATGACACTGGAAGGATCCTCCGGGCGGCTGTACAGACACTGCAGAATGTAGATGCTTTCCTCCTTCTCTGAGTTGTCAGGGTGAGGGGAGACCACTTTATATATGTTAAAGCAAGAAAAAACCTGTTTTTCATAATAGGTCCCCTTTAAATTCATAGTGGAAGACAAACCATTTTGGAAAATCTGAAATTTGTTTCACGGTTATTGCGACCGAAGACGATCGCTGCCAATATTGGTGAAGAATGCTTTAAAAAACAAAAGCCTGTGAGAAAGTCTTAATGCTTCCTACAGACATCCAAGCCGATGTCTCCCGGCTCTGCTGTGGCGTTTATCACCCACACACAGAACTAATTCTTTTAAAACCTACCAGCTGTTTCCAACATTTGAGTAATAGCAGAATCACCTGAGACTTTTTTTTTTATACCTCCCCCATGTCCGAGTCTGGTTTTGAAAATCAAAGAAATGCAGAGATTTGAATGTACGTTTTTCTTGCGTGGCAGCTTCGCCTCCTGGCTGTCAGGGAGGAATCCTTTCAGAGGTTCAGACATCCATGAAGTATATTCTGAGAGGTTTGATGTGTGAATAACCTTTTTGTTTTTTGGAAAAGAGTGGAAAGATTTTGTTGTGTGGTCTTTTCATAAAATCCATGATGATGTACACAAACCTTGGTACAAGTTGGTACAAGGAATCGATTGTGGTGTTGGAAAGTTCAGGGCACCGTTGTGGACGTTGGTAAATGAATCAGTGGAATTGGTTATGCTGTTAATTGTGCAGTGAGACTGGTTCTGCGTTGGCCTGGGAGTGTCTGGAACTGATCAGTGCAAATGTAAGCTGACATTAGTTGGCATCATAAGTTAGGGTGAGCTGAGGTTAGTTCAAATATCTAGCTCGTGGTAAGTGAGGGGAGGGAGGTGGGCTTCAACCAGATGAGATTTACCAATAG
Source organism: Cololabis saira (assembly GCF_033807715.1). Taxonomy (NCBI): domain Eukaryota; kingdom Metazoa; phylum Chordata; class Actinopteri; order Beloniformes; family Belonidae; genus Cololabis; species Cololabis saira. The sequence goes on from NC_084593.1 coordinate 19,389,571, forward strand.
TTGGATTTCTTTTTTAGTAAATAGGGGGTGAATTTTTATCAAGGGTGCCTCAGGCAGAGAGGCTCAGGTGTTGAAGTTGAGTCCCTGTCGGTTGGTGTCCTGCGTTGTGGCACAGACATCTTGCAAAGTCCTATAGAGCATAAGGGACGCCATCTGGTCTCATAGCAGGTGTCACAGGTGGTCACACGGCACACGCTGTGTGCAGGTATGGGTCACTGACTTTTTCTTTCTTCTAACCCCAGGCGCCCGTCCAGCCCCCAACCTGTGTTTCCAGAAGGTGAATGAAGCCGGGGACATGTACGGGAACTGTGGAAAGGATCTGTTTGGGAAGTACCGGAGCTGCAAGGACAGGTACATACACTCGACAAAGCTGCCTTTTCTTTTCTTTTTTTTTTTTTTGCTTCCCTCAATTCAGGCATTTCTGTATTTTAACACTCGCCAGAGATGCAAAATGCGGCAAAATCCAGTGTTCGACATCAGCCTCCACACCCACCGGGAGCAATGCTGTTCCCATAGAAACCACAGTCACTGTTGGCAGCAGGAGATTGAAGTGTATGGGAACTCACGTGTACAAGCTGAACCAGGGGGACGAGGAGCCGCAGGGCGACACCCTGGACCCGGGCCTGGTCATGACGGGAACCAAGTGTGGCGACGACTCGGTGAGAGAGATTGAGATGTAAAAAGGATCCTCAAGATCTCCGTCCCACTTTGTAAATAGCGACTTTTCACTTCAAAACGACCTCTGTAACGGACTTCCACTCTCCCATTTTCATTCCATTAGATTTGCTTCAACGGAGAGTGCCGCAATGCATCTTTCCTCAGAGCTAATGAGTGCAACGCCAAGTGCCACGGACATGGGGTAGGTTTCTATGTGTCTCAGCTCCGAGGCTCCGGTGATGGATTTCTTTGGACTTGCATGGAGGATTTGGCTGCTAGCCTTCAATTATGGAAAGCTGGCACGCCTGTCAGCAGTGCAAATCATTGATATAATTAAAAGTAGCAATACTATAATGTCAGAATACTTAACTGAAAGTATACATTTCATTAATTAGACACAAAAAGCACACGTATAGAATTTCTTATGCAGTAAGATTTTCAAATTATTTATAGTTTCACCGATTGGATTTGTTGTGTAAGGAGAAAAAGAGGCAGAAGAGAAATGCAAGTGTTTTAAGGTTCAACGTACGGTAATTAAAGGTTTGAAGTGCAGTAGAGCTTTCATATTGACGATATGAATGCTTATATCAAATATCTTTTCATAATCAGCCGTCTTCTTCACTTACCAGCTGTGCAACAACAACCGTAACTGCCACTGCGATGCAGGCTGGGCCCCTCCGCGATGTGATCAGAAGGGCTCAGGAGGAAGTCTAGATAGTGGACCAGTCGTCAGCCAGAGTGAGACACAAGCTTATGTTCCAACTGCCTCAATGATTTAAGTATTATTTTAAATTTGTGTAAACCAGTCTGTTGTCTGACTCTTGCTTACTTTACAATCCCAAAGGTTTCCTTCCGTACCTTGTTCTCCTTCCACTGGCTCTCTTTTTGGTTCTGGCTGCTCTTGGCCTGTGGTTCTGCCACAGACATAAGCTCGGCCCACTTAAAGCCTCTGCTCCACCGCCAGTGCCAAAGTATGTACTTCACCAACGCTGTTTTTGCATTAGCACGTCTTTATGTGGTGTGGGCAGTACTCGAGTTTAGGGGGGATGAGGGGGGATGGCATCCCCCCTTAAATAAAAACGGTCAAAATCATCCCCCCTGTAAAACTGCCATCCCCCCTTTCCATCCCTTATGTCATTTCATCAATGAATGTGGTTTTACTGCTATTTCAACATTTAGAGTCATCACCAGAAAAATAACACCAGAAAAATAACTTATTTGACAATTTTGACCTGTTTCAAGTAAATTTTCACTTGAAATAAGTAGGAAAATCTGCCAGTGGGACAAGATTTATCTTCTCATTACAAGCAAAAAAATCTTGTTCCACTGACAGATTTTTCTACTTATTTTAAGTGAAAATCTACTTGAAACAGGTGTAAATTGTTGTTTTTTCCAGTGATGAGTCTTGTTTTAAGTGTAATGAGATTTTTTTACT